>NC_092821.1:48575569-48918069 GCF_023375885.2 Dermacentor andersoni
AACTAGCGCGAATGATACCGTATTAAGTAAACCAAAAAGCGCCAGCAGACGATAGGACGAAAGGAGTTGTCGGGCTGGTTCGCATGACACCACTTTCCCGCGCGCAAGTCAGTGAAGGGGCCGCTCTGATTGGTGTCCGCCGTTAGCGGCTCGCGCCTTTCCTCTCCCGCTCAGCGTTCGCTCTTTCATCTGTCGCTGTGCTCGTTCGCTCGGTTTCGCCGCCGATGACAACGCCGCCGACACTCGCCGCGGGAGCGGGTGCGGCGCTTTAAAATTTCGAGGACGTTTAAGCTACAAGAGCGGAATGCTAGAGCAGTTAGAGATGCCCGACTGCTTCTCACGCTTCCCGGCAACTGTAGCTTATGTAACCGTAATGTTTTCCCGGAAAAGCCGGCGGCGAACGCTATGCTCGAAGGCTAGATTTCAAGGAAGCGCCGCTCTTACTCAGACAAACCTCAAACGGCCAGCTGGAAAAGGGCTCTGTATTTCAGTTTCCCCGTAACGGAATTACGTTTTCTCGTAGATTCAAACTGCGATTCGACGCTGTCATGTCTCAAGTTTATGTGTAAGTCGTATTTTACGGATTTTCCGACGCATTTTACTTTGATAAATTCAATTGGTTCGGTAAAGCTGGAACTGCCTGGCGCGAATTTTGGCGCGATTGACGCGCGTGGCGCAGAGGCACGGGCGTCGTTTCGACGAACGCGCCCCCGGAAATCTCCCAGCCGCGTGGTAATGGGAGTACAAAACAACGCGCCGCATCGCATTGCCGAGCCTGCGTCCCCCAATGAGAGTGACGCCCGACTGACACGTCACGTACACGCCGCACATTTAAGGGGCAGATATTTTCCGACGCAGCGTGCGCGCGCGGCACGGCGACGTTACGTCGGCTGAAGCGCCACCCTCTACAGTCTGTCGGCTCCCGACCGCCGACGTGGCCGGCGGCACCTGACGCGCTTGGACGTCGTCCGGCTCCGAATAGAGCCATGGGCATTTCGCGCCGACCGCGCCGACCGCGCCGAACACGTCAGCCCCGAGCGCCCTCTCTCGTCGCCGTAGCTACTCACCGCCAGTACAAAATGGCCGCTTCACACGAAAACGTAGTGGACCTCCCTGGTTTCGTGATCGAGATAGTTTTGCTCGCCGTACAACAGCATCCCTGCGTCTGTCACACGAAACGGGTAGATTATCGCGATGTGGATCGCAAAAACAACGCCTGGGAGCTGATCCGCTCGTTCGCCGCCTCTCGACAGGTGCGTCGATGTTCACGTACTCATACTTTGTCTACATACTCAAAAGTGGATACTTCACCGAACCTGGTATGCAATCACCGTTTGTTGTTATGCCTTGCTTTTCCTGCTTTAGTTGAAGACTGTCTCAACCTCTGGAAGCGGCTGAGAGACCGCTACACACGGGAATTGAAGGCGATTGAAGAGACAAAGAGGAGCGGTAGCGGCTATGTTTCTCGGTGAGCGTGGGAGTTCGCCGAGTCGATGGCCTTTTACAGAGATTGCGGCCGTCCGAGAAAGTGAGTTATTATGCATTTTCAGAATTCTGCGATAACATTCATTGCTGCTTAGTGTTTTGCCTACTTTGATGACTGTATTCCGTAATCATACGTTTGTTCTTTTCCTAAATATTCTCCGCATGACACTGTTGTTATTTAGTGAAGCAAACCTACCTTGCTCTTTACGCGATTGTGACCCACTTTGCGCTTTGCATTTTTCAAATGCACATCATTAATATTTTTTTTTGTGTGTGTTCATTTAAGACACGTGAGTTTGCTGGAGCTGGCCGCATCTGGCCTTTTTTTTCTTTTTAGTACGAAATGTTCAGGGTGCTATTTTTCTCATATCGCCTTAGTCCTTACACGAAACTATAAATTGAACACTGAATACGCCGACAGAACTGCCTGTCTCATTGGGGTTAACTACGATTGTGCACGCGACTTTTAAAACTTTTTTTTTTCTGAAGTGTCTAAAGCGATATTATTCTCTTTATATAAGCAATATTATTCCTCCAAAGCAGCCTTCAGCATTCTCAGAGAGCGACGCAGTCAAATGAAATGGCTGCAAAACCAATTTTGTTTTGCCTTACAATTGCGAACCTGTTTTTCCTCGAATAATGTAAGCCTTTTCTCTGCAGAACTACATGCAGCATGGAACCCCTTCCTACTCGGGCAGTGATGATGTTGGCGAGACCGCTGAAAGCATTTTGACAGGAATGTGCACCACACCACCATCACCATCAGCAGTTGAAAGTTTTCAAGATGCCCCACCCGAGCTACCACCACCAGCAACACCGGCATCATTGGCAGTACCACCATCATCGGTAACCGAACGATATACTGAGGCTCCACCCAAGCAAAAAAAAGGAAAGACAAGGAAGACAGACAGCTTTGAAGATCAACTTCTGGGCCTACTTGAAAAAAAAAAAATGTCTGAGAAGGAGGCGTTTGGTTTGTCTATAGGCCTAAGTTTGGATAAGGTGCCATGTAAAATGGCATCAAAATGTAAAGTAAAAATTATGCAACTCATTGCAGAACTGGAAGAAGAAATGGATTAACCCGCAAGTCAACTAATGCAGTGTTTATAGCCCCATTTCTCAATTTAGGTGCCAAGGGACTATATAAGAGTTGTGCATGTAGCTTTTGTTTATGTTAACGATTTAATATATTTGTTTGTTTTTTATTAGTGCTACGCTTCAATACCTGGCTTATTCATACAAAGAATACAAAGTTCTCAATTTTATCATTTTCATTTTTTCTCCGAAACTGCATTATTGCTCGAGATATGTCTGTGATATTCTATGATGTGATTGCGTACACTGTGATGTTCTGCGATGTAGGCTATGATATGCTGTTAACCAATGGTGCGATAAAACTGTACAAATATTAACGTTGCAATATTGAACCTAATTTCCACGAAGTACAAAACTGCATCCTCCTAGTTCACTTCCTTTGCATACTCAGTGACACTTAAAAAAATTAAATGATGAGGTTTTATGTGCCAAAACCACTTTCTGATTATGAGGCACGCCACAGTGGGGCACTGCGGAAATTTCGACCACCTGAGGTTTTTTAACGTGCACATAAATCTAAGTACACGAGTGTTTTCGCATTTCGCCCCCATCGAATTGTGGCCGCCGTGGCCGGGATTCGATCCCGCGACCTCATGCTTAGCACCCTAACACCATAGCCACTGAGCAACCATGGCGGGTGGAGTGACACTTCGTTTAACCGTTTATGGGTTGCGGGCTCATAATTATCCCACTCTTTTCAAGTGCCGATAAATGGTCGAGGGTGCACCTACGTACCATATTTTAGCACGCTCAATACTCCCCAACAGTCAAATACACTATGCATTGTGTTTTCATCTTTCATTAATGTGCCCCGTTGGTGTTCTGAGTGTTTTTACATGCGCGGGTGTGCTGTTCGACAAGGCTCATATCGGCAGCAAAATGTTTATTTGAAAACCTGTTGAGCTTTTCAGCCTTTTTTTATTAGCTGGCTCAATACTTCTTGAAGCAATCTTCAAGTTCAATGCAAGTTTCCTGATACAGTAAAAATACTTAGGTATGGGTACGTACCACGCTTGATGTCTTTTTACAAATGATTGGTACAGGTGCGTACTCTTTTTATTCTACAAAAGGAGCAGTCGGAATGGCCTGAAAGCTGTCATTCCATTTCTAGTCATTCTGAGTGCAGTTTTACTATTTGTGTATGCATGTGATACATGTACCGAGCTCGCACCTTATAAAGGGGTAAACCAAAGCAACATCTAACTCGGTAACTGCCTTAATCAGATCGATTATTTAATAACTGTACGGCGTGATCCGAGGTAGCACTTGATGTTGAGCGCCACGTAGTGTGTAACTACGGGTACTTGTTTCTTGACAGTCGTGTATTCTATTACTATACAAGATTTCATTACTGCATTAAATCAATGTAATGAGTAATGACTTTGTATGACATTTTCAGCATAACATGATTCAGAAAGTACATTTGTTTCATGCGCTTGTTTTGCATTACTATTTTGTTTTTCGAATATGGGCATTTTTTGTAATATGTGATACATATTTCATACTTATTTCTCATGTTCTTGTGCACTAAATGAAGCGCTGTATTTCTCTTGCATTCAAGGTATATTGAGCATCACATAGTACAAGTACAGCATTTCTCCATTGCACAGCTGCATTTGTTCAGACAGTAGCGCACAGCATAAGACTGCAACGTTCAATTCCACTGTGACGATGAATGTCTCATTCCCAAGTCGCACATATTTTAGGGCTTTTACTTCCATTAAATAATATTTATTCAGATTATTCCAACCCAATATCCACAAGTAACCGAGAACGCACAAGGGAAATGCCAACTGGCAGTTGTAAAGAACACACATATACTGCATCCGAAAGGAATTTTCTCAGTGTTCTTGCATTCTTGCTTGAACTTGTAGCATTTTGTATCTCTGTTGTAGAGAAATAAGTCTTGTTATGAATAGTTGGTTAAATGTAACTCATCTTGCTTTTTTTGTGTGTTTCATTCTAAACTTTTAATTAAATTTCATTTTTTTATATGGGATGTTTTCTATTTATGTACATGCTGTAACTATTTAAGCAACCTGCTCTCGGAACACAGTGATGTACACTTCATGTGAAAATGACATGCACAGAAGGAGGGTCCGAAGTTAACCTGTCAGGCAGACCAGTTAAAAAAGCACATAGGGTTAGCTTTAGTGACAATGCAGAAAAAAAGACCACATACACATGATTAACAAAATCGAGCCCCTCGGTTCCCCTTCTCTCATTATTGCAGGAAAAAAATACATGTGTTTACATGTAAAATGCAGTTCATATGCCAATTTTAGTGAGACAAATCACTGGCATACGACTGCTATAAAACCTGTAGTTCTTCACCATAAATGGAGAAAAAAAAAGCTCAAGAAAGGAAATAGTAGTAAGGGCAAAATCGTACACAATTACAGGAGCCAAAGTACTTGTTACGACGCTGGAAGAGGAAAAAGTTATACAATACGCCTGAAAAAATAAAAAGCAATTACCCGTATGTATACATATATACAAAGTGGTGCAGTTTAACCATTAGGAGCTGTAGGGGCACAAAAAATGAAAGGAAAGGACTGGGATTTCAGCACCGCCTGACAACGTTTAACTGCCACGACAATGAACCTTCTGCAGACATGAAATAATCTGCTATTTCTTCCCTCATTGCCATGGCCGCTGAAGTGGGGCGGTTGTTTGATGGCAGTGCCTGGGTTCCAATTTGGGTGAGTGGGGATTTGGAAACTCCGGAAGGGAGCCCCAACGCTCCCTCTTGAAAGAAAGTCTCGATGGGACTCTTCTTGAAAAAAGAACCATCGGAAAATTGACCTTGTGCTTCGATATCCACCATAATAAAGCTATAACTAGCATCTGCTACAGCCAGCATAAGTAATGAGTAGAACCTCTTGTAGTTGTAGCAGTCGGACCCACTGTTGGGGCATTTGATTAGAAAGTGCTTTCCATCAGTGCTGCCTATATTATTCGAAAAATTCCATTTATCATTGTATTCTGCTGTTATCTTCCGCCACTTCTGTTCACTTGCACGTGCAAGCACAAGGGGTTTCAAGCAGTCCCAGATTGCTGGCAGTGTCTCTTTCAGGATGTCTGACACCGTCGATCCATGCATTCGGTAACTCATGGCAATATCTTGCACGGACCCTCCTGTAGCCAGGAATCTGGAAAAGTGTTAATGGAACAGATTTTTTTAATAATTGTTGAAATATTTTCATATCTATGTTTACAATGAAATTAATTAATACCAACATCATTATAAGGTTCGTTTGAAAATAAATACATTGCATCTCACGAACGCTACAAGGGCCACACTTAGTAACAGAAATGGTTTGTCGGTGTGTCGGCCTACCTAACAAGTACTGTAGGCAGACAGACAGGCAGCCAGAATTTGTGAAAAATAGGCAATCAACTGAGCAAAAGAAACAATAACGTAAAGCTGTATTTGGCTAAATATAACGCATGGGGAAGTTTAGGAAAGCAAATATATGGATGTTTAAGAACTTTGCGAAATTCTGAAAAATTGGGAACTCCAAATAGGAAAAACATTTCGGGAAAGAACTGTTAGCTGTGACGGATATTAGTTGGAGCAAAAATGGAACAAATTAGTCAGTAATTGAAATGCACTTTTAGTTTTTTAAACCAGCACAGTCCGAGGGGCAGTGTCAATGGCGAGTTTGAAGCCATGGGCAAGACAATGTCATATCAGTTTTTTTTAAACGAAGAAATAGTCATTGTCAGCAAAGCAAGGAATTCTGGTGCTTTTTCTATCACAAAACCGAACCTGAGCTGATATGATGGGCCTACAAATGCGGAGACGCCACGGAAAAATATGCGAGAGGGTGTTATTTTACATGGAGCCCTTTGCGAGCAATACGATCGAGCGTGGCAAAGCCACTTTTTCCACCCAGTAGCGGCCACTCACACCACCGATTTATCGGATTTTTCAAGTCATCTACCCACCCACATATTTTTCGACTCTCTACCGCATGCAGTTCTCGCAGCATTTCCTTGCTCTATGGCAACCGCGCTTTCCCGTTACGGCTCTTAGAATATTCAAAGCTCAGCTTCTCCACATAGCTCACGAGCGTTGTGGTTCAGCTTGTGACAGGTATGTTGAAGATCAGCGAATAAAAATAAAAATGTGCAATATGTTTAAAATTATACGATGTGCCCTCTGAAGCAGATCTCAAGAAAAAAAGTAATTTTTGTAACTACACTATGCCCGTACGCCGGCTCGTCACGGCACTGTCTCCGTAAATAGGTGAAATAAATGTTTACCACCACCACCACAACCGCATTGTCTAATTTCTAGGAAATTATGAAAAGCATATATTTTACCTCAGTGTCACCGCAAGCCTTTCTGACGGAGAGATAGGCCTCCTGTGCGTTGGAGGGCGTATAAGCCTGTCGTGGCAAGGCTCAACAACTTGTCGAAAGATGCCTTTGTCATCCTGAGTTCAAGCAATGCACGAAAATTTGGCACAACATATTTCAGCATGCTCGAGCTACACAATCACGAAAGCAATACAGTTGTTATGTAACTCGCTTTCTTTTACCTGAAATACTTGAAATGATATTCAGGATAGCTCTGCCGCAGCTCCTGTATTAGGTGGCGGTACTCGCCGTACTCCGGACGCTTGTCGAAGATCTCTCTTATGTAGAGAGACCTCTTCCTCTTGCGGCGCAGACGATGTACCAACAAACTGAGAATAATGTTTTTCGTACGGGGTATGTCCACGCCATCGCTGAGAACAAACACGAAGCAGATCACAAAGAGGGAGAAAAACGCGCGCGAAATCCGTACGAAAGGAGGGAGACACTTCACAGGCACAGATGCGAGTGGCGAGTGGAATTGTTTTGCGGGTTCACGACAGGTGGCGCGACGTTCTGCGCATTAACTGCGCATGCGTTTCTTCAACTGCGGCCGCTGCGCCCATAGAGTTAGTAGAACAACTCTAGAGGAAAAGCTGGGCCGCAAAAGTGGGAACCTCTAGGGCGCCGCCCTGTTGCTGCTGGTCAATGTGGCCAGCGCAATTACTATTGAAAGAGCTGAAAACAAGTACAGGTCACCTTATGCTTTGTCATCTAAAAACGCGTACCTGATGGCTTTATGAAGGTGGTGCGTTAATTTTAAGTTCACAGAAAGTGATCGCTAAGTCCATGACTTATGTAAATAACGATGTACGCATTCATGCAATGAAGGCTGACGCGAATTTCGGTTTCGAATCTGTTTTTTGGATGCGTAGTAGTTTCGTACAGTTTAGCTTTGACATGCGATCGCGCGTCGACATCGGACGCTATGGCACACTCGTGCCTTATGAGCCACCAAAGCCCCGAAGTGCTCTGACATATACCTTCACATGTAAGTAAACGAATGTATCTCCTTGTTGAGAATATCACGCGAGTAGGCAGCTCTTGTGGTGCATCGCAATCGTTTGAGAAGCGTCACAGTAGATCATTTTTCTACATGCGGAGCGGTGTTTTTATTTGCAGGTTTCCCTTCAGTAGGAAATTGCTGGACAGACGGACCAGCGCACCGGAATTGTACTGGCGAAGCCACAAGCAACTCAAAGAACCTGTTTAATTGTTAAACTTTGAACAATCACGCTTTTACAAAGGCCACAGCAGAAAAACAGCCTGATGCCGAGTATTTCTGTGCCACAAAGCAATGAAGAGGCGAGTGCCTAATAGGGACGAAATCGAGTGCATCAAGACTTAGAACGACAGAAAGCTGAGCTAGTTGGTAAGGACTCATTATGCAAAACAGAGGTGAGGCGTGCAGACAGGACACAAGAGTAGAGAAGTGGGCGGCGCTCGTGTTGTTTGCTTGTAAATACTCTACTCTTGTGTCCTGTCTGCACGCCTCACCTCCGTTTTGCATAACGAGTGCATCAACCCACATAATAATAGCGTAGGCGTTCTATTAACTGTGCAATATTTTCAACACTTCCTTGCATGCCATTTCATGTGGAATATATTTTCTGGTCACAAATTTGTGCAGCGAATCTATTTGCATGATCGACTCCGGGCCTGTGGAACCGTTCACTTGCACTTGATGCTGAGTCTTTTACATGTATCCATAAACTGCAGATATGCACATCAGATCCCTGCGAGCATTTTCAAAATTCAATTATTTTAGACAACAGGCACATATGCAATACTGACATAATCTCAAATACCACTAAGCAGCTGGGACACATTTTTGTTGACCATACTCTCAGGTAAAATAAGTAGATCATGTGGACAGCTCAAGCTCATTTTCCTTAAATCAGTGTGTACAAGGGGTATGCAAAAATTATTTTTTCTCGCACACCGATTATTTTGCTGTATAAGCAAGAGAACCTTCCACATTAGTGTAATGTATCATGTACATCACACTAATATGTGCTCTAATTTACCAAGTGAGATTAGTTACATTTATGGCTCATTCAGCCATATCACACTGCAAGCTGCATTCATCAATCTTCAATCGGATTTTGCAAATGCTTTATGAAACATGTTTCCCTTTTATGCAGATATGCAATGGCAAGCCCTTCCGTGTGTTCCAAAGGTAAAATTTAAGCTCTAAATTAAAGAAGACATTTCTAGTCAGAAACAAGCAAAAATGGTGAATGCAGAGTATCAGAAGCCCAAGGTACAGAAATTATGAGAAGTGTCGAATGATTTTAAGGAAAGAGTCGTATTTGAAAATGCAAGACTCTTTAGTGGAGGTCAAGCACGTCAATATAGGTAGAATACTCAGCAAAATTATGCGAGTGAGGGGATGTCAAACAATGGGTCAGGAAATGCGTTGTTTTTCTGCAAAACAAAAGCTGATTTCCATTATATAAGTCACTTTAGCATCATGAGACTGCTGCTTGATCAATTCAGAAATAAACCAAAAAACAAGACACGCAAAAATAAAGAAAAACAATATAATGATGCTCTCTCCACATTGGGATAAATAAATACAAACACATCACATCTAATGTGGACATATCAGACACCTTGTGAAACACTAAAGGAAAAAGTTCAGTTTCGAGCTATGGCACTTGCCGCATATATGTGGGGGGGGCCTTGCACTAATAGTGATAGTTACCACTGCATTTAGAAATTGAACGCATTCATGCAGACAAGGATGATTCTTTATATTTTTGGCTACCACTTCAAATGCCTCCGCCAAGTGTTACAATGCTGCACGCAGCCATACTAAGGATCTCGCAGCAACACCTGCAGGTATAAAATCAGAAGCAGTCAAAGTGCTGGTGTGTACTGGACACTATGTTTGAAAACTTTAGGCAAGAAGAGTGCAAGAAGCAGACATAACAACTGCATTTATTTCCATAATTCCCCATTTGAATGGCCTTTTCTGTTTGCTTAGACAATGCCTACACCTAGCTACAGCAGCTCCCTCATACAGACTCCACAAGCCAAGAGGCCGTGGAGGCAAATGCAGGTAAGAGGCAAGAAGCAATAGCACTGGTATCGACATTCATCTAATTTCTTTCTTTTCCTTTTGTTTAGGCAGCCAGCACACCCCGAACAGCCACCTTGACTGCGGGTGTGTCACCCTAGTCGCCAAGGAAACATTTGAGGGAAAGCGACAGGCAATGTGAACAGCCAATTCTCCATGTAAACAATACTCTTTCTCTCCGATGACTCCTACGCCTCGCCACGCCAGCACACTTGTGCACAAAGATGCTGCGGAGGCACGTGCAGCTCAGAGGCAAGAAGCAGTGGCACTGGTGTCGACATTCACCCACTTTCTTTTTCTTACACTGAGGCAGCCAGCACACCTCGAACAGCCACCTTGACTGGATTCCTGTTGTACATATGCTCATAATAAACATCAGTAAACTTGAACTTGATAATAAACTTGAAGGCAAATGGGACATTGATGTATTGTTTTTTTGAACATTTATTGGACACATACAAGATATGGTATACTTTGCAGTGCTACAGAGCGTATTTTGAAGCTTCCCCCTATACTTTGCACCTTTAATTACATATGTGTTGTGTGGCCCTCAATGCAGTTCATGTAGCAGCTGCTTTGTCTGTGTATCGCACATTGGCTTAAGCTCGTGACATCCACATACTTCTCTCACATATACAAAATAAAGTTCTATGTAGTCCTCAGTGTTACAACAAAAAATGAAAGTAAACAATCCGATCGTGGAATTGTGTTTATTACGGTGATTCCTATGGCAGTTACTGACAAGTTGACAACTTGAACTGGTTAAGCCATCCATAGCCTCCTCTATTTTTCAAAAATAAAGGAGGCTATGATCCGTCATGGCAAGGAATTGTATTTATACATAAAAAAAAGGGGGGGGGGGGGGGGTATAGGATTAGGGCGGTACGAAATATGTACCAACACCGTCCTCTAGACCCATTCCGTTAAGGTACCGTAACAAAGCGTATTATGCATAACGCTCATGCAACCAACTCTGATATTACTACACACGCCAGGCGACGCGAGCTACATTTGCCATGACGCATTCGCGACTGCACCGGATGCCCTCCATATTATTCTCGTTAATCGTGCTCACTGCACCAAGGCAAAAGAAAGATCACGGGCGCAGGTACCTTTAAAGTATCTCGACCTTGCGAGGCACTGGTGCGCGTGCCAGGGGAGCTGTCCGTGCGAACACTCCCTGGCACACACCTGTCTCGGCGGCCCCAACCTACGTACCGTTCTGCTTCGAGCTTCGATCCCCCCACTGTCCCTTGGGTGCCCTGGAGTTCCCGCGCCGCCTGCTTTATTATAATCTCAGGCGCTCTCCTGAGACTTTCGTTTGTCGGTTACATGTGCCCTACAGCTGGATCAGTACTTATAATAATAAAAAAACCCGATCTACCGTCGCGACGATAGATCGCGAAAGCGGCTTTTGCAACATACCGCGCCCGTGCGAAGAGAATTACGGAACGCCAACGAAGAATCTGACCACAGCTTCGAGCTCGTAACCTCGTCGAGTGACACTCCTGCAACAGGCGTGACCGCTGAAAACCGCATACCGCCGGAAACTTCAACAGGATCATCCCTCGGTTGCATAACTGCCACATGTACGGCCAACATGGACCACACCTACACCGTCCCGCAACATAGAATAAAGAACCAACTTATAAAGCCCAAACACACGGCTGCACGCACACATCACGACACTACAAGCGAGACGCCATGCTGCTACGCTGCTACGGTTGCCGGATTAAAACTGACTACTGTCACCAAGTCTAGCAAGCGTCTCAGGAGCTGGCAACCTCGGCGCGTAGCAACATGGCGGCGCTCTTGCGGTTCCCGATTTCAATGCATGGGCCCTATGAGTAGCTTGCCCTCTAGAGTCAGTATAGTAACTCTATGGCTGCGCCGCGTCGGAACTGGTTGCACTGTAGGGCGCCGGACTTGCGCCTGGCGCGGCGTCGCCGACGTGACGTATCCGACCGCAACCGCTGCTCGCCCGCGCGCCGAGTACGTCGGAGTATAACAGAGCCTTGGATGGATGGGTGGATGGATGGATGGATGTTATTAGCTTTCCCTTTGGAACGGGGTGCTGGGTTGCGCCACCAAGCTCTTGCTATTATTGTCACAATCCACCCCGGGTCGTGAACAAGGGAGGGCTTCTCAGCGTGGTGGTGCTGAAAGATTACTGACCGGCGAGCTGCCGTGCTCGTCGGTGTTTATTGTGGTGCGGGTGACCACTGTTGCCTGCCGAGCTATAGCAGGCCGCCGAGCTTGGCGGGCGAACCAAGATTATGTCCGAGGGGGCGTCACCTACTTGCTACAACCCCTCACCCCCAGTTTGTTTGTTAAAATAAAAAACAAACGTCCAAGTTCAAACAAATGTCCAAGTTCACACTATGAGGCTCTGCCTCTACCCTTGCTGGGTCGACAGTGCCTGCTACCCAGGCGAGTAACGGTCTGGTGGCCTCCACCGTCGAGTACTCCGCCTGGGCACCGGTGTTGACGGGTCGGGTGTGGCAACGCCGGGTGCTGCCTGAGCCAGCCTTGCTCCATCCGGGGCGTCCGTAGTGGTCGGCCTTGCGAGTGGTGCCGAGCTAGACACCGGTCCAACGGGTGCCGCACCACTGGCTACGGTTGCCGCCTCCGAGGTAGGTGGTACTCCGCTAGAAGCGACTGGTGCTGCCGCTAGTCCTCCTGCGGGCTGGAACTCAGTGGCAGTCGAGGGTGCTGGCCAGGTCCCGAGGCGAGGTCTGACATGGTTGGCGTGTCTATGCCACATGGCCCCGTCTGGCATGCGGACGAGCAGCGATGAGGCGCTGGCAGGAGACACCACCTGTCCCGCAGACCAGGGTGGGCCAGGACGGAAGTTCCTGGCGAAAACTGGAGCTCCCGACTCTGGCAAAGGCCCGGGACGGCACCCTTGGTCAGCAGCCAGCTTCTGCTTCAGCTTCTGCGTCTCTGATTGAGCCTTGCGCAGCTTGCGCTTGCTGCGGGAGGCCTCGCTCTTGAGCTGCCTGTTGCGGCTCTGCAGGCACTTGTACTCTGCCGTGCTCACCACCAGGCTCTCGGGCAGCGACCGCAGCTCTATCTGCAGCCGCTCCACCGTCTTCAGGGCCTCCTTGTGGTCAAGCTGGAGCTGCTCCAGCTCCAGCAGCCGTGCCGATGCCAGCTCCCGCTGTTCCTCGAGCTGGCTCTGCAGGTCCTCCAAGCGCAGGGAGGCTGCTCCGCCACCACCGCCACAGCCCCCAAAATCCACCTGTAGGCGGGACCAGGGTCTCTGTGGGAACGGCCAGGGGGTGCTTTCCACATTACGCGAGGCTCGCTGATGCTCCTGGCAGATTTGGCAGCTCTGCATCACATGCAGGCTGGCTTCCGGGCACTCTGGCAGACGAACGCCCAATGCATGAATCCAGTTTCGGCCCAGCAGCGTCGGCGACGACCCCTTCGTTAAGTAAAGGGGAAGGGTTGCCTCCCTGTCGCCAAAACGAACGCTGACCTGTGCCTGACCCTGGACCTGGGAGAGTTGCCCGGAGGAGCTGCGCAGCATCACGCCCGAAGCCTCGACGGACACGCCGGGGAAAGTCCGCTTGAAGAGCTTCCCGGCCATTACAGACACGCTGGCCCCCGTGTCCAGCTCCATGGAAATGGGGTGCCCGCAGATTTCGACGGTCAGCATGTATGGCGGCACAGACGACGGTACAAAGCCTGTGTGTCGCATGTCGAAAATCGGCGGGTCCTCGGCCACGACGTGGAGCCTGGCCGCGGAAGAACTTGAGCTTGCTGCCGCATGCCTCCGCCGCGTACCCTTGCGACGGCTACCCTTGCCGCGGGCTTGTGTTGTACCTGGGCTTGAATCAGGCTGCTGCTTGCTGTTCGTCCTCCCACTTCGGCATACACGTGCCAGGTGCCCAGTTTTCCCGCACGTAAAGCATTGTGCTTGAGAGAACTGGCACTGTGAAGGGGAGTGGGCACCACCACAGCGACCGCAGGTACTGCCCTTTGTCGCGAACTTGTTGACCGCCGCCTCCGTCGACGGTGAGCCAGTCGCACGGGAAATCTCGCCGGCGTCCTTGGCGGCAGCTTCCATTGCCAGCGCTGCCTTCACGGCGTCGTCCAGCGACGGGTCGGGAAGCTCCAGGAGTCGCGTCTGCATGGCGGGGTTGTTGATTCCGCAGACGAAACGGTCCCGGAGCAGCGAGTCCAGTTGGTCCCCGAAAGCGCAGGCACTCGCTAACCCTCGTAGCGCAGCAACGAATTGCCCGAGGGTCTCTCCTTCCCGGCGGCTCCGGTTGTTGAAGCGGAAACGCTCCATGAGTGTGGACGGTGCTGGGTTAAAATGCGAGCGCAGTATGGCAAGCAGCTCACCCAGCGTCTTAACGTGCGGCGTGGCTGGCTTCAGAAGGTCGAGCAAGAGGCTGAAGACGCGGGTCCCGCAGCTGGCCAGGAAAATGTCCCGCTGTTTGGCCTCGGGTGTGTCGTTTGCCCGGAAGAACACGTGGACTTGCTCCTCGTAAATTTGCCAGGCGGACCCATCTCCCTCGAACGGCTCGAGCCTTCCGTACAGCGGCATGGCGACAGCAACGGGGGGCGGTGTTTCGCCGCTCGCGGCGGCGTGGGACGCTCCGTAGGTACTCGTTGCCAGCTTCGTCGCTAGAGTCACGAGGATCCCATCCTCGTCGCCAGTGTCACAATCCACCCCGGGTCGTGAACAAGGGAGGGCTTCTCAGCGTGGTGGTGCTGAAAGATTACTGACCGGCGAGCTGCCGTGCTCGTCGGTGTTTATTGTGGTGCGGGTGACCACTGTTGCCTGCCGAGCTATAGCAGGCCGCCGAGCTTGGCGGGCGAACCAAGATTATGTCCGAGGGGGCGTCACCTACTTGCTACAATTATATTGCCCAATGCCCAACTAGGTTAAACAATGAAAAAAGAAAAAAAAACACTATGAACTATCAGGCCCAAATTTTCTGAGCCTTTCGAACTAGATTTTAGTTTGAGAACGCGTTATTTGTGTAGCCATATCAACGTTTTAGACGAAGCATCTTACAACACCAGCCAACACGAGCCTCGCAGACACATATACCGTCATTCCCATGACGGCACGGCGCCCCCTTAAGAAACTCCCATAGACAGTGGCGCCAGATTTCCCTCCAGGTGTTATAGTGAGAAACTCTATGTTTTCAACAGTGCATTGTGTAATAAATAATTAAATATTAATCATTAAAATTGCCCGACGGCAGGATTCGAACACAGGAACTCTAGCACAGAAGCCCGATATTGAAACCATTAAGCCGCGGACGCAAGTATCGACAAGCGAATGAAACGGCCTTATGAATTTATCGCGGGCATAGCAGTGCCTGAGAGGCTTGGCGCGTTTCGATTTGGCCACTTGGACAAGCTCAATCGTTGCAATCCGTAGCAATTATACGCGTCCCGGCGTCGTCTGCACTTCGAAGAATATAGATTGCGCTGAAATATACGACAATAAGATTTATATAGTGCAATATAGAGAGCCACAAGAACGTCTGAATCCACAAGCACGAAGATTAGACAAATCCATGTACTTCCCATCATTCCCATGGTAGGACAACGACTGCAGCGCCAGAGTTTCCTCTAGTAATTTTTGTAGGAAACTCAATGGGTTGCGCTACCAAGCTCTTGTTATTTTATGGCCTAATGTCCTACTTACCCGCCGTGGTTGCTCAGTGGCTATGGTGTTGGGCTGCTGAGCACGAGGTCGCGGGATCGAATCCCGGCCACGGCGGCCGCATTTCGATGGGGGCGAAATGCGAAAACACCCGTGTACTTAGATTTAGGTGCACGTTAAAGAACCCCAGGTGGTAGAAATTTCCGGAGTCCTCCACTACGGCGTGCCTCATAATCAGAAAGTGGTTTTGGCACGTAAAACCCCATAATTTAATTTAATGTCCTACTTACGTTTAAAAAAAAAGATGAAAGAAAGGAGAAAGAAAGCACGATGAATTCCCATAACCAAAGTTTCTGAACCCCTGTTGGGAACTTTGTTTTTGTACGCCTCCTCAGTTGTTTCTCGTTTCGCTACTTTTCTTCCGCCAATCTTCTAATCGCCTTTTACGGTCTGTTGCGGACATGCTTACTTTCTCCCTGAGCCGAAAGGATTCAAGGAGGCCAGTGATTCTTAAATCGACCGCTGGGAAGATATCTTCGTATTTTAATACATGCTCCATCGTTTCCCTAGCTTTACCGCAGCAAGCACATGCTTCTTCTTCCTTCCTAGGTGTGTGTTCTAAGGCATCCTGACCTCGCCTCGAAAAGCAATGAGCTTTCCTTTGAGTTATGATAAATTGTTCCTTTGCTGATTTCGTTTTTTCCTGTTAAGTAGTTACTCATGGCAGGTTCATTTTCCATTGCCGCCACCCATGAGATTATCTCGGCCTCTCTGACCCGGAGATGCGTTAGGGAGAGGTGCACGGAGGGCAACAGCAACTGGGGGAATTCAGAGAACTAATGCGTGACGTATAGCGTGACATGGATTCGCGCTGCCCTATCATTGGTGGACGCCGGCGCGGCAACGCGACGCGACGCGTTCTTTTCAACTTCCAACAGCATCACGCGGCCGAATTTCGTGGGCGCGTCTGTCGAAACGACGCCCGGGCTCCTCCTCCGCGCATTAATCGAGCCAGCAACTGCACTATGCTGTTCTAGCTTACCGCCTCTGCGCTACGCGCATGGCCTGCATGGATCGGGATGCGTGGTGCGGAAGGATTTTTCCCACAGGGGTAGCACACTCTAGAGTTCAGAAAATGACCACAGAGGGCGAAAAAATCTTGCGCCCGGCGCTGCTACTAAAACACGCATAGTACGAATACAGTTGGAAGTCTTCCCGCGGGGATCCAATATCTCCTGCTAGAGGCGCCATAGTAAGCGCAATTTTAACCTGCAAGCTTTCTCCCACACTTATGAAAGCGTTCTTATGAAAGAGGGTACAAAATTATTATTGCTAATTATGCATTGTACTCTTTAGTAGCAACTATGTTGTTTTTGGCATTATAAACGCAAAGTAACGTTCAGCATCATTCACCTCCCACTTGGGTAGGAACCTCTGGCCTGGATTAAAATTTTTTACCGGTATGTTCGCGCGGACGCCGGTCACGAATTCATTGGTTCGTACACCAATGAAGCAGTTTTACGCGCTTTCATATTTCGCGTTTATCAATTTGTGGTGAGGTGACGTGTTGCGAAAGGAGATGTAAGCCCGAAAGCTAGGTTTCGGTCGCGAGTCATGCGGAACACGTCTGTATCGGAACAGGAGCCGGACTCCGCTGCGACTCAGGACCGCAATACCGTCAAGTCGTTTAAGCTTCTTCAATCGCTAACTAATATTCGTCTCGTTAGCTTACAGGCGCAGAAAAGCTAACGAACTAGATCCTGCATTACGTATGGGCAGTCAGGACCCTGCGTTGCTGTTACCGAAGTAAACCTTTTGTCGCGAGTCCGTCGTTATACACACACAATCACAAAGGAGAGTGCGATATCGGAACGCGCGTCTCATTTTCTTCTTTTAGCCATGGCCTTAGGTGACTGAGGGGCCTTATCGATATTTTTTTTTTCGAGTCCGCCGGTACTTCTTTCGTACACAAAACTGAGTAAACCTTTGGTAAATTAAAGTGAAAGTACTGAATTTATTGCTTTGAACAGTTGCACGTATGAAATTGATCCTGATTTCATACATGTTGATTCGTAACGTTCCTGCTGATCAGTTTAGTTTACGTTAGGGCATTTATTTTTGAAGTAGTGAAGCGGTGCATAAAGTTCTTGCAGAAAATGAATGCCTATGTTCTAGTAGCTTCATATCTTTCTGCATTTGCTTGTACAGTGTGATCTCTTCTAGAGTATAAATGAGCGCACAAATGGTCTCATTTGCTAGCCTAATAATATTTAAACTGTTGACATACATTGTAGTTAAGCAGAAATCAATTTTATGAGCATTAGCAATATTCATTTAGCATGCTGCTTTAGCACCCTAGAACAAACAGTGTTCATTTACATGTGTTCTGCAGTAACAAACCATCACAGTATATATGTCACACCTTTTTGCATTTCGTATTACAAAATTTAGCTTCTTTTTCAACGTCTGGTGCACTCAAAATTTCTGTTCCAGACATGCAGTAAAGGGGACGGCATTAGCGTAAAGCAACACACTCCACCTGCTAAAGATAAGCTATTGCTTGCTACAACAACACCACTGTGTTAAATTTGGCTGCTGCTACAAGGTAAACGATACCGGGTTCAGAAATAAATATGCTTGATATACGCTCCATTGGCTTGGTAGTCTTGAAGTACATGTCATTTGTTTCCGGGAGATAATGTTATTGTTTGTTCATATTTACGTCTAGCATAATTGACTCACACTGCGTGAGTTTGGCTAATCTGTGCTGCATCTCATGACTTAGTGGTCCGCCCCATATACACCAAGCACATCTTGTTCCTCATTACAAGCCCACCCCCCCCACCCCCTCCACTCCACCTCGTCCACATCAACAGGAAAGGGTTGGAGCCGATTTCAGACGACAAAGACAGGAGTGGATGCGGAAGCCTTTGCGTGCATATTAAGTCAACGGAGGACTGTGTCAAGACTGAAAAGAGCTTCAGCCATCACTCGACTAGCACGGATATTGGCCGAGTCATCCAGGTATCTCAACAAAGAATTTGTAAAATAGAAAGTCATCGTGTTCAGGTGCACCTTGTAGCGCCATACCACGTGCCTATCATGGAGGCGACGGGAGCTGCCATACTACGTGCCTATCATTGAGGCGACGAGAGCTCCAACTTCTCCACGTCAATTTAAGAATTCGACATGCGAGGGGACTTCAAGAAGCACCCAGCCATCTCCGCGACAAATCAAGAATTTGACGCGAGTGACGTCATTACCTACCCCCCCCCCCCCCCCTCGGTTCCGGCCGACGAGAAGTCGCCAAACTGGTTCCTGCTGACGAGGAGTCGCCAAAGGGATTTAAGGGACAGCAGGCCCATTGTGAAGGGAGAGAGTCGCCTCCAGCCGCCCAGCCGGTCTGATGCGCTCTTACAGCTACATGTACGCTATCATCCACTATCTGTAAATATTCTATAAAATTTTTCGTTTCTTCTTCGTCTTCGAAAAGTGTCCGTCTCTCGACGCGATCGTGGTCATGCGCCCTCTCAAAGAAACGTGAAAGCTCATCTTCAAACGAGAAAATTGGCAATGTAACGCCCTCACAGCGGCAGCCTAGACCGGGAGACACGGCTGATGAAAAGCAGAGGACTCAGACTTGTGACGGATCAATTACCGGATCAGTGACAGTGGCTGAGGAGGCTTTCGAGACTTGGGAAAACGTGGCGCCTAGGGCTGAGGTGTAATGGCGTTTTTCACTGGTCGATTCGGAGCAGGATTTCTTGCTCCGCGGCAATGAATTCGAATTTCACTGGTCGATCTGGAGCGGGTTCGCGCGTTCCACTGGTCGTTTCGGATCAACTCGCTTGGCGCCGGATCGCTCTCACTTGCTCCGCCGCCGAGGCGCGGATTCGGGCGGAAATAGTTCGCGTCACTTCCGTCTTCAATCGAAATCGGTACCCGGTTGGTACGCACAACCTTGTGTTGCTTCGCCATATGGCTGCGCTTGGTGCTGCCGCAGAGCTCGCGCTTAGCGATGAGAGCTCGAACGACAGCGATTACGAGGGGACGCAGGTGCTGTACGAAGCCTTCTATGCACGTTGCCCATGCACACTCCTTGCGGGCGTGACATGGAAATGGCGGACCCTGCGACTGCCACGGCCAGGACCGTGAGTTTGGTTGCCGTGCACACGTAGAGAGCGGAAGTGGGGCATGGTTTACGGAACCGGTTTGTGTGACGTGTACGCAGGCTTCCTGTGTGATCCCCCGCGGAGCGTTCTTGCGCTCTGCTAGCCGACTCGGATTTGTGAAACCCGAGCGCTCGCTCGAGGATTTCGGTGGTCGCTCCAGATCGACCGGTGAAAAAGGCCATAAGGTTCACTGCTTAGCCCCGCATCTTTGTGCTGGGAGCAGCTTAGTAGGGTTGAACGAGACGCACTTATCGCGGCCCAGAAAAGTAACCCTTCGCTAATTGTATTGCAGGCAAATGTCAATGAAGGAGTGGCCCGAAAGAACATCTCGTTCTACACTAGGTCAGGTCTCAAGTACCGAAAATATCAGGATTCCAAGGGTGGGACATACAACCAACTACTCGTGCTACAAACGTGCCGACCACAGCGTTCAGAGTTAGCGCATGGAAATGTTTGGGCAGGTCACCTCGGTATCAAGAAGACAAAGGTTAGGCTAGCGCAATATTTAGATTGGCCAGGATACCGTAAAGAGGTTGAAACACTTTTTCTGTCATGCGACGCATGTCTGCGAGTTGGTAAATCGAACGAAAAGTGGAAGGCCGCAATGAAATTGGTGTCTATTATCACAGAACCATTTCGGAAGCGGCATACAAATGCTGACGGACTTAGAAGAGCCATTTAGGCTGCAGCCTATGCTTATTCGAAAGCTTATCCAAGAAGTTACAAGTTTTAGCGCTGTGTTTTCATGTATAGTCTTGTCTCTTCAGTTATTCTGGCACATTGAGGTTGATTGATAATCACTTACGACACACAATCGTGTGAAGAGTATCGTAATGTTAGTGTCACAGATTAAAATAAGCCTACGGATCGCTTGAGAGCCCACCGCAGCCACTCGAATGGGCTATCATTGCAAACCAAGTGACAGAATTTCGCTGGGACCGCGACAGGGAAAAATATAAACTTTCTTCAATCGCCTGAGCTGTGTCTGGCCTGCCTCAATGACTGTTACGAATTGATTTGCAATCTATTTTTTAGATGTTTAGTCTCTTTAAATATGTCTTCTTTGAGAGCACTATTTGTAGAGGTCTGTATCCCGGGTTCTTTATTGGGTGCGTGTTTTGTGTTAAGTACAATAAGCGTAATGGCCCTGTTGAGAGCACAGATGCGGTTAGAGCGTTCCTTCGTTCAGTTTGGTCTGGCGTTGTGGAGAGCATTGGGAGAGGGCTCACTTTCGCCGAAGTGGTTGGCGTTGATTTTCGGTCACTCCGCGAGCCTTCTCAGATTCAAGCAAAGTCCAGCGGAAGAAAGGGCGGCAAAAGTCATTTCCTTAACCCCATCATGGACGTCACTCAATCAGCACATCGCATACGTCGAGCACTGGATGTATTAGAGAGTTTTTGTTTAGGGGACGCAAGCGGCTTGCGTACGCAAGAACTAGGGGCGACGGTACTGCGCATGCGCAGACCCCTACGTCAGCATCTGCGCATGGGCAGTAGCGTCGCCCCTAGTTCTTGCGTACGCAAGCCGCTTGCGTCCCCTAAACTGAAACTCTTTATTAGAGAGTTTTAGCAGTGCCGTATTACGGTACGGTAAGTGCGGTATACGGTACGGTATTACCGTTCCGTACTAACTTATACCTGTGTCACACGGGCACATTTGGAAGGCCTTCCAGTCAACGGCCTTTGAAACGCCACAACTCTATCGACTCAAAGGAGTTGTCGCGCTGCTACACGGCACTTTTGAAAGGCCGTTGAGTGGTTCAGGCGTTTCTCGCAAAATTGTGTGGCGCTGCGAATCTTTATTTTCGTTTTCATGTCACGAAAAGTCAAACAACATTAAAACCATTTAAAAGCACTATAATTTCTTTTATGTTTGTTTATACATTTAAAAAAATTTGTTTATACATTGCCATACATATATGTTTAGTTTTTAAGTTGCTGAGTAGCGAAACTGCGGCAACGTTTGCGCCGCTCGATGCGGCTGCCGTTTTGGTGTGTGTTCGCTACATGTCAAGTGGCAAAAACAGTTTATTGAATAATGAATAACACGCATATATAGTATTTTTAGAGCATCTGGTTTGATTTGTTCTTTCTAACTGTGAGTACGATCACACTGTGTACGAGAGGGCATGTTCGCGCTGTTTCCGCTTCCGTTGCTCAAAGGCCATCGAGATTTCGATAGAGTTGTAGGGTGCTCCGTTGACTCGATAGACTATTGACTCGGCGGCCTTCGAAACCGCCCGTGTAGCAGCTCGAACTTGACCTTTGACTCAACTGACTATCGGTTGGAAGGCCTTCCAAACGCCCGTGTGACACGGGTATTACCGCGATGACCGAAGACCTTTTAGCTGCGTGGGCCGCTCGATGCGTACGGTAATGTGATAATGATGATAGCGGCTAACATTAGGGCTTTGCAGAATACAATAACTAAGCGCTGAATGCGAAATATTCATTTTGACGAATACTAGAATGCTTTAGCTTGTCCATACACGCATCATTCTTTGCAAAAGTGCCCGGCTACGGCGAACTTAGACGCCAGTCACAAGGCCGGTAGCGACATCTTGTGACACTTCGTCCTGCAACACGTGAAACCTTTTGTTACATAGGTGTTCTTCTCTAATCAATACATAAAAAAGGGTTTGTTTCTTGTAAATTGCACCGCGGCTGACACTTTACACCAGCAGTTAAGTAGAATATAGTGAGTTACTGCAATAAAAACGCTGCGTCCCCTCTAAGTAAACTCTGCATCACTAGATGGCGCCACCTACCTAGTTTTTTTTTTTATGTCACTGTTTACTTGTTGTCACTTCGTCGCTCCGCAGAAGGTGATTTAAAGTAACCTCTCGCCTTGGTATTATCATGGTAAAAGAAGCACGCTAGACGTGGACTCTGTGGCCGACACCAGCTTCTCACTGTTTTGGCTTGGTGTAGCTCTGCTCGCGACACACGGTGCCAGCCGAGCCTTACCGACTCCTTACCGTCTAGTATGCCATACGGAAAGTCATTCCGTACGGTAGAGTTCGCGCATGCGCAGTCCTCGACCGGTACGGTATTACGCACTTACCGTACCGTATACCATACTTTCCGTAGCCCCGCTAAAAGACCCTACTATCTGGCGGCGGGAGTGCTGTAGTGCCATGCCTCGCGCCAATCATCGAGGCGACGAGAGCTCCCACTTCACCGCGACGAATTAAGAATTCGACACGCGTGACGTCATCACCCGCCCCGCCTGGTTCCTGCCGACGAGAAGTCGCCAAACCGGTTCCTGCCGACAAGGAGTTGCCAAAAAGATTTAAGGGATAACCGGCCCATTGTGAAGGGAGAGAGTCGCCTCCAGCCGCCCAGTCGATCTGATACGCTCTTACAGATACATGTACGCTATCATCCACTATCTGTAAATATATTGTATAAAGTTTTTCGTTTCTTCTTCGTCTGCGGAAAGAGTCCGTCTCTCGTCCTTTACCCCGGAGTCCCAACAACCTGTAACCTCTGAAGAAGAACGGACGATGCTGACCAAAAGAGTTCCGTCAGTTCGTTTTTCCTTAATCAGCTCCCTGGCCAAGTGAAATTCCATTTGTGCCAAGTATCATTTTTTTTTCTACGATTGCAATCTTTTTCATTCCAATTCTTGTTGGAGATCATTCTTCTTCTTCATCCAAACGTAAAAGTCAACCGATTATTTGCTCATACTTAATACCAGTCACTCTCTAGCAGCATAATATATATGTGCCAGTATTGTCTAGTGTACGCTGCCATGTGCAATTCTTCTGCGTTAATGGCTGATACGAAATCGGCATGGGTCTCGCATTAACCTTTGCACCGTGTGCAATGTAGCACTTGACTATCCCTAATGTTTTGGGCCTTCCGTTCTTGCACAGCACATTGACTTCTTTCATGAATGCTAGCTTACTTATTCACATATTTAATTCCTAGTCTCTTTCCCGATTTACCTTCTTGATCAATAGCCCGGGTCTTCGCGCAAGCTACACTGACGTGATTGCATAATCTGGTTTCGCTGCCTCACTTGGTCGTGGTCGCCATGTTACGTTTCTCGTATGTGGGGGCCTGGCCAGTTGCATTACAAAGCAGTCTCTTGAGGCAAACACCTGCTCCTGCAGTGCGCACAGTGACACAGACTTACAATATACACGCACTGTAACTGGTCCTCCCCAATCGTTCTTTCCTGCTGTGGCCGCAGCCAAATTGTGCTTGTGGCCTTCCTCAGCCACGACTTGGCATGAACAGAGACCAGCATACCTGCTTACATTAGCAGTAGTTTCAGAAGCTAAATAGCCCAATTGCGGGAAAGGCCTGCAAAAGTGACTGCCGAAGGTGATGCCTCCGTAACCGCCCATGTCCACATTGCGACAAAGTGGGGCACAAAGACCGAGCCACACATTAGCCACCCTCGAAAGAAAAGAAACGTGCAGGCGCGAAAGGAGTTAACGCTGAATTGCCGGGTAGTCCATGCGACTGTTTTGGCAACGGTAGCAGATGCCTGCGTCACCCGTTTGCTCCGCATTGAAAGTTGCTCATTTTCAACATTGACTGTCGGTGCAAACAGGTAGGACACTCTGTCCAATCAGCTTTGAAAATTAAAAGTTGGACAACATTATTCTGACCGCCTCAATTGTCGTAAGTATTTTTGTATTCACATCGGGATAATATAAGGGACGCGCTGTGACGCAGAACTTGTCGGATAAAATATGGTCGCAGTGCCCGGTTAAGAGGTTGAGCCTTTCCAGAACAATATTGTTATAAAAAAGAGTAGTTTGCCCGAAAACATATATCTTCAAGCGACCGGAAAGGTGTCTGCAATTTTTTCGCTTACACAGATTCATACATTTAGGCCGGCATTGGTGGTTTGAAGCACAGCGAATGAGTCTCTGTATATCATGATGCTCGAAACCAACCTCATAAGGTATCTTATCATTGTCATTAGTTATACCTTAGTTGCCTTCGGCTGCTGATCACGACATCGCGGGATCCAATCCCGGACGCGGCGGTCGCATTTCGATGGCAGTGAAATGCGAAAACGCCCTTGTACTTAGATTTAAGTGCGCGTTAATGAACCCCAGGTGATGGAAATTTCCTGAGTCCTCCACTAGGGCGTGCCTCATTATCAGAAAGTGGTTTTGGCACGTTAAACCCCACAATTCAAAAAATACCTGAGTTGCCATGTAAATATAATAAAAACGCTACGACAAAACTTACCTAAAGGGACGTGACTAAGGCCGTTACATTGATCGTGTAAGTCAAACTACAGGATCGAGATAAAGAGGAAAAAAGAACACTTCGGAACAGACACCAAGAAAACAAAACACTTATTTATCAAGATGCTGACATTGTAATTCCTTTTGGAAAATAATTCAGAAAGTAATGAGCATTAAGCAATGGTTCATTGATTGCTATATAAAAGCAAGGATTGCATTACGCGGCAGTAATCGATGATAAGCAGTTGCTGTATTTACCACAGAAGCAACAATTGTTACAAAAAAGATGTTGCAGTTTGGCCAGAAAGACGAAGCATTCATTGCGAAAGCGAATTATCTGAGCGGCCACGAAGGCAGCCACTACGAAGAAAATTCATCTGGAGTGTCGCAATAAAGGTGGACTGAAAGTTAGCTTGCCACCGGTGCAAGTTATTTTTTCTGTAGCCAGAGCCACTCACACTCTTGAACAAATGTACACCCTTCGGGTCGTATCTTGCCACACAACGATAATCGTCATCTCTCTTGCTTGTGTTTCCTTTCTTGAAAACGCTGCGCTCGCTGCTCCCCTGTCGAGAATGCTTTGTCGTGCTGATAAGGCGCCTGCCGTTCGTGACTTGAAAGTACCGGGCTCGCAGCGGTAAATGAAGGAAATGCGGAGAAGACAGATGACGATTATTGTGTGGTAAGACGCTACCCAAAGGGTGTACATTTGTATAAAAGTGCGGGACCTGCCATGAGCCTAAGTGGCACTGGATAACACTCCAAAGGCTTGATCTAGTACATATAAATGCACGAGATAGTGGCCATGTTGATAGCAGTCACCGTAAACAGTTAGTAGTTCAACGCTCACGTAATTCGCAGGTTGTGAGTTCGTATCCTCGCGTCAGCAATCTATCCTTTTGTTTACTTCCATTATTCCTTTTTCTTAATATATGCTACTTCCTATTTAAACCGAACCTAATTTTGCTGTGATTTTCTTCTCTCGTTCATTCATAGCGAGTGCCTCGAATCTGGAAGCCGTGACGTCATTAGGTAACGTACGAGGTTTTCTTTAGCCGCGTGCCTGCTATCCTAACTTCACGTGTTACGTAACGCCATCGGGCAATAAAAGGATGCTCCATATCCACCAATGATGGCTTTGAGTGCACTCTTAGACAAAGGTACACCCTTCGGGGTGTATATCTGCCACACAACAATAATCGTCACCTGCCTTGCTTGCATTTCCTTTCTTGAAAATGCCGCGCCCGCTATTTTCCTGTCGGGAAAGCTATGTCAGGCTGATAACGCGCATGCCGTTCGGTACTGGGAAGTACCGGGCTCGCAACGTTAAAGAAAGGAAATGCGGACAATACAGGTGACGTTCATTGCTGTGTGACAAGATACGACCCAAAAGGTGTAATTTTGCTTCATGGTGGGGCGCTGGCTATCACTCCGTAGCTAGATCCAGTGAACTACCCAAGATAGTGGCAGGGCTGACAGCCGTCGCCCTAGCATAATTGGCAGTGCAACACACGCGCAATGTGGAGGCTTTGGATTCGGCTCTCACCTGCGACAAGCTATCTTATCGTGCACCTTCACTTCCCCTCTCCTTTATTATGTGCTACATTTCAGTTTCAACCACGGCTAAATTCCTCAATGTGCTTCGCTTCATTGTCTATTGGCTTTATACAGTTATGACTAACAAAAAGCGAGCCCCTCTGTTTCCCTCCTTTCATATATATATATATATATATATATATATATATATATATATATATATCAATTAGCAGTCTTCTAAGCAGCTAAGTGCACAAATCAACAAGCATAGCCAATGTTGAACTAGAGACTATGGCGAATAACTGGCTTTTGTAATAATCTACTAAATATAAATCAAAGGACACACTTCAACATCTCATTTTTTTTCTCCTTCCTACATTCACATTCCACCGAAATATCTATAGGTAACGCATTATTTTCTTGCATGGTGTCACAATCATTTGTTGCGCAGGGTCAGCGTCGCTGTGCTAGCTATCACACTCAGGTCAGTGACTTTGACCACTTGTACCTCCATTATTATTTTCACCACGTGCCCTTTTGAGAGAATGGCAGTGATAAGGAGGGACCAGAACCGCGATGGTAACACGCTAGTGCACCTGCTCCTTATCGTCGTCTGCCTTGTCTACGGAGATTTGACCTGAGCGTCCGCTTCCAACACTTCTTGACTTTCTGTACCCTAAAGGAGCGCTGTCAAAAAAGAAGACAAAGAAAAGGTGGCCTTGCAACAGACGCAGGCTCTCAAGCTTCCGCACAAACCAACAAAGGGCGTTCACTCAGTCGAGTGATCCGTACTGAAGGACCAATGTATGAAGGACAGCGGCACTAAGTGGTTTCTCACCAACGCCTTTACGTACACGTGAACACCGGGCAAGTTATCTCCTTCCACACCCCGTTGCTGTGGTGGCGGAACAACGCCGCGGCTGAAGGCTTCCTTTATTCCGAATTCGCGGTAGTCTCTCTCGTTAGTGAGACAGCCATGGCAATGGCACGTGCTCTGAAGGATGACCCAGTGTTTGGAGCCGATTCGCGATGGAGCTGGATCAGTGCCTTCTGCTGTTGCTGGGTGCTCTTCCTCGCTTTAGCAACGCCCCGCGTCTCGGGAATCTTCTTCTACGGCATCGTCGATACTTTCGTGGTGAGCAGAGAAGAGGCTTCGTGGGCGGTGACACTGGCGAGCACGCTGATGGTATTAGCAGGTACGATTTCACCTGTGCCAACTTTACATATATGTTATTCACCGCAGATAAGTCAACTCCAAACGCAAAGCCACTATAGCAGCGACTTCTCCATTCCATTTCAGTGACTCATTTATTTAACACTTAGAGTTTAATCCCGTCTACAGCGTTCATAAACTCCTATATATGCTAGGGATTTCACTGCTAACTATATATACGTTCATTTCAACTTTGTCATTGTCGATGTGAGATCTTTAGCCTACCTGCATGTGGCGAATATTATTTTGGATTATTAGTTTGTAACAAATAGACGGCACACCGGCCGTGGTAGTCATGTGGATATGGACTTTCACTGCTGAGCTCAAGGCCTCGGGTTCTACTCCAGTCACAGCAGCCGCATTCCAATGGAGGCAACATGCAAACAACGCTCGTGTACTGTGTATTAGGTGCACATTAAAGAGCCCCAGGTGGTCGAAGCAACCGGGAGTTTCCATGTACAGCGTGCATGCCTCATACTCAGATCGTCATTTTGGCACACTAAGAATCCCGAAATAAATGAACAAACTGAGTGCACATATCAACGAGCAACCACATCCTCATCGCTTTGATGTCCCGTACGGCAGCAGAACGTAACGGACGCATGCCGATGAACTGTATTCTTTTCATGCATGTGGAATAGCTAGAGATATGGAAACAGAAGTAGGCACTGAACGCGAATGCTTAGTAATTCACTCAAATTTGTGTGATCCTAAAATGTATTTTTTCCTTTTTTTCAATTTTGGTGCAGGCCCGATAGCCGGTAACCTGTGCGAGCGTTATTCGTGTCGGGCCGTCCTGCTGACGTGCTCTTCACTGGCAGGAATTGGAGCCGGCCTGTGTTACTTCGCGAGAGATCTCCTCTTCATCGCAATTTCTTTCGGCGTTGTTCACGGTATACTATATCACTTCATGGACGGTATTTTAGAATATACGTTTTCAATAAGCGATTTGCTGTTGTGCCTAACAGGGGCTTTTATGTTTAGAAATATTATTTGGCGTATATTCAGTGCGGTGCTTACCGATATACCTCTCTGTAAGGTATAATTTTAATTATTCAAGACATCTTTTTTTTATTATTTTCTGTCTCGTTTCATCGTTACAACTAAAACAAAAACAGTCACACCACACAATGTTGGACATTGCCCCTTCGGAATTCTGTTAAACCTCGCCGCCATACGTTCGAGGAATTGAATGAACAACATTTAAAAGATATATATTTCAGAAATTGGGCCGAGTTTCAACAACTTACACATAGCATAGCAGAGTGTTGGTGTAGGCCAGTTGGTGATTCGTGATTTTGGGAAGTTACCGCAAGCAGAACGCGAGACTTCAAGAAAGGGACAACACGAAGTGGTAACCGCTTCGTGTTGTGTCTTTCTTCAAGTCTCGTGTTCTGCTTGCGGTAACTTTCTGAAATACATATAGCAACACCGTCACAGTACGTCCTTTCAATAATACGCATTTATGACAGCAGGCACTTCGTACAGCCTTACAGCGGTGCTTTGGCCCTAACGAGATCAATACTATAACGCCATGTTCTGGTCAAGAAAGAATCTACCCTAGGGAAGGCTGCCTTCCAAGTACTCGACGAGCATTTTTACTTCCGGGTCGACTCGGTAATGTCAAAGAACACGGCGATATCAAATTCTTGCAGTCTGAGACTGTACCGTGCAAGGAGGCCTGTAGTGTCCTTCAATTACACCAGCCAGCGCAATGATCAGTAGTCGCTTACTACCTTGAAGGTCCTGTCGTATAGGCAAGGGCGTATTTCACCGTAGTCCGAATGATCACCCGACATTTCGATAGCAATCGCCTACCTTGCCTCGAGCGAGATCACCAGCGACGATGTCGGGCTGAGGATCCGGAGGTTCGGGGCCGCGAGGCAGAGCAGTGACAATGTCGACGTCAACATAAACACCGGGGCCGCAAATTTCAGCTTTGCTGGTTCACCATCTGTACGCGGTGCATGGGTGGTATTTTTTTAAGCGAAGCCTTCTTTGCCTCTTCCTTCGACTTTCCCACTGCTGCTGTTGTGACTGTTGCTGTCGGGCACACCGCGTCGTGGGTGGTTTGGAGCGTATGTATGCATGACAAGAGCGAGTCATGACAAGAGAGGAAAGGCCACGCGAGAGGCTCGTCTGGACCGCACCGCGTCGAATATGCACAAAACCTTCTGGAGCTCCCTGGGCGTTGCCGCATTAGCTTCTTGAAAGCTGTAATTATCTGTGATCACCCTCAAGAGCATAGCAGAAGCTGCAGCGCTCCCCTTTCTCATAACATGCGAGTGCAGAAGGAACGTAGATAGAACTGTAGAGAGGAAGGAGAAGGAGAGGCAGTTCCCGTACAGGGTATCGGACCAGGGGACCTGAGAAGGCAAGCGGTTCCGGAGAAACTAGGTGAATTCAAGGTATGGTGCAGTATATTTCTGCTATTTCTGAAAAATACACACAATGCAAATATGTCCCGTGGAGAAATTATGCAGGGCGTGCAGAAGCAGAGCTTCATTAATCAATTTGATCCGCAAGGTCCAGGTGACACTACGGAAGCGGCCAACCGTCAAATCGACACTTGTGTACCCGCCGCGATAGCTTTGCGGCTATGGCATTGCTATAGGTCGTGGATTTGATCCCGACCACGGCAGCTGCATTTCGACCGGGGCGAAATAGACAACGCATGTACACTTACATTTTGGGACACGCAAGAACATCATGGTGTCAAAATTCATCCGGAATCTGCCACTACGGCATGCCTCATAATCTGATTGTGAATTTGGCACGTACAGCCCATAATCCAATTCAAGTTTGATACTTCTGCCACGACGCAATGTGCCATGTGAGGCAATGACAATGCTCAACCCTCTTGGAGGCTATAAAATATGGCACACATTAACAATGCCTCAAGCAAACATCTCCCCCTGTGTGTTCTGTGTACTACGCAGACAAACAGCAGTGGTACACGCAAGGAAACTTTTAACATCAACTCACCACTCTCGTGTTAGGCTATAGACGTTGAAGAAATTAAGCTTTCGCCGTAATCATCAGCATTAATTATTGTCAATGGAACCAGCGCAGAAAGCTTCGCTTACACCGATTCCCGCAGTGCGTGGGATCTGCATAATTTTTCATCTCTTTGTTTGTGTGTTTTCGTTGTTTTTCTTGTTTGTCTTTCTCTTCCTACAAATATAAAGAGACTGTTGCGAGAATTTACTGTACGCTTCGAAAAAGGTCGGTCCACCGACCGAAACTGTTTGGTAAATACACAAAAGATAACCGCGAAGTTGTGATTCTCATCTCTCTGTATCTTTATGCTTTTTTCGGGCATCTCTGGGTCGGCGCTGCAGAAACGATGGGTCATCGCTTCCGTAAAACGGCGACGTTCATTAGGCAGCAGCACTTGGACTTGTTGCAGAATTTTGGTCCTTTCTGTCCTTGTGACGCTTGTGAAGGTCTTTAAGAAACTGCTGCAAAAGTGCTCCCACGTTATTAGAGAGGACTCCCGAATCTCTAACGATGTCCTCGGCGCTTTCTTGGGTGAACAATACGTGGCGCAACTTGTCTTCACAACTCAATTTGCCGAAGGCTGGGGCACTCTCTAACGTCTCGAGCTAGGTTTAGGTTCGTCTGACGAGGCTCCACGCGAGATGTCTGGCTCCACATACTGTTGCAGCGCGATAATTGGGAAGGAGGGGAGCGTCATTGAGGCTGTCATCGTGGCTGCTGACTTGCTGACCTTTTTTTTTTTTTGTTGGGTTCGTGATCTGGCGGGGGAAAGTTTTGCAGCCGGAGGCTAGCTCGATGTTCCCGGCGCCGTTGACGTTGTCGTCGCGTTTCGGGCTCGGTTCATGGCCTTGGAGTGGTGTCCAAAACAAACGCTCCAGAAGCTCCACCGGACTAACGTCACGTTGTAGCCACAGACAAGAACCAGACATTACGAAGACACTGAGAGTCACGAAATTAAATCTTTATTCGGTGAACTTGTGCCCACAAAGATAATTTACAATGTAAGCACAAGGATAGTGATGAACACAATCGGCTGTTATCAAAAATCTGATCCACAGGTCCAATGCAGTGTCTATTTATATATTATGCAGCGCAGAATCCGGTGTTTTGCTGCTTCTCACGTGCATTCTGGAATGTAGACCACCATGACCTAGCGCATGCAAACTGATTGCACAATTTTCGGTGACAACATATGCAACGAAGAGGACAAGCGATAACATTCGACGAAATTTCGATAAGTACGCGTTTTGCGGCGGGCAGTGATATTATAGCAGCGTTTAATCGATGAAAAGTTGTCACCTGAAAAACATAAACAATGTACATGTGTCGACATGAAGAGCATTATGTCTTATAACTGCTGCCAACTATTTCGCCATAACACAGTTTCCATGTTTTGAACTTGCGAAGTGCACGGTTTTTTAGTTTCCTAGAATGCCTCAGCTCAAATGGTATAACGCATAAAGCATTCAAATTGTCCTAATGCTGTAACCTGTCTCATGTGTAACGATTAGGCGGATGGAAGCACTAATATGACCTTAACCCTTCCACTGCGAGTCCACACAAACAAAGAACTTGCTCAGTTAACCAAAGTAATCTAACAACCAAACTGCGTAATCCTTGCGTTTACGTAAATTGACAAAGTCGAATAATGACATTTTAAGAATCATTTGTTTTGATAGAGCTCACCTGGTCAGCTCCAGGGACGGCAAGAATTTCTAGCTGTAGTTCAAGTTTCCAATTCATTAAGTGTTCTCTGCATTTCAGCAATAGCAGATTTTCTTGTCACTCATTGTCATTTACTTGACCGCAGGATGTGCTCTGTGTGGCTTGTACGTCGCCGTGAATGTACTGCTGGCCCAGCATTTTGAGAAGAGAAGGGCTACGGCGTGCAGCCTAGTGTACACGGTGTGCGGACTCAACACCATCGTCATGCCCCCTCTTGTGGAGTTCTTCCGAACAACGTACGGTGTGCGTGGAGCATTTCTTCTTTATGGTGCAATTATGCTGCATGCAATTCCGTCCGTCATCGTCCTCAGGAGCCCGGCTTGGCTTACGAAGCCAAAACGTGAGCCGAGAAAGGGGAAGCATGAAGAAGTAAAGGACCAAACAAGTGCCACGTGCGCGTTGATTTCACAAACTAATGGAGATGCCAATACAGCAAAACTGCCTCGAGACAATTCTGGCCGACACGGCCAGTGTAAAACCACTGATTGTTCCGCAAGACCTTGTTTCAGCTCTGAGCATAATGGGTCAACTACCCTTCAGTTGCACAGCAACAAGTCATCGAAGGAGCTGGAAACGAAGATATTTTCAGGACGTTTAGATTGTGGCCCTACGGCGAGGCAGTTCCTAACGTTGACGTTTCTAATTCACGGACTGTCTTTTGCAACTGTTGTCTTTACAACAAACGTGTTCTCCATTATACCAGCCGACCTAGCCAAAGACAGGGGCATGGATCCCTCAGACTCAGTGTATGTCCTGCAGGCTTTTTCCATTACCGACGTTGCGTTCAGAGCCATTGTCGGCCTTGCAATCGATTCACGGACGTTGTCGCTGGAATCGGTGATGCTGCTGGGCTTTGCACTGCAAGCACTGGCCTTTGAGTGGCTTGTGTGGGCGGGCACGCTGCCACTGATGATCGCCGCCGCTGCTCTATTGGGCTCCACGTGCGGCTCGAGGATGTGTTTACAGGCGCCCGCCATGGTCAGGGACTTCGGCATCAGCACTCTGCCAATGATGATGGGTGGGCTGTCCTTCTGCGCTGGTGCATCCCTTCTCATCCGGCCCCCATTGATTGGTAAGCCGCATTACATGTCAAATATTTGACTAAGTCGCTTCACGGAAAGCATGGGCCGTATAGCGTGACGCTTCTACTCAATATTTCTTTTTTAAGACAAGCGCTTCTTTGTTGATTCAGATCGATTTGGGGTTCATGGGTTCTGGGTACCTAACCAATTTTTTCTCGTATTAGACAATAAGATGCGTTCTACTGCACGTGGAACAAACAAGAAGGCGTCAAAATGAAGCTTGGAACGTGCGCTTCCTTATAAAAATTACTATTGAAATGTTGTTGGCATATTTTTGATGCATTATTGACTCAATAGCCTTTCAACAATACCTCAACAATTATTGAAAGCACAGAGCAATAATGCAACAATAAAGTTGGGTAGTTCACAACAAAAAAGTCGTTGACTAAAAGCTGTTGCCATATAGTTGAATAGTATGGAGCATTATTGCGCGATTGTTGAGTAATTCCCAACAATAAAGTCGTTGAATAAAATGTGTTGATATATTGTCGAAATATATTGGGTAGTATTGAGCCATTGTTGAGTGTTCACAACAATAAGGTCACCGGCTAAATGCTGTGAACTTATTGTTCATTAACTTGAGGCTTAGTTAGCAATATTTAGTTTCGAAGTATATTTGCAAAACACACGCACATGTGTATGTGTGCGTCTTTTCCACATACACATATATATATTGTTTTATTGATCACTTAATCACCATTGCATATCAACAGGTTGTTGTTTCACGTTACTTTAACCATAAACGTATCTACCGTGTGGGCAGGGAACCAAAACACAAGTATTGTGCTTTTGTGACACTCTGCATTTTTATGTTCATTTATGTTTATGTTAGTCTCCTGAAGGACCCTATTTCGATTTCTCAAACGAGCGTACAAATGTGCCTTTCAATGCTTTGACATTTTCATGCTATTTTCTTTATGTCAATTATGTTAGTCTCCTGAGAAGCCCACATTGGATTGCTCAATCCAGAACACAAGTGCTGTGCTTTGTTATATTTAACAACAATTTTATGTTAGTTTTTGATATACTTCCAGCAAGGATAGTGTTTCCTTATTATTCTATTTTTTAATTATCATTAGTCATTTCATGCCAAACCACCCAGTTTTGTCAAGAACTGTTCCCATATGGCAAACCATTTCAATTTTGCTTGAAATTCAAAAGTAGGTGCAATGAGAAAATTTTGAAAGAAATTGCTTTCATACATACACCTGAGTCATTCCAAGGCATCCAACCAGCCTTTCTTTTTTAACCATCACAGATATAGTTGAAAAAACTTTGAAGCGTTTGTTGATGCTCCGAACTCTTCCTCCCCATTTATTTTCCTCACATAAATTTTCCTGAATTTTGGCATAAACAAATTTTTCTAACCCAGCTAAGCTATAAAGCACTTATCCATGTTTCTTTTTAAAAGAAAATTGTATGATCCAGATATTGAGATGTCGTTCATGTCAAGAGACTGAAGTAGTGTGACTGCCATAATTGCAAAGTTTGAATTTGTTTATTTGGACGCAGGGAAATACAAATGGCACAAAGTAAATATAGAATCGCGGCCTCTTTGACTTGAGATAGCTGCAAAATATGTGAAGCCTTGGAGGTTCAGTCGATCACGTAAAAAAGCTGTAAAGTGCAAATGTTTTGCAAAAAGCTTCATGCTGAAGGTGAACAAATTTGCTTTGGTGGCCGGCGCAAGAGTACATGTCACCCATCATTACATAGCTTACTTGTCTGCTATGCATGTGAGAAGTTATGAAAAGGCATTATTATGTAGGTGCGATAAATTATTTTTATAATGTTCATTTGTGGATCACACATAAGCATAAATATATGAAACCTTGTCATCTAGCAGCGAAAGATTGTTAATATAAGTAGCCACAAAAACTAGTGAACAAACTGTGACTGCCTTTTTTATCATTACAAAGGCAGGTGACGTCAAGCGCCGCTGTCTCGACTCGTATCTAACCACATCAGACTGAACACGGCACACATGAGTTCTATAGATGAGCATGTTCCGGCTCTGAAACAGTGGTCACATGCAACACCACAAGAATTTGTTCATACTCGTGTAGGTTTTCAGTTTTAATTATGAAGCTGTTTTCTACTTGCATCGTCATTGGGTTCCACGGAGCAGGGCACAAAATATCCTGCTCCCTGTATGATGCATTGCATTTCAACGCGACATATCCTTTAAAATGCTTCGCATGAACTATATCAGCGCCCTTTCTGGATTTACTGTCCACGTCATAGCAGATATTTCTTTTTGTAAAATGCATGAACCATATTTTAGCATTGCAGGACTTCCTCACGAATTTAACACGTATAGATATTTTGTATGCAATGGCTGTATAGTTTACCCAGCACACACCCAGCACAAGCCTCCTTGCATAAAGCATGTGTCTCTTGGCAATAAAATGCAGACCCCAACACCATTTTTCTTTCACCTCTGTTGCAGACGAAACCAGCTTTATCATCTGAATTCCCAGCTGGCAAGCTTGTGTGCACATCCGAGAAAAGCCAGTGCTGACAAAAATTCAAAAAAGAATTTTTCACATTGAAAAGAAATGCCATCTTCTTAACTTCACACTTACATAGCACACATGTAGAGCTATCTAATAATGTATCACATATTTTCGGCCAACTACCAAAGCTGTTTTTACCTTGAACATGAAGCTTTTTTTGCAAAAGATCAGAATTTTACATCTTCATTATAGGCGATCAGCTGAACATTCAGAGCTTCAAATATTTTTCTGCTATACTATGTCACCTGGGCTACCATTCTGTATTTAATTTCGGTCTTCTGAATTTTTCGTTACCAAACAAACTTCCGCATTGCAATTTTACTCACTTTTGCCGAGGCCAAAAACACTCGAAGTATTAAAATATTTTAAAAATTTACTATTTCGGCAGTTGCATCACTTCACCGTATTTACATGCACAGCATTTGAAGGCCTCAACCAATACAATGTGCGTTTGAAAAAGAACGTTGATTGATATCCTCTAGCTCAGCTGAACAGGAAAACTAAACTGTCACCAAATGCTACAAAATTTTTGGCAAAAATAAATACAAGTGGAGAAGGAGTTTTGAACTTCACTAAACATGTGGCAATGTTTTCAGCTATATCTGTGGTGTCGAAAAACGCTGGTCGATTCGTCACGGAATGACACACCTGCAAGTGCATCTGTACCATTGTCAGAGTTGTTCAGTAAAAACCGCATTTTACATAACTTCATAAAAATGGTTTATTTCGCTATCTAAAATACATGAGTAAGAATTAATAGGTATAAGTTGGCTTAAATTTAAAGCGCAACAAAATTTCTCCGGTAATGGCAATGATGTGCGTTTCATGTTTGCATGAAACCAGATTTTTTGTGAATTATATCGTTATTTTTTTAGCGGTGAACAAAATTGAAAAATACCTCAAACAAGGAATCATTTTGTAGTATTCCAGCACGTCACTAGTAGCAGTGTTTTTCATATAAATATCTGAAGCAGTCAATATGAATAAGTCGCTTGATATGGAATGACCTGCACAAGAACGTTATCATGGCAGAAAACACAGCTGGATCATGCAACAGCAATGCAGCATAATAAACTGCTCCCATAGCATCACTTATTGCGATTGCCATGTTTCAAAAGTAGATAAGGTTTACTGAAATTGACACACACCATTCAACCAACAAATAACGATTGTACTGAGTGATCCTTATTCAGTTTTACAGATCTTTTTTACCCGCCGTGGTGGCTCAGTGGCTATGATGTTGGGCTGCTGAGCACTAGGTCGCGGGATCGAATTCCAGCCATGGCGGGCGCATTTCGATGGAGGCGAAATACGAGAACACCCATGTAATTACATTTAAGTACATGTTAAAGATCCCCAGGTAATCGAAATTTCCGGTGTCCTTCTCTACGGCGTGCCTCATAAAGTGGTTTGGGCACGTAAAACCCCATACTAAGATCTTTTTTAAAGTTGTCTGGGCCAGGTAGCATAAGTTTCTAAGGCAAGACCGCATTCACTAGAGGCGCTTTTGAACCGCTTTGAAGCATCGAACTCGTGGCTGAGTGGTAGCGTCTCCGTCTCACACTCCGGAAACCCTTGTTCGATTCCCACCCAGTGCCTCCCGGGATTTATCGCTCACTACCAACGCCGCCGACACCGACGACACCGGCTTTTCTGCGACACGACCTCCTTAACGCTGTCTTGTTAATATATTTACCGTAGTTTACTCTCAGCGTTTGCCTACCTTTTACGCAAGAAGCCGGTTCGGGAGACCCCATCACGCTGACCGCGCGCAGTGGCGTTCACTGTACGTATTCGGTAAAGAGATAGCGTCTGTAAACGATTCTGTGCTTTTAGTTTACCCAAGATTATTATATCGATACTCTAAAACTTCCCTCGTTTTCTGAGTACTTACATAAATGTCTGGGAGGGCTGCCGCGTGGGGTTTTTATTGAGCGCGTTAAGCGAAACCTATGAGGAGCGCCCCGCGTTATCCCTCATACTGCGCAAGGGAGGCGCTTCCGACAGATGGCGACTCCGTTAGTCTTCGCCCCCAAGTCGCGGAAAAGGGTATATAGCTTGTATATACCCTGTTCTATATATTCTATTGTTGCAGGAAGAAAGCAGGCCCACGAGTATAAAATAATGTATATTCACAACAGAGGTATATGGCGTTCAGGCAACTGCCAGACTTCGTCTTCCTCTAGTCTAATTCAACTTCGTCCTTCTCTTCACCGTGACATCACCCTCCCGGCGGAGTAGCTCCGTGCCGGTGCAAGTTGTACAGCCTCACTTAATGGGGGGACATAGGGCTTGAGCCTGACGACGTGAACAACATCGCTAGTGACGTTAGGCACTGAAGGCTGACCGACTGGGGCGATATCGTATGTCACGTCGGACAGTTGGCGTAAGATCTGGTACGGACCAGAATAACGCAAAAGTAGTTTTTCCGACAAGCCGACGCGACGTGAAGGCTTCCAGAGAAGGACAAGGGAACCAGGTGAAAAATGGGTGTCTCAGTGCCGAAGGTCGTAGCGTCGCTTTTGAGAAGCTTGCGAGACTGTGAGGCGATGACGGGCGACTTCTCGGGCCTGGGCGGCTAAGTCAATAGCATCGCGAGCGTAACCAGTGCTGGGTGATTGTACTGCGGAAGGTAGCAACGTGTCAAAGGGCAAGGTGGCGTCACGGCCATACAACAGGAAAAACGGTGAAAATCCGGCAGTGTGATGACGGGACGAGTTGTATGCGAAAGTGATGTACGGTAAAGCGACGCCCCAGTCGCGGCGATCGTCGGAAACGTACATGGCCAGCATTACAGTCGCTCGGTGAGGCCTTTCGTTTGAGGGTGGTACGCGGTAGCAATCTGGTGTTCTGTAGAACAGGAGCGGAGAAGATCATCGACGACCTTCGATAGAAAGTAGCGGCCGCGATCCGTAAGCAACTGGCGAGGGGCGCCGTGGTGCAGGATGACGTCGTATAGTAAGAAGTCGGCGACATCTGTAGCGCAGCTGGTTGGTAGCGCTCGTGCGACGGCATATCTCGTGACAATCTGCTGCTACAGCAATCCATTTGTTTCCTTTGATGGAAATTGGAAATGGGCCCAGGAGGTCTAGGCCCACACGGAAGAAGGGCTCTGTAGGGATACCTATTGGTTGCAGCAAACCAGCGGGAGGCATAGCAGGCATCTCCCGGCGCTGACACAGGTCGCAAGAAGCGACATAACGGCGCACAGAGCGATAAATGCCGGGCCAGAAGAAGCGGCGCCGCAGGCGGTCGCATGTACGAGTGATGCCCAGATGTCCAGCAGTAGGAGCATCATGAAATTGCTGGAGCACGGCGAGTCGAAGGTGCTTGGGAACGACTAGTAGGAGCTCCGGGCCGTCAGGGCGAACGCTACGACGGTATAAAGTTCCATCGCGCAAGGTGAAGATCCGCAGGGACGGGTCGCTGGGCGAGGAGCTTAGGCGTTCCATATGTGCTCGAAGAACAGGATTTTTGCGCTGCTCGTCGCCAATATGGAGGAAGCCGGAGAGGGATAGAACACTGATGTCCGAGTCTGCATCGGTATCGTCCGGTTAATCCACGGGATTGCGGGACAGGCAGTCAGCGTCTTTATGCAGGCGCCCTGACTTATACATAAAAGAAAATGTATATTCTTGTAGACGCAATGCCCAACGTGCAAGTCGTCCAGTTGGGTCCTTCAAAGAGGAGAGCCAGCAGAGGGCGTGATGATCGGTTACGACGCAGAAGCTCCGACCGAAAAGGTACGGCCGAAATTTCGCGGCCGCCCATACGAGCGCGAGACATTCTCTCTCAGTAATGGAGTAATTTCGCTCGGCCGTGGAAAGAAGGCGGCTAGCGTAAGCGATGACACGGTCTTGGCCCTGTTGACGCTGAGCGAGGACAGCGCCGATGCCATGACCACTCGCGTCAGTTCGTACTTCAGTGGGCGCAGAAGGGTCAAAGTGTGACACAATTGGTGAAGTTGTAAGCCAATCAATCAGAGTAGAGAAGGCTTTCTCCTGCAGTGGTCCTCAAGAGAAGGAGACGTCTTTCTTAAGAAGGTCAGTGAGATGGTGAGCGATGTCGGCAACAGTTTTCACAAATCGCCGGAAATAAGAGCATAAGCCCAGAAAACTACGGACATCGTTTCTTGAACAAGGTACAGAAAAATTTCGCACGGCGTGAGCTTTCTGTGGATCAGGTTGGATTCCGACGGCGTTTACGAGATGGCCGAGCATGTTAATTTCACGGCGACCGAAATGGCACTTGGAGGAGTTTATCTGAAGGTCAGCCCTGCGAAACACGGAGAGTACGGTTGTGAGGCTCCGCAGGTGGCTTTCAAAGTTCGGCGAAAACACAATCACATCGTCGAGGTAACAGAGGCATGTAGACCACTTCAAGCCGCGCAAGAGAGAGGCCATCATTCGCTCGACTGTAGCTGGCGCATTGCATAAACCTAGGGCATGACTTTAAATTGGTTCAGACCGTCGGGTGTGACGAAGGCGGTTTTCTCGCGGTCCATCTCATCGACGCTAATCTGCCAATAGCCGGAGCGGAGGTCAATTGATGAAAAGTATTGGGAACCGTGAAGGGAGTCAAGAGCGTCATCAATGCGAGGCAGGGGATAAACATCCCTTTTTGTTATCCTGTTGAGGTGACGGTAGTCAACACACAAACGCCGCGGGTTGTCTTTTTTCTTTACTAAGACAACCCGTGATGCCCACGGGCTACTGGAAGGTTCAATGATGTTTTTGTCCATCATCCTGTCTACCTCTTTCTGTATGATGGCCCTTTCTGTTGCGGAGACATGATATGGACGCCTATGAATGGGGCTGGCGTCACCGGTGTTGATGCGATGCGTGACAACAGATGTCTGGCCAAGTGGACGGTCATCTATATCAAAGATATCCCGATAAGATGACAGGAGGTGACGAAGAGCTCCTGTTTCCTCTGAAGGAAGGTCAGGGGCGATCATCTTAGAAACATCGTCCGCGGGCGTCAAGTACGCAGGAGTGGGTGACAAAGGTCCGTTGGTACTCAGGAAGAATTCAGAGGTCAGAGGAGAAACCTCAAATTCTTCCAAAGGAGTGATATGCGCTATGGCGATACCGTGTGGCAGCACATGCGACGAAAATCCAAAATTGAGGATGTGCACGCGAGTGCAGTTTTCGCGGATCCGGATTAAGGTGCTCGGCAGGGCAATATTGCCCGACAAAACCACATCAGTAAGCGGCGCCACGACGTATTCGCCATCAGGTACGGAAGGACAGGGCGTCAGGAGGACATTTGTAGCCGCCTGTGGAGACAGCCTTGCAAACTCAGCAGAACATAAGCGGTGTGAAACACAAGTTGTTGCGTCGGCAGGAAGCGGCAGATCCAACTGTACAACACCTGCGGAGTAGTCAATTTGGGCAGAGTGTTTCGAAAGGAAGTCGAGGCCGAGAATTAGGTCGTGCGGACAGTGTTCAAGGACGATAAATAGAACAATGGTATAATGGTCCCCAATGGTCACACGTGCTGTTCACATTCCATGGACAGGTGAAGTACTCCCATCGGCGACTCGCACAGTGCCCGGTACGGCGGGTGTCAGAACCTTTGTGAGCCTTCGGCGGAGAGCAGCGCTCATAACTGAAAGCTGCGCTCCTGTATCAACCAGAGATCTAACAGGAACGCCGTCAACTTCAATGTCCAGTAGGTTTTCACATGTAGGCAGGGTCAACAGAGGATTTATGGGCCGGGTCGGAGTTACAGCTTCACCTCCGGGAGCTGCACCGCCTAGTTTCCCAAAGCGAAGCGACCAGTTGCAGAAGGGGACGAAGAGCGGTGAACGAGAGGCGAACGGTACCTACGACCTTGTGGAGACGGGGAGCGGCTGGATCTTGGCGGAGCACTGTCGGCGTTGATGTTCCTAGACGGCGTATAGGGCGAGAAAGTACGATTGTCTGGTACTTGGCGGTAGTGACTCGGAGACGACCATCGAGGAGGCGACGACCAGTGGTTGCGGCAATGACGGGCGATGTGTCCGATACCGGAGCAATTAAAACAGATGGGTTTATCATTCGCTGTGCGCCAGTCAGCTGGGTTGCGACGCAGTGGCGGAAAGCTTTGCGTCTTGGAGTGAGCGGCCAGAGAAATCTGGTAGGTGTTTCTATGGCGGACCGAGCAGAGAGATGGAATGCCCAAACTTGCTATTTCCTCCCGAACGACCGCTTGTATAAGGGAGATATCGGGCACGCTTTCCCGAGAGTCGGAACGAACTGGAGCCGGAGCCATGGCCTCAAGCTCACGGCGAACGATGCGCGTGATATCTTCCGGTCCTGTGGGCTGGACGAACCGCGGAGGGTCTTCGCAAGAAGATGTTGCGGCGGTATTGGGCAATCGGTCGAATGTTCGAGCGACGCGGCGGCCCTTCGCTTGTTCGAAGCGCCGGCACTCCTTTATAATTGTATATATGTATGTATACCCACAGTGGCACAATCCTTTCACATCAGGAGATTGAAGGCATCGTCTGCAATACCTTTCAGTATGTGACCAATCTTGTCTGCCTCGGTCATGTTGTTATCAGCCTTGCGACAGAGGGCCAGCACATCCTGTATGTACATGACATAGGATTCTGTGGACGTCTGAGCGCGGCACGCAAGTTCTTTTTTTGCTGCCAGCTGACGACCGACAGGTCTGCCAAACAGGTCTCGCATTTTTTCTTTGCAGACATCCCAGGTCGTTAGGTCAGCTTCGTGTGTGTCGCACCATTGCTTCGCAGTTCCTCTTAGATAAAATATGACGTTTGCTAGCATCATTGTTGGATCCCACCTGTTGTTGTCGCACACTCGCTCGTGCATTGTAAGCCAGTCTTCGACGTCGGCGTTGTCCTTGCCACAAAATGTCCCTGGGTCCCGCGGATGAGTGAGGATGACCGTTGGCACGGGCTGCTGAGGCGTTGTCGCTTGTGTCGGTTGATTTGCCATTGTGGCGGCAGATAGATGACGTCCGCTGCGATGTTCCGTGATTGTACCCCGCACCTTCCACCAAAATGTTGCAGGAAGAAAGCAGGCCCACGAGTATGAAATAATGTATATTTAGAACAGAGGTATATGGCAACTCCCAGACTTCGTCTTCCTCTAGTCTAATTGAACTTCGTCCTTCTCTTCACCGTAACACTATGTATACCCGAAAACACACATGAATGAACTCCCAATAACCAACCACATGGTAAACTAAAGGGCGCCGGAAGACCTGGCTTTCTTTTACAATGTCAACCGTGGCTAACTTGCCTGCTTTCTTTTTTTCTTTGTAGTCCATCATAAGTGTTTGCAGCGGCGCATCGTCAGCCTTATTCTAAGGATTGAGGGGTCTTGAGGGGGGCATGAACGAATTGAATCGAGTAAAAGGAACCTTCGAACCAAGATACTGGTAATGCAGCAATTAGGATGATTCGAACCTATCGCCACGTTCTTTTTGCAACATTACGTACAACAGGTTCAAATTAAAGGTCATGTGCTGTTGGGCTGTTGGTGCGAAAATCCGCGCGAGTTGAGTGTGTTACGGCAAGCTCAGCGACCATATTGTGTAAGAGGGCTTCTGCGCGTACTCCATTGGTTTCATATCATCCGTTCTGTCGAGTGGCCGATCTCTGCAGTGGGGAGCGTAAGACTTTGGGGGAACCAGTGATGAATAAGGAAAACAAAAAAATACAGTTTGTCAAAAGATAGTTCTAGTGCCTTAATTCAATTTCCATGGAACCAGCAGGAACAAACGCTCAGTGTTCAAAGGGCGCGCGACCATTCAAAGGGAAAATTACATATATATATATATATATATATATATATATATATATATATATATATATATATATATATATATATATATAGACAGAGAGAGAGAAAGAGAGAGAGAGACGACAGCATGTATTACTATGTGCGCCGGTATAGTGTTTAAATAGTGTATCCCGCAACGGTAGTGTAAAGCGTAAGTAGCAATATTGCAAAGCGACGTATAAATGAATCTGCACGTGAAGCTACACTAGGAACATACCCAATCACATTCGGGATGCGCTGAAACAGCTTCTCGGAGCTGTTTCTTAGATTCTTTCTTATTTTTCGTGTTTCATCACTAGCATCCGAACGGCGCTCCGTATCCGACGTGCATAGCATTGGGGAGCGACGCATGATAAAAATAGCCCTGACTTTGGGCTACTACTTTTGATACTGTTATTGGGACCATAGCGTTTATTTGACGCGGACAAAGTTGCTGAGCGTTCGAATTGTCGTTCTTCTTTCTCCTCGTCACCTAAGCGCTATGGTCCCAATAACTGCATAAAAGAAATTGATCAAAAGGAACTGCTACTGCATAGTAACCAAAGTTTATAATTTTTACATTCAGCTTTTTGTGCCTTTCCCCCCTTCTCCTTCCGCATTTCTACTGTGAGTTGTATTACGCACAGTGCAAATGTGCGCTATATATTTACCTGCCACAGTGACTCTGTATTTATAATAACCTCGGAGCAAGATAACTCAGGAGGGGTAACTTCACCCTCCCCCGCGGTCAGATATTGTCACGATCAGGCCACGCCCCACGCTCTGCGAACTGCAGGCGTGCTCGACCTGCCATCTCTGGCAAGCATTAAAAAAAGCAATGTCAACTGCAGCGCCGGCACGATCTCGGAGGCTGTGGCTTTGTGCTCGCGCGTCAGTTTGGTCAGCCGCGTGCCGAAGCCGGATCGAAAGTGCTGCTCTCACAAACATGGCACAAAAAAATTTGTTTCGTGGCTTCCACGTCCAACTGTGCGTGAGCAGCTGACTGGGTGAGCTGACGACGTACGGCGGCGCGCTCGTTATCTTGCTTCGTGGCTACGGGCCACCGGTTGCTATGCGCCACGAGCGCGAAACGATATTTGCGCCATCTATCGCACGATGCTCGAAACCGGTTTCCTCCTCGCCACCTGCTTGACGCTACATCGTCGCTCGTCCGCGGTGGCAGGGTGATTCCTCTCCTTACAATCTTATTAACGCTTGCACCCTTTGGGGTTTATCTTGTCCCACAACGTTAATCACCAGCTGCCCTAATTACGTTTCCTTTCTTCAAAAAATCTGCGCTCAGTACTTTACTGACACGAATGCTATGTCACGCTGATAAAGCACATGCCTTTGGTGACCTGGAAATACCGGGCTCGCAGGGTTGTAGAAAGAGAGCGCAAGCGAGGCAGATTATTATTGTTGTGGGACAAGATAAACCCCATGGGGTGCAAACTTTTTTAAGCATGCAGTTACCTTACTCTGTGGCCATTGCGTTCTGCGGCTAGGCACATGTTCACGAGTTCGGTTTTAGGTAGATCGCGGCTGCCGCGTTCCATCGAAGGCACAATTAAAAAACAAAACATGCATGCTCGTACAAATTTCCGTACGAGTTGGAAAAAAAAACACCGTGGTGAAAATTGTACAACAGTTCTTCACAACAGGCAGTGGACACATGAGTTCTCCATATTACCCATGCGTTTCCGTACTTTCCACACTTCACATACGTGTTCTCAATGTTGCTTCACTGTGTAACTTCAGGCTTTGCCACCTTAGTAGATCAGGGTAATAAAGAACGATGACTTTTTTTTACTAACTTAGGATAAGTTGAAGTTCATACGAGTGCTTACAATACTCGTAATCCTCAGCTCTGTGATATAGACTATTGCCGCGCAAACTAGGGTAAGAACATGCTTCAGTGGCGGATTCCCACACTCCTAAGGGAATTCTTGTGTAGCCTTGACATAGATATTGCCGTCAGTTGTTTGAAACACTCACACGATATATACTTGTGAGTAACAGTATCAGCCCCTACTGCACTTTATTGCTTATCTTTTCACTAATTTATTAGAATGTGTCTTGCTCGTATATTATATCTGTATCCTTGTATACTGTCCACTTTCGGATTTATTCCTATACTCCTGCTTTCTTTTTTTTTACTTCATCTGACTGAATCTTAAACCGGTTGTACGTTCTATAAGTATACTCCTGCTTTCTTCTTTCTGACTTCATCTGACTGAATTTTAAACCGGTTGTGCGTTCTATAAGTATCCGTTGTGTATATGGGCGATACGATTTTCTTAATCTATGTAAAGTGTCCTTATTTATACAGCGAAGCTGTCTGTGGCTACCCTCCGGGAAAATCGGGATGGCGAGCAGAAAACGCCTTGTGGCGAAGCAAAGTTTCTCGCCAATGTTCTGTTGCTCTCAATCTAATGTTCGTATCTTGGAAAAAATTAAACTGAGATTGGCCGCTAAAACGACTCTATTACTACGCGGAGTTTCATTATCTTATCATATTTAGTTACGTCACAGTGAAAGTGTAAACGTTACAGAAGTCCCGCCTGCTGTCAATACATGGTCATCTACGGAGGGAGTATGGTTACAGAAAATGGCTGTAACTCTTGTTTTCTCGAAACTATCCTGAAACAAATTATATGATAATTAGCCTCTAATACGACACTACCCTTACGCCGTGTTTCATTTACTTCTTTAATTAAATGGCTTACAGTAAAGTTGTAAATATTGTGTAATTCCCTTCGGATTATTAGGGTAGACGAATGAACGAGTTGGTCGTGGTTCATAACGGCGGTGTTTGCGTATTTTGGGCAATGCGATTCCGGACAAAATAACAGCTTCTTTGTACAGTGTCGGAAGTTTTTCGCCAGAATTACTGGTTAATGTGGGTTGCCAGGAACGAACTAATAAATCAAATAAATCAAACAAGCATCAAATAATGTAGCAATCAAATCATAGGGAAAATCAGTAAAGATAGTTATTAGATCCTCATCAACAAAATACCCAAAGTACAAGAGCTCGGCTTTTGTGCCTAAGGCTAAAAAAATTAACTGGGGGTTTACATGCCACATCTGTGACGTGGTTTTGGAGTACACCGTGGCGAGGGACTCCAAGTTAATGTTGACAACGTGGTGCTCTTATGATGCACCAGAAAGCCATTGGTGCCGGGGTCAAGCCTGTGACCTTGTGCTGAGCAGCGCAATGCTACAGCTACTGAGCTACCATGACGGGTGGTCTCTAACACTGACAGGTTTTAGTGTTCCAAATAAACTGGAAGTGCCAAAGCAAAAGGCTCTTGGAAACTAAAAAAGTCAACGTGTCCAGAGATCAGAGACTGGCTGACAATCCTCAGTCACTCTTGTCTCAACTTTACTTGGTACATCAAAATGCACAGCCGTTAAAATGCCAGTAGAAACTGCTTTATGTTCCACTTTTGCACCAACAGCTTCAAATACAAGCCATTGAGAAAACATGCCCTGTCAATTATTTATATGCTCCATCCTATGCTGACTGTTTTTCTATAACATGCTGTGCTACCAGTAGACATATTTTGAAAGAGTACTGTGGTATTGTCAGGCATCATCTTGGAGCAGTTCCTTCTCAATATTCAATTTTTCGCAATGACAGCATTCTAAACATGCATTCATTATATTATAAAAAGGCACAGACTTACTGCAAACATTCGGATCATTAGCCCTAGATGTTGATGCATGTGATGAGTGCTTTTGAATACGTCTCCCATTCCTCTTCTGTGCTTCTAAAATGGGAAAGGCGGCATTGACTGAATTCGAGAAACGGGCTACAATTCCTTAGTGTACCAATCACATGCAACGTGATTTCAAAACTCAGACGTCGCCACTTTCCAGTAAAAGCACAGAGATTGATTTTACAGAGCTGTATAAAAATTTACAATGTAGAGGTGAACTTGCAAAGTGGCAGGTCACTGCCCACCTGGCAGGAAAACCCATATGTGTTTTCTTTGAAGGTGCAGGCCCACTTTGCAAATTACTGTGAAAAATGATGTAGCATAGAATAACTAACACGAAGAATATAGTTAAGAAAGCTTGCTACTGTGAAAAACAAATAGTAAACATACTTTTAATCATAGAGAGCGGTGGAAGTGGTAGTCGCTGCACACTTTTTTTTTTTCTTTTGCCGCTTCCCAGGTCCACTTCACTCACGAAGTCTGACCCATTTTCAGCTTGCTTGAGCTTTTGTCACGCTGCATCGTATCGTAAGGAAAGGGACAAATAATATTGAGCATACATTCAAGCATTGCCCCAATAATTCAACTGAATGTAATTTTACATATGTTTTCTAATAACCTTAAGAGATCTAGAGTTATCATGTAGCTTTAAACAAATTGTTGAGCCAGTGCGTATACGAGCTTTCATTTCTGAATGAAAAAGTGATTGTCACCTAGTAAGCATGTAAAAACTACAGTTGGTGCCACCAAACTAAACAATCTTTCTAAAGTAACTTTTTCTTTCAGAGATATGTGTGCACATTTCAATTTCAAGTACATTGCCAACATGAATATGGTTACTATGTCATGAGACATGCTACAAAAGTATTAGAAGAGAAATGTAAAACTTACTGAATGTGTCTATGGGCACACATGGCACGACTTGCCAGTGGGAAGATGGAAAGGCTCCACATTTTCTAAATACGGAACATTCTTGGAATCCTGTGGCCACAAGCAGACGTCACCATGCAGCCATTTGGTATGTACAAGAGCCACAGAGTCGCCTTCCTCAGGAAACTTGACGACTGCATATTGATCACCTTAAAGAAAAACAATATACGTATTGTACAATTCAATATATAGGAGTTTCTTCGTAATTTATATCTTCAGGTGCAAAAGAAGAAATACATCAGCTTCTTTTTGAATGGAACTCGCATGCGTTTTTCTGAGACCCATATCAGAGGCCAACACAGCAGCAAAGAAGGCTTGGACACAATCAATATTCCCAGTGCTATGAGGTATAATGTGACAAATATACTGAATCTTTCTTCAGGAACTTCCTTCCATTTATGCATGGCATACCTTGTGCATTATGCGCAAGGTTCTTCACCACAGCTACGCTTCCATCGAGAAGCTTGCAGCAGTTATTTCTCCTACTAGTGTCCAAGACAATTCCTCTGGAAACGTCGCTTTTTTGAACTGTGGCCCTTGGCAAAGAGGCGCAAGAGACCCATCTTTATGTTGCGCAGTGAGCAGAGGGGAACTGCTTACAGTAATTTTCGTTTTGCACTAAAGCTTCTTTGTTTCAGCAATTCTGTTTCACAGTTGCTCCAGTAGGTGCTGCGGCTTTGTCAGAAGCTTCTTGATGGTGCCCATGTGGCTCTCAAACGGAAATGCGCTCCATGAGCCCAGTGGCCCCAAATGTCTTGCATCATTTGCAAGGTGGCAAAGCCCATGTACACTGTGGGATACACGGTGCTGACCATATATTTCTGCAAAGCCTCTAACAAATAACTTCAACAGCTCCTCAGCATAGTCGAGCTCGGCGGCTACTGTGCTTTGTGATCCAAGTATGGTTATTGCTACAAGAAGATAGAAAAAGTTTTCATACATCCCTTGTGGCACTACAGAGAACACCAGTGGATCACTATAAAGCCAAAAAAACCTGAATTGTGTCGTTTCCAGGAATCTATGTCATGTAGGCCTCTTGGACGTTGGTTGAGTCAGATGGTACAAAAACGAGAAAGCTCTGTTTTCTTGCCTGAAATACGATTTTGTGCAGAAGCCCCTTGTCTAACCTGTTTGGGACCTCGAAACCACAGCAGAAGTAGTTTTCGCATGACTCCTAGACTCGCAAGATGCATATAATCCAGTGGCACATCTTTGACTAAGTCAAGAGGCAACTCCTCAAGAACAGTATTGCCAATATGGTGTTGCTCTTGAAATTGGCCTCGAAAAGTAGTGTTCGTGCGCAGACTCCCCCTTTTTGCCGAGAAGCATACTCTCCCTTCACTGTAGTGGCATTTCACAGTGCATTTTGTACAGCTGTAGTGTCCAGTGCGGTTTCTTACACTCAGGATGAATGCTCTTGCAGTCGCGTCGCAGATGATGGCATTTATTTTGACAGGTGTAACCTGTGCGTCAGAACAGATGCCAGAGCTAACGATTTCCTTAACTTCATCAACAAACTGTCGAATAAACTCATTTGCATCATCTGTTTTTTTTTTCTCGCCAAAGAAGACACCCACAACAAAGGGGTCATGAGTTTTTTTTTTCTTTACATGACAAAGTATCGTCCAAAATTGTTTTCTCGTCCAAAATTGTATCGTCCAAAATTGTGCCAGAGGAAGCCCATCAACTTGAAAACTGAGAGCAAGCTCCAATGGTACATCATTTGCCATTTCTAGCAATTCACGAAGAGGTTGCACGATACCAAAGTGGCAGTGCCGCACTCCAGCTATGTTGACTATGTTTAATGACTTCCTCGGCGTTTCTAGCAGTGTTCTTGCTGATCGTGGAAGACCAGAAAAACATTCATGACCACGCAAGATTCTCAAAAGGGCAGCAACTGAGCTATGGGAACAGCCATACTGAATGGCCCATGCTTGTAATTGGTCGCTGAACGGTGCGACATCGTCTACCTCAGGTTGCTCTTCGAGCTGCACATTCGTTTCCTTCATTCGCTCCTGTAGGCACTCAGAATCCGAACTGCTGCTGCAGAACACGGAGTCTCGCTCGACGCTAGGCCGCTCACGTTGGTCGGATTACGATGCAACATCGCTGAACAATGGGCTCCCACTAGCAGCGTCAAGTTGATTGTGCCAAGTGCTCTCTCCAGAGCCAGATGGGTACACATTTTTCTGCTCGCTATTAGTTCTAGTTGGCGATGGATTTAAGATCACAAAGAATTCATCTACTCTTCGGTTCTTCAAGCGGCGAAACCATCGGTCACTCGCCGACATGGTCTGTAAGGGTACTTACCGCTAAGCGTAAAAAAAGTTGTCGTCTCTAGAATACCGCAACAGTCTGCTCCACTTAAGGTTTTTACTTCATCAACAAAAAAATGCACTCACCTCCTTTTTGCGATTCCGAGGGCATGCCTGCGAAGAACAAAATATCGCAACGGAGGTCACTGCAAACTCGACCGCGGAAAGTGCAGAAAACGCGTGAAGCGCTGACGGCTGCCTGACTTTCGTCTGGGACGTGACTTTGTTGCATGCATAACGTTGCCAGCATTAGCCAATCTCAAAGGCCTTGTTGTTATGCCCAACAAGTGCCGGATCCCTCGGAAAATGTGTTTTGTGGGGAACATTCTCCATGGTTGAGAGCCTGCACTAGTCCGCGCCATATATCCTACCGGCTCTTCGTGCACGCAGCCCACTGAAGCACAACTTAGAAAGACATTAGAAAAAGGATCTTTGGAAGCGAAAAAACGTAAAGTCCACTGAGAAATTATACAATAGTGCGTAAGCATTGTATAGTAGGATACAACTTTAAAAGAAACAGCAGTTGGCAACCAACACATGAACCGCGCGGGGTTGTGTTACTCCACCTGCCAATCACAGAAGCGACAGAGGAAAACAATACTGTCCTCATGCGACCTCTTCAAAATGGTGTCATGCTTATACCTCCAGAGCGTCTGCTGTTCTTGAAGAGGCTTTTTATCGGAGGAAGCGATGAGGTGTGCAACAGACATGGACAAAGTATATAGAGTCTGAACATTTCAATCTTCAAAAGTCAGCGGTACAGTTCATTTTACTTTTGACCCCGTTTTACTCATGAAACTTCACTGCCAAATGAAGTGAAACTTGCCAATGAATAGTTGCAGCGAAGCAAGCGTTTTACTTCAGTTCAATAAAGAATTAGGCTTTCACCGTTTCGCTATAATAGACGAGTGAAAACGTATAAAATTACGCGCTTATAATTTTGTTTTTGTGGTTACCATCTTATTTAGGTAACCGGGAAAGTTTGAAGTACGAACTATTTGCAGCCTCGTGGAGGAACAGTGGCTTGCGGTTATGAGGACGTGGGATCGGTCTTTTTCTGGGCGTCCCGTCAAGCTTGCATGCTACCTCCATTGTGGTCTAAGTTTCAGCATTCTTGCCTTGAAAATTTGCGTAGGTTTAAGCCTGCTTCAGCGAAGCCGTGCGTGTTCCAGGCATTGCACTACCACCGAAATCCGCCACCAGCTCCACTGCCCTGATCAGCCTGGTATTGCGCTACCACCGGGTTCATCCCACGTGCAGCGTTACGCTACCCCATGTATTCCTATGGAGCCCGTAGGTCAAGTGTTACAGACGAACAGACAGGCAGATTCCGGGGGCAAGCTCAGCCAAGAATGCCTACAGCATCAAAATAGAGGTGCAGGTCGCCTTTGTCCACACAGCGGCTAAGCAGCAGGGGCGGATCGACGTTCCACCTGCACCTGCCTGGCGCACGTATAGAGGCTACATGCAGCATCTATATCATATGTGCGCTTTCTTACCGAATATATATACATACATATATATAAATATATATATATATATATATATATATATATATATATATATATATATATATATATATATATATATATATATATATATACAGTATTCATTGTAGACTTATTCAATTGCACATTTCATGGCATAGATACGATGGTTAGCATACATATCGCTAGTTGCCGCAGGCGTCTGAACTTTTGTCACTATCGCTAATTTACAGTTAATATGCTATATATATAACTCATTTACAATTTTCTGGATAATAATGTAGGCTCCTTTCGGGACTTCCTGAGAATGTTCTGTAAGGTACATTTTCTGGAAAAGATACCAGGTCATGCTAGGGATGTCCTCAGTGCGTTGGCTACGGGATGAGGACATTTTAACAATTTGAGGACATCTTGAGGATGTTTTTTATTGTCTGGGAAGCAAGCCAGGACGGGACTCGGCCTGTCACGTCTCCATGCGACTTCTGTTTTGTTGCGAGGTGTTTTTCGCACAATGGTGCCAGCTACGCCTGTGTGCCCCTCTTATCTGACCTTGCTATCAGCCCGTGAAGAATTCTACGAGGACGGTGTACGATAAAGAGGAGTGCCGACTCACCTGATATGACGTTACACAGCTTGTGCCCCTGAGAGCCGGCTACTTTGTGACGTAAATCGTAGATGGTGTTGAAACTTGTTGCTATCATATAGAGCTGCGCCACCAGCAGCGGCCCAAGCACGGCGCGGCATGTACCGAAGCATAGTGGGTTTTCTCATTGTCGACAAATTGGTTTGTGTGTCGCCTCTTACCTGGCCTTGATGTGGGCGCCTTTACGCTGTTTCCCGCGCAGCGCCGTGTGTGTCAGGCATTACCGATTACCACTGTTCGTCCCCGCTGTTTATTGCCCTGTTAGTCACCTGCCGTAGTTTGCGGGATATTTTGTCGGTTTTAGATGGATAAAATTTTCTACCTAAGTGTCCGTGTAACGGCAGCAGCTGGTAGACAATGTGATGTTGTGCATATGTGTGCTTTTACTGAAGTTATATTTGTAAAGAAAAATCTGAAATGATAAGCTGTGAACTGCTTCGCGGTTGCATCCATTCAGTACAACACAGAACATCTGGCGTGTAACATTGCTTACTTAAGCGCGATTTGTTATCTTGTCTGTCTTCATGAACTTCGAATTACGGTGTGCTGCTGCCGACATGCAAATCCTGCGGCCAATCTAACATCCCCGGCTACAATTAAAGCTTTTCGAGTGTGGTTACCGCACACTACACAACCTAAGTCTGGGAATTGCAGGAACTATGCCCCAATATCAGTGAAGGCACACCGCAGGCAATCAGGAACGTCCGAACACTTTTGTTTTATGCCAGAACAAGCACAGAACTGCACTTTTGCTCAAGTGATGACCATGCACGTAGAAACAGGCTGGCACCGACGAACAAATTATTGTGCTCTACTTGGACCAGCCAATATGCCGCTATCTGCTCCGCTCAAACAGCGCGCTCTTACAGTCGCGGACCACTTTCTGGGGCTCCGAAGGGAAAGCTACGGATGCAAAGCGCGCACAACTGAGAGCGCTTCTGAAAGGAGTCCTGCGTTTTAATCGACGTCAGTTTAGACTGGGGAAGCGAAAACACAAACACCTTAAGAGCAACAGTTAAACGAGAGAGAACACATAGCTGAGTGCAAAGGTTTACTTATTTTGCGGCTTTTCCCTTCCGCGTATGGGGAAACACGAAACCGTCGCCCGTGGAAGCTGCGTCAATTTAGCATCTGTTCCAAGCAACCAAAAATCACTGTCATACGCTGCTAGACTACTTGGCACGTTAACACATGTGCAGCAGCCATGTCCGCGGAGCTTTCCCTTCATTGCCGCAGAAAGTTGTCCGCGAGCATGCCGCGACGGGTAACTTCAGCATCACAATAATTTTTCACTCTTGGAAAGTGGCTGATGATGTCTTTAAGCGTTTGAAACGCAATAAAAAGAAGAAAAACACACACACCGCAATGATATACCACTTTATTAACTATGAAGTTTTACTTGCGAATACCACGATCTCATCGTGAGGCTCGCCATAGGACCGGGGAGGGGGTGGAGGGGTCTGTAGATTATTTGTGACCACCTGGGGTTTTTAACGTGCACCCAAGAAATCGTACACAGGTACTATTGCATTTCGCTGCCATTGAAATGCGGCCGCCGCCGCCGCCAGAATTTGATCCCAACCTTATGGGATTATCAGCGCAATGTTAAGCCGCTATACGCCACCATGGAGGGTGATGCACCCCTTCTAGTGGAAACAACAGCAAAGCGCGCCATCCGGCCGCTTTAAAGGGCGTGCAAGCTAAGTTTAGCCAGAGTTTTAAGATATGCACTTGCCACGTACCTGGACGGAACAAAGGTAATGTCGTTTGCCATCGTTCCGAGATACTGAAACTATTTATTTCCTTCCGCCTAAATAGATAACCATTATTAAGCATCAATTAATCAATTTCCCAAATATTATAATTAGATGAAATGTGCCGATGAGTAAATTGTAGAGCGACATGAAAAACTCCCGATACACCTTTCTGTTGCTCCCTACGTGCCACATAAAAGTGTTTTTTTCCGAGCGTCAAAGAAGCCCACGGATACGCGCAAAGTGCCTGGAGCGGTGAGTGACGTGGCAAGTTTGCGTGCATTTGCGGGCTTTCACGCTCGGAAAACACTTTTATGAGGCATGTAGTGAGCATCAGAAAGCTGCATGGGGGGTTTTTCATGTCACTCAACAACTTACTCGCTGACATTTTTCATCTAATTGTAATATTTGAGAAACTGGGTAAATATTAGCCTCATTATCTAATTAGGCGGAACGAAATAAACAATTTGAGCACCTCCAAGTGACGGCAAACAACATTGCCTTTGTTCTGCCCTGATAGTGGCATTTCCATATTTTTAAACTAAAATTAAATTATGGGGTTTTACGTGCCAAAACCACTTTCTGATCATGAGGCACGCCGTAGTGGAGGACTCCGGAAATTTCGACCACCTTGGGTTCTTTAACGTGCACCTAAATCTAAGTACATGGGTGTTTTCGCATTTCGCCCCCACCGAAATGCGGCCGCCGTGGCCGGGATTCGATCCCGCGACCTCGTGCTCAGCAGCCCAACACCATAGCCACTGAGCAACCACGGCGGGTGATATTTTTAAACTCTGGCTAAATTTGGCTGGGACACCCTTTATATTTTGATAGCAGAAAGGGTTCTCGACACCGTTGTTTCTCAAAAGTGACCACCGCATGGTGCACATATTTGGCGAACACGTCCCGCAAAGGCGGCAAAGGCGAAAGGGAAGAGAGTACTCTGAACAGCCACGAACAAGAGAGAAGGTAAGCGGAGGCAGAGAGCACGATGGGATACTGAGCGCCTATTATCACTGGGACATTAGTTGACCACACCAAATCCGTTTCAGCATAGGCGAGACGGCACCCTTGCATATTTTACTCCGTGGCCTGCAGCTACACCGGCTATTAAAGAAAGTTGTGGAAAGCAACTGTACATGAGTGACAAAAATATCGGCGAAAAACCTGCGTTACGGCAACTTGACTGGCGCCACCACCTTAAACGAGCCATGATGCAAGTTAAGGCGAGGGCGAAAACATTCTTTTAAAGCTACATTCTTGTACATTCCAGCAAAGAAATTTCATTACAAGCAAGTCTTCATTGACCGTGAGCGCCAATAGCTTTATTTGTGCAAGAACGGTGACAACAGGTCTGTTTCTCACCCTTTGGGAAAGGGGTTTACTTCTAGGACGGTTTACTAGTGAATGCGAAAGACAGAACTACAACATTATTCGCTGCATAATAGGTTCGTAGCAGTCTAAAAAGTACATCACGTGCTTTTGAGCCCGAGAAGATCACGTGCTCAAAACACAACAGTGTGTTCCTGAATTTCTGTACAGGAATGAGCCTTTGATATGCCGGAAGGAAAATTAAGAGTACATTGAAGACCAGGCTAAGGGACAGCTGGCCACTTTTACCCTGCTCTGTCATTTTGTTCTAAGGTGACTGTGTGTCACTAACATTTGTAACGTGTTAAGAAACAGACAATAAGGAAACAACTATGGCAGAGCTTAGCCCCGCTGATTCCGTAAGCACGCATATTTACATCGTGATATCTCGAAAGCTGCACATGCGCGCGTCACAGGCGGCCTTGCACACTTTCATTTATCAAAGGGACGTTTCTATACCTTGTATCCTTTTGGCAATTTCATGCACTCTGTCACGTAATGGAGCACGTTCAACACGCCTCCAAAGTTGATGAAGTATGCCTTTAAAGCTATAAAGGCATGCGTTACCGATGATGGGATGCAACCTCTGTCTTTCAACGCAACAATCTAATGCTGTAACTATTAAGTCCCGATCACACGCATGTCCCTCTCGTACCAAACGTTTGGCACGCACTTATGCAAATTTCTTGCATTACATACTCTCTCGTGACAGCTAGCTGTTTGAGACGATGTACTAGGCTGCACTACCTTCGGTAGCAGCCATTATTTTTCATCTACGGGTATCTAGAAAGTGCGAGGTCCGCCTTTATTCCTACCCTATGAGAAAAAAATTTGGGGGACGCTTAAGCTTCGCCTTTAGAGTGGAACGCGGTAGCTATAAAAGATCCCCAGCTGAGTGCACCTCATCTTTCCCAACTGCAGCTTATTTAATCATAACGTTTACCGGGAAGCGCTGGCGGTGAACGGTATGCACGAAGGCCAGCTTTCTGGTAGGCACGCGTCCTCTTGCCTGGGCTGATCCCGGAGGTTGTGCACAGCCGCGCCAAACAAAAAACATTACGCCATTTTCAGGTTTCTGTTATTCTTTCCCACTTTTAAAATTTATTCTAAGAAGATCTAGCATTAAAGGCATGCGTTGTCAGTGTTTTTTTTCATGATGTTTTTGGGCTGTCATTCAACGAATCTCGACGAATAAATTTGCTAGGAATGTGATACAAGGTATGAGCTACGTCAGAGATAAAATGGTCTAGCTGGCATTATAGCCCGCATATACCGCACGTCATATAGCAAGGCGTGGCATATACATATACCTAAATATATACGGCAATTTTCCCTCATGGGCAAAACCACCGATGCCGACACCGACACCGCGCACTTAACGCTCTCGCGTTAAAAATCATTCCGGCCTCATGATTACAGTGATAGGCTGCTCTCTTGGGACGAAGATGTTCAAACGCACATCGGTCGCGCACTTATTTTTATTGAAGAGGCCTGAATTTAATCAAGACAGATCCCACCCTGGTTCCTCAGTGGCTAAGGTGTTGGGCTACTGAGCGCGAGGTCATGTGATCGAATCCCGGCCACGGTGGACGCATTTCGATGGGGACGAAAACACCCGTGTACTTTGATTTAAGTGCACGTTAAAGAACCCCAGGTGGTCAAAATTTTTTGAGTCCTCCAATACGGCGTGCTTCATAATCAGAAAGCGGTTTTAGAACGCGAAACCCCATAATATACTTTCTGTTTAATCAAGACAGGAGCCTGCCTACCTACCTACCTAACTACCCATTTACCCGGAAAAGCTACTAAAAGGAGGAATAAATGCATCGCATCAAATAACTCCGTCGAAAATCGGGAGCTTTGCCCTGTGTTGCCACTTTCGCATTGCTTCTCCAATGTTTATCATGTTCTGCCGAAATTTGTTCTCCTGTGTCATGATTTCCTTTAGTGCCACCTTTATCTTTGCAGGGTATTTCCGAGATAACCATGGGGACTACAGTGGACTGCTGCATGTAATGGCGGCCCTCAACGCTTTCTTCGTGTGCATTTGGACCGCGAAGCTTTTTATTAGGAGGAGGACAATCTCAAGACTACTATCGAACGCTGCAGCAACCAGCAAAAAGTGTATGACAGATTTTCCGGAGAGCTTGGCTGAGAAAAGATGCAGCGGAGATTATTAAAACTGTTTCTACTACGTCTATGAGAAAGGTCTTGTGAATCGATTTTACGTAATGGTGTCGAACAGACAGAAGTCTACAAGCACAGTCGTAATACATAGTGAGCGAAGAGAGGATCTCTAAAAGTAGTCATTTCACTTAAACAAAATTAGAGTGCACCTGTGCTACATCCAGTTTATTGCACAGTACTACAATAAGCTAAGGGCGATGAAAACGTGTACAGATATTTTGCGCGCACGGACAGCGAAGGCGAAAGGGACGAGAGTACCTTGGAAAGCCAGGAACAAGAGAGAAGTTAAGCGGAGGCTTAGAGCACAATGGAATGCTGGGCGCCTGTTATGGAGGGTGCATCAGTTGGTCGAGCCAAATGCATTGCATCATAGGCGAGTCGGCACTCTTGCATATGTTACTGCGTGGGCTGCAGCTACGCCGAGTGTTAAATGAAGTTGTGAAAAACAAACGTGCCTTCAACAGCAGAAAGTTTGCGGGACGCAGGATCTGCTAAGAAGCTTAATTCTGGCGAAGCGTGATCACACAGTCTCGAATTAAATGTTCCATCATGTAGTAGCCTTAATGCGGATCCCATGCACCGCGAGAATGGATGTAAGCGAAGCTTTCTATGCTGTTTCCTGTGACTGGCGATAACTAGCCGCGACGTTACAGCAGATGTTATGCGAGAGTGGTGAGTTTATGATAAACGTTACCTTGTGTGCACCAGTGCTGTTTATCTGTGTAGTAGGCAAAGCACACGGCGAGACGTGTTTGCTGCAGGCGTTGTTGCGCTGCATTGCTCATAATTTCCAAAAAGGTTAGCGTTTTCATTTCCTCGTGTGGCGAATCCCATCATGGCAGAAGTATAAGTTGAATTATGCGGCATTACGTGCCAAAACCACAATCAGATTGAGGCGCGTCGTAGTGGCATTCTCCAGAATAAGTTTGACCCCCTGGGCTTCTTTACGCGTGCCTAAATCTAAGTACACCAGCATTTTTTTTATTTCAAAAAAAAAATGCTGGCAACGTCGAGCAATGCCACAGGCGCAAAGCTACTGCGGTGGCCACAGAATTGTAGGTATGACGTGCGGCCGCCCCCGTAGTTTTCCCTAGACGCTGCAATACTTTAATACTGCTTTGCGGTTTCATGCTGTGCATCAGTGCACCGCTTGACAAATTTGCGTGGTGTTTATTTTTTAGAAATAAGCTTTACCGTACCTTGAAATGAAATGTATCCAGTTGGTCCGCAAACGCTATCATATCTAGTAGTAGTGTTTCCTCGCCTTCTCTCGTCGCGTTTTTCTTGATGATATGTGGTGTTCTGAGGCGTGAGGCTAGTGTTAATGAGTTCGAAATACAGCGATGAACCACAAGAGCTAGATGTGACGTGGCTGTAAAGAGGCCTTCAATAGCAGTCGCTGTAAAGTTCGTAAATTGAATTTGTAGTAACACAATGGAAATGACTACTGAAGTGCATGAACACGAAATGGGCATTATGGAAACATGATGTCATCTACTAAAGTACATCAGAGAAGCACTATTGCTTCACAGAACCTTTTAAAACCAAGGGTCTGGATGCTTGTGCTATGCAAAACTCTATTGCAGCACCATCCTATGGCGAGATGTGCTACGTATTTCTTCGGCTAATAACATGCAGCACAACATCATTAAACAATCCCAGATCTGCTTTGGCGTGAAAAAAAAAATGTCCACCCATTCCCCTACCGGAAAATGTGGGTAAGCGAAGCTTGTCCTGCGTGAACCCGACCTTCGTCACCGTTAAGTAACCCATCGATAACAGTGCCGAATTGCTTCAGCCTCCCACTCCCTCAGCTCGGCATCTTCTCGTTGCTGTCAGATTGCTTCGGCTCGGGCGGCTCTAACGGCTAGATCGGCGCGCCAACGGCGAGCCCTTTCACGAGAGAGTTCTAGCCGCCACTCGTCGAACGCTGCCCGTTCCTCGGGGGAACATACAATGCGTGGTGCTCCCATCCGTTTTCCGATACTCAACTGAACGAAAAAGAAACCGGCGGAAGTGCGCGCCATACCCTTTCCGGCCCTTTCGCTCCCCGACTGAAGCGGAACGGCTCCGATTTGTTGCGTGCGTGGCGGGTGCACGCGCCTATGCAGCTGGAATCCTTGCCAATGACTCCCGTTCCGGTGCCGGCGCAGCTGTCAGCTCATCAAACCTCGCTTTTCCGCAGCTGCTCTGCTCTGTGAGTAACTGAGTTTTGGCGTGACCATATCGCCACCGAAACTTGTGAGCCAATAGCAGCTGCGCTTGAAAAACAGCTTTGCACCAAGAAACACTACCGGATGAAGAGGGATATATTGCCGGTATACTAAAGCAAAGCGTTTCTCACTCTCAGCTTCTGCTTCCCGACATTCCAGCAGGACGTGAAGGAGGGTCAGCCTCTCACCATATCTGCCACAGGTTGGTCGTTCATTACTCGTCAGCAGACAATTGTTAGTGGCAGGCGTGTTTGCTGAGTCAACAGAACAGCCTATCATTGCGTCATTTTTTTTGTTACGGATGGCCAGAAACCTAACTGGCGCCTAATCAGGTGAAACTTATTGTTCGTTTCAGCGTCCCACAAGCGCTGCTAGTGGCTTCGCAGTTTCCTTAACTGGAAGGCCTTCAGGTTTGTGGCAGGAGCAGCAACGGTAAGATTAATACCTTGCGATACAGTTGATGGGACGATTTCGTGGGGAAGCACATTACCCTCCACTGCGCTATGCCCAGGAACATAGTATATTATATTTCTACGAGATGGACAAATATTGCACAAGGGTGAATAAGGCTCAATAAAAACAGGATATTTGTGAGTTTTTTAAAGAAAAGTTCTACGCTATTAGAGCACTGGAGGAGTCCGATTATTGTCTTCACTAGTTTTAATTTCGTCGTGCTTCACTGCAGAGAATACTGCTTTGGCATCTGCAGTAAAGATGCTCGTTGAAGGTGCAATATGTCAGATTCAGAAGAAGACGGACGAAGATCTGCGTAAGACACGCTAGCATGCGTCAGTGTACAATTCAGAGCATGAGTACTTCGATTGAAGTTCAAGGAATTGCATTAGGATTTCGAACTTTGGAAGGGGCTTCGGGATGATGGGGATGGGGTCTTATGGCGCAATGGCCAGATATCGCCCAAGAGCGCCTTGCATATGGTCATGAGTTCTCAATAAATTGTTTATGAACTGAAGAAATGTGTGAATGGTGGATGTAGCATGGCTGTAGACAGGCCTAAAATTAGTCACCGAAAGTTGCGTGAAAAATTATAGAAAATCATTACAATGCCCTTAGATGTGAGCTATGACAATAAATGTTTTGTAATCAAGTAATAATATAAGAAATCTTGTAAGTCAAAGTAGTACTGGTGCCTCAGCAGGACGCTTTGAACGCAAGGGCTCGGAGGCATGGACTCTGCGTAAATGCTAACGCAGCAGCCATCTCCGGAGAGAGGATGTGCTACGGGTGTATGGGTCTGATAACTCGCAAAATACCGGCATCTTCAAGAAACTGTGAGACTAACCTGTGGTCAAGAAACGGTTCTATTTCAAGGAACATTGCTTGGTGGAAAAGAACGTGTTGTTCTTATAATAAGGGGAACTATATTTTTTTTCTTTGAGGTTCTAATTCCCTGCATTCTATCAAGACATGGAGTACAGTGGGCGTCTCGCCACACATACTGTAGATAAAAGATTCATTAGCAGTCAGGAGCTGAGTGTGCGTATACGTGTGGCCAATTCTAAGACGGTAAAAAATGACCTGAGTTCATCGTGTTTTCGTAATCGGTGGCCAACTTCCTTGGTTTGCATAATGACTGAGCGTTTCACCGTCCCAGGTACTTTGCCAACACCTCCTTAATTTATTCCGTAGGTAAAGCTTTAAACCTGTGGTGGGGATAGCTACGCAAAAGGTGCCAGCTTTCGCTGTAATAGACGTGGCGATACTGTCGGCAAGAACATTACCCTCGATGCCTCTATGCCCAGCCACCCAGCATATTATTACTTGATATTTAGATGCATAAGCCAAGCAGATCAGTGAATAGAGGTTGATAATTACAGGCCATTTATGTTTTTACGGCAACATTAAAGCTTTCACAACGCTTAAAGAGCCTTATTAAAGCCTTATTGATTTTCAGTCTGTCGATGAGTTTCAACGCCTATAGTACTGCTGCATTGGCATCTGCCTTGAAAATGTTTGTTTGGGGTTAAAGTGTATCGTATTCCGAGAAGGACCGACCGACTTCCGCATAGGAAACACCACCATGTGACTTTCATGCATCGGTGTAAATTTCAAGCCAAGAGTACCTCGACTTTAGCTCTAGAACGTGCAATTGAGTGTGTGCATCTGGCGCGTGTATTATTGTGACCTCTATAAGCGATGTCTCAAGTTCTACCACTTGCCATTGTCACGGCGGTAGCAGCATCGCTGGAGTCATAAGGCGTTGCTCAAGTAACGTAGTGTCAATTTTCTTTGCTGACCTTTCGGACACATAGTGAGGAGGGCTGCTTCGCTGTAGCTTGGTTATGAAATTGTGTGGCACATTTGGTATCGCATATGGCAGAATAGGTATGATGTTCACAGTTTGAATTTATTTTCAGGAAATGTGCAAAACTGGCATAAGATCTCTCAAGGTAACGGGATCTCACGCTTGTTTCTGCACAGAGGCTTTCTACAGGGCGTGCCCTTAAGGCCGTGGTCATGAGGCAGATTCCTAAATGGTGAACAAGACCCAACACTTTAAAGCACTGGGCGCAGCAGACTGATAAACTACCGCACCGTAGTGAAATCATGGGCCGAAAAGGCCCCTATAAGCGTTCAAAATACGTTTGCGGTCACTGCTTCATGTTGTACGCGATAATAATAATAATAATAATAATATTAGTAGTAGCAGTAGTAGTATTCAATAGTAATATCATTAGTGAAAACAGTACATTTATTGAGGCCTGCCAAAGCCATTGAAGTCTTCAGTTGTAGAACCCGACAGCCAGCAAAACCATACACGGCACATTAAAGTGTAAACCCCATGCAAGTGATTTCTCGCGCGACAAGCGACACGAGGGAGATGGCTGTCACATTCACTCGTCGCCCAGGGGTGCGATCTTGTACGCGTTCCAAAATCGGACGGAGGTGGTCCGTTCTTTACGTCACGAAATGGGTGGTCCGTTCCATTGCCTTCGTCCGATAGCAGACGACACGGAATGATTGACAGCAGGTATCACGTCACAACTGACGTCATGGTGTTCGTCACGCTTCAAATTTACCAATCGTTTGTGGCTCGGTGGAACAGACCGCCTCTGTTCTATTTTGGAACGCGTACAAGATCCCACCCCAGAAGTCAAGCTCCAAGCGAGCGACCGTTTCGCGCTACGAAGGAAACCCATACGGGTTCCTAGAAAGAAAAGCCTCGCAGTTCAAGAAAAATTCGTCCTGGTTCGGGACTCGAAGCCGGGACCACCGCCTTTCCGGGGCAGCCGCTATGCCATCTGAGATAACAAGGCGGATAGCAGATGGCAGGGCGAAGTCGAATTTCTCAACAACTCGAAGCAAAGGCAAGAGTGTGACGTAATAGTTGACGTAAGTAAGAGTTTGACGTAAAAGCAAGAAGCCCTTGGAAAGGGGAGACAAAAAGGAAGTGCATCAAAATAGTCAATAAGTATATTAGTTTATTTTTAATACAAACATTACTCCGCTGCAAGCCATTCTCCGTACGCCCTATAGATGAAAAAGGGAATCTTGAAATTATGAAAACCTTTTCATGTAAAACCAAGAGAAGGCGTGGGAAACACTGACACATAAAAATGATTATTGCAGCCGACAATGCTCTTCCCATATTTAAGTGCGGTATACATTGTGTTTTTATTACTACACCTTAATGATGGTCGTCGAATATTATACTAAACCAGAAATAGTGAGTTTGAGGAAGTTTCATCCCGAAACGTCCACAGCCGTTAAATGTAGACAATGAGCTCCATTCAGGAGAAAAAGGGTCAATGTCACGTAACATTTCATATGAATGGCGAAGCAGCCTGTGGAATCGCAGTCTGTTATGTGAAAGAATGCGACTGCAGTAACTCGATAAGAAATCAAGCTTTTTACAAGGATTGTGTTTTTTGATCGAGTTGTGTTTCATTATTTTTCATTCCGACTTCCCCTCCACAAAAGTCCCTAACGTGCGTACCATGATAGCTTCGAAAGCCTTCTTGCATTACTCCAATTCAGGCTGTCAACCAAACCTGACTCATAACCGCGGCTTGTATAGTCACGTGTTCGCTACTTGCTCTAACCTCTGCGAAACCGGTTGATCGAACGTAAGGGCCAACCTATATGATGAGCAGAAAATTATGAGGTCGCCATTATTTTGCCAGCTGCAGCGGAAAGGACGGATGAGTGCGTGACCTGTAGCATTGCCAGCTGCGCGCAACAAACCATGTCTCACGTATTCCGATGCCAATTCAAGTACACGTGATAGCTGAGTTTTTAAACACGTGATTTCCCGTAGGTGGTCTAATTGTGGGAAAGATCTACCATATTTACTCGCACAATTCCAATGCTCGAGTCCCCCACATTGGTCGTTTTCTTTTCTGAGTAATCTTCCTACCCTTGAAACACAATTTCACATGACTATATCCTTCAGGAGATATCGGCCTTGAACTTAGGAGTTAAATTCTTCTCCTTCGTTGCATCCTTTCTCGAGAGCAGGACGGCCGCCATAAAGTTGAGGCAATCAGTCTCGGAATATTTCACACTCGGAAAAAGGGGTACTCCTCAAGGGGCAGCTATCTCACCCCTTCTGTTTAATATAGCAATGCGCAAGTTGTCGGAAAGCCTCGCAGCAATTCCTTACTTAGGTCACGCATTATATGCTGACGATATTACAATCTGGTGTCCTGGAGGATCGGAGGCTACGGTCGAACAAGCTCTGCAGGAGGTTGTGGATGTTACGGAGTCTTTCTTGTAAGGTACGGAACTGGCACTCTCACCTGGAAAGTCGGAACTCCTGCTGTACAGACAGGCTAGACGAGGTGCTAGGGAACTCACCCCACTCCATCAGGTGCCCATTAGCGTTCGTACTAGAGATGGGCACACCATCCCGAGAGTAGACTCTATCAAAATACTAGGGCTTTCAATAAACTCAAAGGGATGCAACGCTAAGACTATAGCCCAACTCACCACGATAACTGAGAACATTATTAGATTAATGATGAGAGTGTCCAACAAGAAAGGCGGCATAGGAGAGGATATACTCCTTAAGGCTCACCATGCTTCCTCATCAGCCATGTCATTTACATAGTCGCGGCCCTCCATTGGACGAAAACGGAAATAGATAAATTAGACACGCTTATGTGCAAAAGTATAAAAAGGGTGATCGGCGTGCCAATCACGGCTAGCACAGAGAAACTCATGACATTGGGAGTACACAACACAACTTCACAATTAATAGAAGCACGAAGATCAGCACAAATTATGAGATTATCAAACACCAAAGCAGGCAGAAGACTTCTGGATGCGGCAGGCTTCCGTCCTAGCTTCAATCAGGGAAATACCTCGCAACTCAATATTCAAACAAGGAACTCCTTTATTGTAGACCCTTTTCCAAGAAATGTCCACCCCCACCACAATAAAGGTCGAAGGTTGGCGAGGGCTAGAACTTTCTTAAAGAACGTATCCGGAACGGAGACCTTTGTTGACGCGGCGCGACACGCCAGTGCCAACAAGTTCTCCGTAGGCATAGTCGATGACACGGGAGAACTCCTCTCGGCAGCCTCGCTGAAGACCTCCTCGGTCGATGTGGCGGAACAGGCTGCTATAGCTCTCGCATTACTGGACTCAAAACGCACTACGTTGTACACGGACTCCCGAGCAGCCTTCGCATCGGGATTGATAGCCAAACAAGCAGCCAGGATTCTTAACGGCAAACACCCCTCTGACATTGTTCACCACATAGTCTGGTTCCCAGCTCACATGGGAGCAGACGTATTACCAGGTCACCTGAACCCCATTGAGGTAGCCCACGACCGTGGGCGAGGTTTCGTATGCCGCGACGGGATGGTGTCTCGGGTGAGTTCGGGAGAGCTCGTCGACAGTGATCCGCTAGTTACTTATCATGAAATCACCTCTCATTACAGAGGGAATAGGCAGAGTTTTCCTTTCCCCCATGATAAGCTCAACAGGCCACAAGCTAGCACGCTCCGCATGCTCCAGACGGGGTCGTACCCCTCCAGGGGCTTTCTGAACATGCTCCACCCGGAGATTGACCCACTCTGCCCAGATTGTGGCAGTGAATTTAGCTCATTAAATCACATACTATGGCAGTGCCCTGTGTTACAGGATTTTAACAAAGAAGAAGACTGGACGAAGGCCATCACAGACCCGAGACAGGACGTCCAGCTCCTGGCTGTCCAGAGGGCCCGTGAACGAGCGGAGAGGCATGGCCTCTCTGTTCCGACATGGGACTAGCCAACGGCTGGGTAGGGACCTGCAAGCCCCCGCTTAGCTCCTGAGGACCCCAATAAAGTATCTTACTAGTACTACTACCCCTGTACTTATATTTAGGTGCACGGGAAGGAGCCCCAGGTGGCCAAATTTAGCGGGAGTCCCCACTACGGCGTGCCTAATAATATCGTGGTTTCGACACATAAAATCTCACAATTAAATTTTAAAACTTTAACCCTCAAGAGCACGGCAAGTACGCCGGAAGTGTGCGTAATGTCTATCCCAATAAAACAACCTCACCACGCGTACTATCCTGCCTAATTTAAAGGGATGTGCGTATACTATTTATTTTAGATGAAGTCCGATACTGCCAAAGATATACCGAGCCGAAGAGTGAAAATTCCATGCCAAAACCGATTGGAATAGGACAATAAAAAATCAGAATACGCCTAAGCACCTCTCATGAGTTGTGGATGCAATAGCTATAATGTCCCATTGAACGGCGCTGAGAGGTCCTTCGAGTATTGCGCTGCGAGTAACATGTACCATAGCGGTACGTGCCGCCCGAGCCAGCGAGCAGCAACAGCATGCGGGGCCAACGACGCATGCCACCGACGGGGCGAAGCGTATCGGACCACGCGTCGCGACTATCCCTGACCCCTAACGCTACGCATGGCACGCAGTTGACACAGCAGGTGTTCGCCCGCTCTGCCGATGACTCCTAGATTACACAAAACGTGCGCACTTCGATCCAGGACGCCATGAAATCTTACGTGATTGGCATAGAATCTTAGTAATGGGGATGCTTCCGAGTAATCCGCAGTGATTTTGGCGTCCCAGCTTTCGCAATGCCGGGCTTCACAATGGAAATTTCGGTCCGTGTAGCTTGGCGTCATAAAGCAGAGTGTTCCTGCTATCTAGGACGCGTTGCCTCGCGGGGAAGCGCTCGTGCCGAGAGTGATGGTGACGTCGCGTCAAGGCGATGACTTCAATCCGCACGCAAGACCTGGCGCATTACGTCGGCAGCAGGTGAGGCCTTTCACCAGCACTGCCCATCGAGGCGCTGCTCGTCACGTGGCGTCGCAGCTAGAGTCTACTAGAATCAACACCACGTAGACTAATGAAGGCCTCCTCATTTCCTCCTTTCCATCGCCTGATGTCACCTTGGTGAGATCGGCGGCGGATTGTGGCTGCCGACTGAAACGACGAGAGAGCGGCATGGCTTGTCACGGCTTGCGGTTGTCGACTAGTGAGGGCCCATCGCATGCGAGGGTGCGCCTGCAGTAGCTTTTAAGCAATCAAGGTTACAAAAAATTCTTTTGTTACACTCTTCCCCCAGAAAAGCTTTCTTTCTTGCTATATGGCTTGAATATTACCATTCTTGCATTATTTATTTCACAATAAGCGAGAAAATTTCATCCTTCAAAACTTCACAGTTCTGTTTGTAGCCGAAAGCGTGTGTCATGCTCTGGCTTCATTGCGCGCAAGCCACGTTTTTTTTGTCATTGGTCGCAAGTGAACGAGCTGCCTGACAACCCAAGCAGTATGTCTGGATGTTGTTGTGCCCCGAACTGTAATTCCAATTATGCTTGGGGACCCACAGTTCGCGTCTACAGGTTCCCGGCAAACGCCGCGGAAAAAAACAGAGTTAACGTGCGCAGTGCCGCGTAAGGATTTTGCATCAACGAAGTACACAGTGGTAAGTAAGTCTGCTTCTTCTTACTCTTCACTTTGCCGTCATACTGGCTTTTGCGGTCGCATACTTGTGAGGATTGTGCAGTACTTATGTCGTTGATCTACCTGCAACGTGATGTCCGATTTCAGCTCTGCGAAAAGCACGTCCATGCGAGGGACTTCATCACTTCGACAAGTTACACGGACACGGACACTTGCAAAGTCGTCGAAGTTCCCCTCAAGCTCAAGCGTCTAAGGCCGGGGACTACGCCAAGCATTTTCCCTGGCTGCTATACGTACATTTCTCAAGACAAAAGTGCAGACTGCGAAGCCCCAGAAGAAAAACGTGGTCGTCTGGAGGCTCAAGCGTTGCAGGAGGCCGTGCAACAATCAATCAGAGCTCAAGAAGCAGAGCAGAACAACGCAGTCTCCTCTTTCGAAGACATTTTTTTGTCTCATGAACAAGTTTTCGGCGGGAGATCGAGTTCTGGAACAAAGTGGCCACCAATTACAAAGTGGTTTTATTGAATATTGTGCATCAATATGCGCCGCTTAAGCGCTGCGCTGTGGTTGTGGATGCAGACCTCTTTGAACGTATACTTTGGAGAGACGCGGATTGAGAAGTCAAGCACCGTTGTGTTCCCTGCTTCAATTTATTACGTTAGACAACTCGGTGATACACTTGACCACCTAGAGAAAATCCCAAAATGTTGAGCTTCCCTACTAGAAGAAATGACGGCTTCATAATTTCCTTCTGAATGGCAGGCAGAAGTGATGAAGTTTCTCAGGCAACAAATTTATATTTTTTTGAGTAATGCAGTGAAATATCCAGCCAAATTGCCGCTATTCGCTAGTATGATGTGTACCATAATTCATGCGAAGTACGTCAAAGTTGAAGCTTCCCCACCCAAACACGGTTAGGCGTGTTTGTGCTGCACACAGCTTTAACGTTTCATTAGAGCAACAAGTTCAATTGTACTTGTTATATTAAAAAAATGGCATTAGCAGTGAAAGGCCAGGAACGGAATACGACACTCATGATAGATGAGATATATTTAGTCTTACTTTGAATATAAAGGCGGTTTTGCCACAGGTGCAGTCACAAACAGCAATATTCCTGCAAGGATAGCGTACGCTTTCATGGTTGAAAGTCTTTTGTCGCCAAACAAAAATGTTGCGCATATTCTGCCCGTTGCGAAACTCGACGCAAAGAGCTTGCATTGCTTTCTCAAACGCCTCATTAAAGAGATGGAAGATGCTCGACTTCCGCTGATCGCAGTCATTTCTGACAATAATTTCACAAACCGGAAAGTAATCTCATTTCTTTCTAATCCCCCTAAATTTAATATCGTCTATGCAAACGCATGTAATCCTTCACGACCTTTGTTTTTTGTCTTGGAAAGTGCTATCATTCTGAAGTGCATCCGTAACAACTGGCTTAATCAACGGAATCCATGGACTTGCATGTTTTTTCCTGACTTAAGTGAACTTTCCAGCAATAGGCAAGTGCTAACAGCGTCATTTGGCACTTTCATAAAGGCGTATGATGTGGAAAGCACCTTGCGGTTGGCCCCCAGATTATCTTTAATGGATTAAATCCACCCGACTTGGAGCGCGAGAATGTCAAGATCGCCTTGAAGGTTTTCAATCTTTCAACTTATGCAGTAATAACTAGTTCCAAATTAGCTAAACTCCAACATGCCAAAGGCACAGCTGAATTTATCAACATTGCCTATACATGGTGGAACATTGCAAATGTGAAAACGGCGCACGAAGGACAGTGCCTACGTAACAGTTTTCAAGAGCCTGTCAGAAGTCTGTCTTTTCCTCAGATCGAGTTCCTGAACAGTGTAATTGATTGGCTAGATTTCTGGGAAGCTCTAAAACATTATGCAGACCACCTGACCCGTGAAATACACCGTGCATTCCGCCACACTTTTCATCTACTTGTGGAAGTAACAAACTACTGCATTGAAGAGCTTGGCTTCTCTTATGTGTTGCTGGGAAAATTCAAACGCACTGCCTAGACGACAGATTTCCCAAATATCGTCAATTGTCAGGAGCATAATATCACATTTCTATACGGCAGATATGCGAATCCGAGCACAAACTCACACTGCAAAAAGTGATCGAGCTCCCCTAACTCCCGCAACTAGATGTGCTCACTCATTGTGCTTTTGTTGAAGAACTACAGGCTTTGAAGCATTTTGATGTTGCTGTGGGCGAGCAAGATGTCACAAAGAAGCAGCCGATTCTCCGCACCATTACGTATATAGGAGGCTATTGCGCACATGCAGCTGCAAGAACTTGCAGGTTCATCTTGTAAGAAGAACCAGGCCTCCTGTTTCCCCAGCCTGTGGCTGTGCATGCAGTTGTTACAATGGACAGAGTGCTTGAGCAACTTATAAACGAAGAAAATTCCCCTAAATTTTATGATTGTCTATAGCAAAAGGAACTTCTTGTTGCCTTGACAACGTCCCTTATGGACAGCTATGATGACTGACATGTGGGATCATGGACATTATTCACAGCTCGTCATGGAACACATTTTTAGTCCGGCTGCAAATGTTTTATTCAACAATCTCTGTAAGCATCCCGGCCACGACGGCCGCATTTCGATGGGGGCGGAATGCGAAAACACCAGTGTGCTTAGATTTAGGTGCACGTTAAAGAACCCCAGGTGGTCGAAATTTCCGGAGTCCTCCACTACGGCGTGCCTCATAATCAGAAAGTGCTTTTGGCATGTAAAACCCCATAGTTTAATTTCTTAATCTCTGTAAGCTGCAAAATGGCAAGCTCATGGCCAATAACCAAGAGAAAAAGCGAGAACTGAAGACACTGCAAGCTTAACCATTTTTAGCTAAATTTGGAGTCCATGTTCATATTGATATGCTCTTGTGTATTAGTTGTCGATAATTTGTTTGCGTTTGGTGATAGATAGCACTGTAATTTGTTCGAACGAGACATAATTGTTTCAGCATATTTGCATGCATGTTTTGCTTTAAGATGTTGTCCTTCTTATAGCTGACACTAATTTTCTTGAATAAAAATGATTTATTTGTACATGTTTGCATGCCATGTCAATTTAAGAATGTAATAACTGACACTACATTCGTCAGACGGCCGCGCCCTTATAAACTGCTGGCGATACTTCTCAGAAGGGAAAGGGAAAGTTTATTTTCTTTTCAACGAAAGAGGTCACCAAAACAAAAGGGAAGAACCTGACAAGATCCTGATCACCCGTAGAACAGCTGGCATTGTGCACGAGCACTTCACAACAAATTCACAATGAATTTCTCAAGTGCTGTAAAAAGCATGACGCAGTAAGTTAACATGCATTAGATTTGTACTAGAAATAAATCATTCGAATACACAACTTATCGTATGCGCGGTTAAAGATACATATCTTTTTTTACAAACATAACAGTGTCATTCCTAAAACACAGAAGGAGAGAAGGTGAAGCAGACAAAGGGGAGGAAAGACAGGGAAGTCAGCCAGTGAAAGTACCGGCTGGCTACCCTGTGCTGGGGAAAGGGGTAAAAGGAATAAAAGGAGAAAGAAGGAGAAGAGGAAAAAATGGAAACCAGAAAATTCACACAGTAACGTGAAATTACGCGCTACAACGTTCAAAGGCGATCACACAATTCGCATTTCCTTAAAAACTTCAGCAAAGCCCTTAAGGCCTTGAGTGCCCAAACCCGTCTGGACAAGTGTCTTAGAGCTTTTTCGGAGGTTGGTATTACTGGTCCCACCCAGTACAAGTAAGCTATAGCGCAGGAGACCGAGAAACAGTGCATTATAGAGTTGGAGCATCGCGCTCACAGACGCACCCCATGACTTTCCCGCAAGAAATCTGAGCACGTGGGTTATCATGACTAATTTCCTTTTCAAGTGGGAGATATAAGGACTCCAGGAAAGGTCTCGATCTATTATCACTCCTAGAAAGCGGTGCGTCTTCTCGTCGGCAATTGACTGTCCATTAATTCTGATAACGTACGGTTTAATTGCTTTACACCTGAAAGCGACTATAGAGCACTTCTCGCAGGACAGCTCCAGGCCTCGCGCTCGAGGATAACCTGATGTTAGTATGGCCGCTTTTTGAAGTCTGGCGCGCACCTGGGGACGCGTCGCTCCTGAAAAACACAGAAAACATATCACAAAGCTAACAACATGTGCGTTATAGAAAAAATATTTGAAAGATAGTAAAATAAATAAAAAAGCAGAAACAATATCACAAAGCTTACAACATGTGCGTTATAGAAAAAATATTTGAAAGGTAGTAAAAAGAATTGAAAATAAACACAAAGTCTGTCGATTAAATAATTATATCATTCCGGTTGTTCCGATAGGTATTTTTAATTGTAGGTTTAAAACGTTTTTGTGGAGAGTAATGTTCAGTTTCAAAGGGAAACTGATTTATTACCGTGGGAATTTGGTAGCTTAGTGTTTGCTTGCCATAATTGGTGCGTGTGATTGGAACAAGCTTACGTTTCGTCCGAAAAGCATAACGGCTGCTGGAATTATCTGGACACAAAAAGAAAAATTTATAATGATGGTTGCACTTAAGTAGACAGAAATTATATTCTTCTTTTACTTTAAGGATGCCATGTTTCTGAAATAGCGGTGACGTAGGTAAATCTGGAGGTCTGCCATCAAACGCCTCAATAACACACATAGCGCGTTTCTGAATTGAAATTTGAGGTAATTGCTGGACGTCGTAGTTCCCCAAACAAGGATACAGTATGATAACCTTGAGTACAGAAGTGCGTAACACATGGGTATCTTTAATCAGAGGGGCAACAAATGAGATATCTTATACAAACAGTGTCATTCGTACTACTTCGCGCACTGGTATATGCGTTCAGGTCGCTCGAACGGTGTTTATAATTGCATGAGACATGTGTATGCCTTAGAAATAGACGTCTTTCTTTCGCTCCATTATTTAATTTTTTCACTGGCGCTCGATGATTGCGCGCGCATTGCGGCCGCAGTGTCGGTTTTCATTCTACCATTTTATTGCGCAGTTCCCTCTGGAGAACAAACATGTTTCTTGTTCCCCAAGCAGCATGTATCTCTCGCGTGTAGTCTACTGCATTTTTTTTATATTAGTATGGTCTTGCGAAACGCAGACGGGAAAGCATATGTAAACTCCCTGCTTTTGCCCCATCCGGCGCCCTTTACTCAGATTTACGGGAGAAATCCTTATAGAAAAATTAATAACTGCATGCAACATTATATTAATGTTTTGCTTCATCCCGTTAAAGAATGTGGAGTAATTGGCAGTTTCTTTTATTGCGGTCGGACTTCGAGCGCCGAAAACCATTTTAGGTGCCCATTACATTTGCTTATCTTTGGCCCGTAAGCCGTGTGAATTTTTTTGTCTAGCCCATGCGTAACAAAAAAAAAAAAGCAGCGCGGTAGCCTAATTAGTGGCTACATAGTAGATATGGCGTTGCGCTGCTAAACTGGAGCTCACGTGTTCAGATCAGGTCGCGGAATTAGATGGAAAGGAAATGGAAAAAAACACTCGTGTACTTCTCCTTTTCACGTTAAAGGACCCCATGTGGTGAGAATTGAACCGGGTGCCTCATAATCATGTGGCCAGCCGTAAAACGCCAGAATTTGTTTAAAAAAAAAACAACAAGAAAGAAACTAGCTGAGTCATCCCGCTCTCTTCTACGGGTGTAAACGCAAGAAATTATTCTCGAGTCTGATTTCTGAGAAAAAGCATGTTACGCTTATCTTATATTTCATGCCTAAATGTAATGCTGTTCCCAACTGTGCGTTCGCTCAACTAAGCAGCTTCCGTATTATAAACTGCTGCTTTATAAGGTGCGTGATCATAAGAACAATAATGAAGCAACTAAAGCAACGGTATGTCTCACATACACGTAGAGACATTTGTAGATCTGCTGTCTTCCGTGAAGGAGATGAGTTTGGTACCACATTGGGGCGCTACCAGTTTTAATGGGTTGCAGACATGGTGAGACTGCAAAAAAAAAAAAAAAACGTTTTCCTTGCATGAATCAAGTTAGCAGATTTATAGGCCGCCCCAAAGCGGGGAGTTTATATTGAATGAGAGCTAGGAAATTGTTCAGCAGAACCGATTAGCACCCGTGCGTTAATTCCCTCAGGAACTGGTGCGCCTCCGCGCAACAGCCACGACTCTCCAGTAGAAGAATGATTCGGAATAGGAGTCCTCACTTACATAGGCCCCTCCCCTTCGAGACTTCAAAAGTGCTGTTATGCGTTACAGTCGAACGGAAACGGCTATACTATAATTTTTGACAGTGAATTGCGAAATTTATAGCAATCTGAATAGCAAATACCATTTCATTTGACTATATATTCCTACTTCATTTTCCCTGCCGGCACGTTCAAGGAGATTGCCAGGCAAGCCACAGAAATTACACTAGTAAAGACTTCGCGGTCTCCCCGATTCAGAGCGCAATGTCTTTTCTCTGACACGGTTGTTAATGTTAACGTCCAATAACTCACTTGATTACTTTTATAGGAAAGTCAATTATTTCACCTGGGGCTGGTGCAGCTTTTAAAAGAAACACGCTTATTCCCATCGTGAGTTTTCAATTTGTCAATCAGTGCATCATGAATATTTGATACTCATTCACTGACATATATGCCAGGAATATATACGGCTATGTACCCTTACATTTACCTAGATGTGCACTGGTCATCTGCATATCCTCACATCACTGCCGCCATATTGCGTGTAGTTCACATTCTCCCACCAGGAGATGCCACTCAGCGATGTTTTGAAAAAAAGGGGGAAATCTGCTCTTAGCCAACGCAGCATGCTCCGGTGTGACCAGGTTGCGACAATGCGACAGCTGATCTGGTGTAGTTGAGAAAAATGCCCCCCGCCTGCCTTCCTTTCAGGACAAGTTGTACCAGGCGCCATCATCGTTTTGTTGCTGCGTGTGGTGGCTTTCTCATGGCTGATGCTTTCGGCTGTGGCTCGGTTGAAGCTTTTTATATGCAAAATGGTGGGTGCTACTGATTTATTGTGGCTACAGGCGAGGTAAGTGATTCGTCACTGCCGCTTTTTGACGTGGCTGTCACGTGAGTGCGCACGTCACAACAGCAGCAACAACAGCAGCAGCAGTGGGAAAGACGAAGGAAAAGGCAAAGAAACCTTCTCTTTAAAAACGCAGTATTTGCGACACAGTGGCTAAGTAAACCGACAAAAAAAAGGCAGCTCGCTTGTGGAGTGACTTCTTCGAGAAAAGTTTTCATCAGCGCTGCTAGGTCTCCTGGAACAGCACGATGGCGAGGACCGACTGCTCCAAAGCGCAGTGGTTTCGTGAGCTACTCCAGACGTCGTGCACGTGCATAGAAATTGGAGCTGTGTGCACAGCTGACACCAGTTTCATTTCGACCGCATGTGCTGCGTGACCTAGTGCCTATTTCACTTCGTTCAGAACCACCCCAGCACACTCGTTTGCCTTACTTCGGTGCTCACAATACGCATACGCCCTTTTGCGCGCCTTGCATTTGCGTCAAAAAGGGTGTTATTATATACATGCATTATGGAAAGGCTTTGTGTGTAGCAAACTAAAGCACTATTACCCTCATGCATCCCGAAACAGATGTCGGTTATGTAAGACGCACAGTTTTCTTTTTCTTTCAGCGCTCTTTGCAAACTGCATAAACATGATTAGGGATTAGGGTGGCGAACAAACGTTCCTAGGTCATTGACAATACTTTGGTGCAAGATTGCCGGCTCCTGCAATCGGCGAAGCTAACAACCGCTGATCATAGCTAGTACATTAGAGGGGGAACACTTCCAGGAAAGCCAGCTGATGATAGCAAAACTTGCCGTGGTATAGTTAAAACGTTCACAATGCACGATGCAGTAACGGTAACGGTGGCAATAGATGTCTCTTTCCACCACACTAACAATTCCTCATCACCCAGAATGCAGCAAAAGCTGACAGAAATTGAGCAGGCGCTATCCACACAGAGGTCGAGGTAAGCGGACGCAACCGGCAGCGCCGCCTTCTCTCTGTCGATGGCTTGCTTCCCCTGACCCGTGCGCGGTGCGTTGCTGAAAACATCTTTTCCAATTGTCCCACGAGCCGGCCGAATGGCTTTTGGCCCTCGTCACCGTGTCCAAGCATGCGGACAAAGCCCTTGCAGTGCTTGTCATCATTGTTTGCAGTTTTCGGGTGCCGCAAGACATATGTCATAAATAACAGACATTTTCCGCCTGTACGGCCCGCGGACGAATCACGGACGAAGCGCAGACGGCAGCACTGCCGGACATGAAGTCGCGTGAGAAAACTGGAATCGCCTCATGCCTGTTCACCTCATGCATCAATCGTGAGGAATTGTTTCCGATTCGTTCGTACATGTGCGTTATATGCTTTTAGGTGGCTATTGGTTAGGGATCGGCTGTGCAAGATATTTGAGGACACTATTTATATCGCCTAGTAAAGATTCATGCTTGTTTGATGTACTTAGCACAAATGAGCGCCCTGATATTATGATATTACACTAAAATCACTCGCAATACATGCGATCCCACTGCCAAAGCAACTTATGCATCAAGAATTTGACACGCGAACAGACAAAGCAAAGAATGCAATCTAAACAATACTGCCTGCGTGTCCGTGTGTTTTGTGCAGATAAAAACAAGAGTAAAAGCAGGTATTATGACAGAACTGATAAGTGTCACTGAATGAAATGATGAATATGGGTATGTGCGTAAATAAAGAATGATTATAATATGGGTTTGCTGCAACGTTTCTCATCTCTCAATTGCTGATGTCGACGCATTTTTTTTACTCGAAATATATTGCAGTCATAGAACTCTGTCATGAGACAGTAGCTATGAATTCAAAGGTTGCAGGAGTACTGTGGAGATAAGTTTCCCGGAAGTAAGTATTATTAGAGATGCGTGAAATTTGATTGCATATGTAACAAGGTTCTATTCGATTGGATTGTCAAATTGAATAATCACTATTTGATTCGCCGTTTGCAGTACTCTATTCGATGTCAAAAGTTACCATTCGTGCAGCCCTGCAAAATATACAGCATATCGGTTAGGCTGTTTCATTGGGATAGAAATTATCCACACTTGCGGCACACTGGAAGTGCTGTCGCGAGTGAGTTAGCGCACCCACTTGGTAGCCCGCGCGCACGGTATTAGAGGTCGCGTCATTTGAGTTTCAGAGCCGCGGTGCACTGAAATAAAAAAAAGCAATAGCGCAGAATGCTCGCTTTAGGAAACGCACCCGCGCTGACCGCTGCTAGCACTCACCGCGCAAGCGTTATGATCATGATGGCTTTGCGCACGGCCTTGAAATGTTTTCCATGTTTCGCCGACCACCATTTTCGTTGCTTTCGCGAAGCACACTTTCGCTACCTACGCATGACACAGGCGTTCAAAGTCAAGTCATCAAACTGCCCTTTGGTATAAGATCACACGCTCTAGGCAAACAGGAAGTGCATAAATACATGATTTGCCAAAAGCACTTCTTATAAATGAAATCAGTCTACATAGTGTGAATTCTGCTCGTGTTGTGTGCCTTTTTCACGCTGTAGGTGTTTGTCCTTTTCAATTTATTTGTGCTGATTTCGGAGACATTCCAGCGCATTTGCCCATGCAACGGCGGACGGGCTTCGCAAAAATAAATGGCGCAAAACTCTACTCGATCGGCTGCCACACACCGCATTCGGTTATGCTCCATTACGTTGTACAGACAGCCCACCATAAGAACATATTTCACATACTTTACTCTCAGAGACTGCCTACCTACCACGCAGGAAGCCGCTTCTGCTGACTCCATCGCGGCGACCGCGCGCAGTGGGCGTACACGTACGTATTCTGTGCTTTCTCCTTGCCCAAGATTATTATTTTGACTGTAAAAAACTAGCTTCATTTTGGCAGTACTTATAGAAATCCCCAGGAGGGCTCCCCCATGATCTTATTCTTGAGCATAAGCAGCGAAATCTATGAGGAGTCCGCCGCGTTATCCTTCATACGACGCAAGCGGTGCTCTTCCGACAGATACCGACTCCGTAAGTCTTCACCCCCAATATGGCGCCTCCGTCCCCATGCCGGTCGCCTCACCCGTGACCTCCGATAAAGCCGGCGCACGCCTTCCCAGCCAACATCGGAGGCCACGACCCAACTTTCACATTTCCGAATTGAAAAACAAGGTGGCCGCACATGTACCGAACCAATCGTTTAGGTGACTATATTTCAAAAGATGCCTGATGGTGGGTACTGGGAACAAAAAAAAAATGAGACTGTCAAATAAAAGAAAACACACGAACTCAATTTGATCAATGGAGAACAATTTTTAAGATCTCTTTAGCGGTCAGTGTACATCGCGCTACGTTCACAGCGTGATTTAAGACATACTATGCGGCCTAGTTAGGTGAGCGTTTGTCGATGAAACAAGTGTTCTATAAACTGCCTCATGGCGACAGTTTCCTTTGTGGCACCCATAATCCCCCTATTGAGGTGGGGACGCCTTGGCGTTGCGAACAAACACCTTTTCCAAATGTTGAGGTCCCATAACGGGCAAGTACAAGGCCGGGGCAGCACTTGTACCTATTTTAGCAGTAGCTACTCAGCAACAGCACGTGCCTCCCACAGCCGTGACGGCTGCTCTACAACAAGGCCGTCTGTGGTTGGAACGTGCTGAGTTTGCGAAGTTAAGGTGAAACACAGTGCAGTCCGTCGTAAGAGAACCGCGAAACAGATTTACAACCAGGTCCGCATTCAAGGCCAACTTCATTGGACTGTCTATGCCCGACCAATGGTATGGCTTCGGCGTGAGCTGCCTTCTTGTCTCGAATTAGGTGTATATTATATGCCGCTGCAGGAAGAACGAGTAGCATTCTGTTTTCCGCATTTGAACGACAGCAAGGAAGGCGGGTTCACGAAGAAAGGCATCGCAACTGCACAAAGGCACTGAATGAGAAGGACAATATGGAATGTAGTTGGTATATTAAACGTACTTACACTAGTGACAGTCGGCGCCATTTACTATAGACAGGGCCAGGCAGACCTTGATTGTGCATATTAGCTAATGCGTGGCGTAAGCCATTGTGCCGATGGCTAATTATGTCTAATTAGATTTCAGAAACTCGCACGTTACTGAGCCATTATGCAAAAAAGAAGTGACGCGTGCAGACAGGACACAAGAGTAGAGAAGTGGACAACACGAACACCGACTATCAACTGAAGGGAGCACTGCGGCGAAAAATGAAAGAAGACACAAAACTCACGTGCGCAAGCTCAGGAATGGTAACACCACGCGTCAGTCGGGTACACGTGCCGGTCTACGTGAGAGATAACTGTTAAGGCACTTAATCTCTTCCTTATGTACAGTAATCGAAGGCAGACTCACGCACGCACATCCACCATTATAGATATGCCATGCCTCTACCATAAGACGCGTATCTTCATTCTTATGCCTGTACAATATCGCGCATTCATCTAACTGGCGTGCAGTTACAATCTTGGCAATGGAGGGAAAGATTAGAAGGTGATCCACCGGTTAACGACCTTTTATGTTCCATTAGCCTCCGATTGATACACCGTCCTATTTTCCCTACGCAGAACTGGCCACAGCTAAGGGGAATTTTATAAACCACACCCATACGACAGTCAGTAAAACTGTTGTTCTTATTGTGCTTCACTGGACAAATAACTGTTCGTGGGGGTTCAGACCGTGTGTATACATGACAGGAGTGGGTCAGATAGGAAAGGCGGCACCAGAAACTCATTTTGACCACACCGCGTCGAATCCGCTATATGCCCTCTTGAGCACCCTGGGCGTCGCCGGTTAGCCTCTTGACAGCTGTAATTATCCGTGACCCCCCTCAAAATCATTGCAGAAAATCCAGCGCTTCCCTTTCTACTAACCTGCAAGTCCAGAAAGGGCGTAGATAGAACTGAAAATAGGAGGGAGGAGAAGAGGCAGTTCCGATACAAATGGGGGGAGAGGTGGGGCGAAGATGACGTGGGAAAACAAGAAAACCCTGCTATATGACAGTGGTTGCGGAAAACTGGATAAGCTTAAGTTCAAGGTACGGTACAGTGCGTTCTGACTATTTCTAAAAAGTAAACACCATGCAAATATGTCAAGAAGACAAATTACGCTAGGCATGCAGAAGCAGAGCCGCATTAATTACAGTGCACCGCAGGATCCATGCGACATTACAGAAGCGGTCGACCGTTCAATCAACACTCTGTGCCCACCTCGGTAGCTCTGCGGCAATGGGATTGCTAGATGTCACGGATTTGATCCCTACCGCGGCAGCCGAATTTCGACGTGGGCGAAATAGAAAACGCACGTGCACTTAGATTTTGGGACACATTAAAGAACAGCATGGTGTGAAAATTAATCCGCAGTCCTCCACTACGAGGCGTTTCATAACTCGATTGCGGTTTTGGCACGTACAGCCCCATAATCTAATTCAAGATTAGTACTTTTGCTACGAAGCGATGCGCTATAGGAGGCAACGACAATGCTCAAGTGCCTCAAGCAAACACTTCTCCCAGTTTGTTCTCTGTACCACGCAGAAAAACAGCAGCGGTGCACGCAAGGTAACGTTTAACACCAACTCACCACTATCGCGTTAGATTAAACGTTGAAGAAGTTAAGCTTTGGCCGTCAACTTTGCCGCTAATTATCATCTACCAAAGCAACAAGCACAGAAAACTTCGCCAATCGATTGACACAGTGAATGGGATGTGCATAATCTTTTTCTTCTGTTTCATCCCTATCTAAACGCAGCCACCGCGATAGCGGTCGAACCCGCAACTTCTAGGGCAGCTGCATAACTCCGCATCCGATAACCTACCACGACGGGGCTTGAATGCGCGTTTATGAGGCAAACACTTGAAGCACTTACTAAGGCAGGACTCATTCTCTGCACATCGGCGCCAGCGACATTCATTGTCCGACCTCTGTTGATAATTTCAACCTTCCATTTTTTTGCACTTCTTTATTAAACGAAGGACGGGAGTGTTATACTAAGGGGATGTAATAATAAGTGATTAAAAAGACTTATTGTTTCCCTTTTTACATATGCATCTTTTGACAGCCAAGTCAATGGATGCTACCCTTTCGAGACTTGCCTGATGTAGGCAGCTGACTGTTCGACTAGAAAACACTGCCTCACGCGAGGCACTGCTGTAGTTCTGCCTCAGGCAACCGTTCCATTAAAAAAAACAATAACAGATTTTCCATACAGAATCTCCGCAGCTTCTAGACTTCACGCGTTAAGGAGTTCCAACCCCTTCCAGCCCTTTGACTAACCTGTCAAAGAGAGTCACATTGCCGAAGGAACGTTTGTGGACGCAGTGGTCAAGATAGGTTTTCGCTTGAAAATCACCGTGAACTGCTATCTCTTCATGCCTTGACAAGCGGGCATTGAAGGAAAGCCATGACGCGCATGGGTGATTGTTTGACCTGCCTTTGTGTACTTTTCTGGGTAATGTGACCACGTGCATAAATGTAACTACGCATTCGCCAGAAGAACATTCTTCAACGAAACTACTCGCAACCCAAGACTAGAACAATAAAGTGTCGTCCCTATTCGAATGTTTCGCTTTAACCGCCGCCTAACCCTGATCCCATCCGCAACTCGGCCAGGGGTCGCCAGTGACAACAATACATTCCCTAATGGTAGCAAGCTTATGAGTGTAGTCCAACAATAACAGCAAGCTTGTTGGAGAAATTTTGGGACGTCTTGTTTAATCTGCTGAACCGGTTTAATATTGCGAACAAGTTCACGAACCATTAAAAATTATTTACTTCGCCAAACAGCAACAAAATCGTTGCACGGTGAACTCGGACCGAACTACTATATTCTTTTCCGTTCAGCGCCCTAGTTACCTCTGATATCCAAACGGAAACCAGTGACGGTGCCTTCAGTACAGCAAAGGAAACCACACTGGTTGGGCCAGTTGCCCATGGTGTCAGCGAGTGACATTCGTGAAAAGAACTAGAGGTGTGTAATCTAGTGGTCATGCGCGCAGTCTCCCGTAATACCCTAGGGAACACGCAGACTCGAAGCATGCGTTTCATCTTAGAGCAGGATAAAGTTCACTCAGCTGAACCGCTTTACTTTTGCGAACCAATATAAAATTTTATTTATCCGAAGCGGAACGATAGAGAGATCGCTGAACCCGAACCAAACGACTGTATTGGAGAGGGGGGGGGGGGTCGAAATCCCGCAAGGTACTTCGTATATCAAACCGGAAACAAGTGACGGTGCGTTCGGTACACCAGCGCAAACCACATCGCATCGCTCAACAGCCCATGGGGGAAGCCCATGGACTTCACCAGAAGAGTAATGGTGTATGAAATAACGGTTTTGCGCGCAGTTCCCCGTAATACCATGTGAAACAGACTCCAAGCATGAAGCTAACTAAAAAGCAAGAACCAAGAATCAAAATTTTACTATGACAACTCCGCCTTCGGCTCGACGTTCTTGTAGCACCCAGCCTCCTCATATGTACTATTGTCGGCTGAAAACGACAGTGCTCTTGATCGCAAATATGCCTTTTTTCATCGTTATGACATTCTATAGCGGCGTTGCGTCCACTATATAGGAAGCAAACGAGGAGTGGTGACCGAACATGCGGACATAAACAAATGCAACTTCTCAAGTAACTCAGTAAACCGACACGTAAAGCTGCGCTCTATTGCTTCTCGAAGTGAACATGGCGTTTGCCTAAACGAGCGGCCAAAATTATTAAAATATACGGTGTCTCGCGTGCAGGAATCAACAAAACATAAAGCCCGCTCACGGCGTCTAGGCCAGCATTCACTCAGAGCTACATAGCTTCCAGGAATCACAGGCTGCCCTAGAGTAGTAATAATTTATGAACAGCGATCCAGGGAACGTACAACCGAGGACCAGCAAACACCCGACGTAAGTACACAAAGCACTAGGCGAAGACCCCGGCTACATACCAAACGTTTCTATCAGAGTGATGCAAAGTGCGGAATCAGGAAATAAAAAAAAACCTGGATTATCGTATTCTTGCGATATTTGATATGCAGAGCGCATCCAAATAATGCCGGGACATAGCATATCTAGTTAACTATAGCTGCCTCGTGAAAGCGATGTGCCGCAAACGCGACGGAAACGCGTCTAGCAGCAGCTAAGCACGTACAACCGACGCCTGAGCCCAATAAAGTTCCACGCGGAAAGGGTTATCGTTGCACAAATCCGATTTTATTTTATAACTAGAATGTGAAATTGACATGCCTTATGAATGCCCTTTACAAAGAAGCTCACACATATGCTGATCACAGACGCGTCCACAGAGAGAAGAACCATCACGTAGCTTTTGCAGTCGCATCGAGAAAGGCACACAGTCACGTGGAAGCAGGAAATCTTGATTCTGAAGAGGATAACGAGTCGCGGTCCTGTGTTACATATTGTCGTTGCGAAGTGTCAAGCAATACGATGTCCTCACGGGTGGACCTTAGCGGTTGTAGCGCACGCTTTGACGAAGTTGTCGAAGGAAACCTGGCCCAAGCGTTCAGATGCTCGAAGAAGGCATCTCACGTAGTACTTGCTCACGTTGTAGCCGCATGCCTCCAGCGCCTCGTGGAAGACGTCACTTGAGATGCACCCGTGATTCTCTGGATCGAATGTCTGGAAGACAGATGCCCAGTACTCGATGGCTCTGTAGGCGAGGGAGACCAGTTCTATTTCGTCAGAAATCCCGCTGGTAAGCACGTAGTCCAGCACGAATTTTGCGGTCAGACGAGAGATGGGGCGCTGAGTGGGCCATTCGTTGAGCTGCGACAGGGATTTGTACATCTGCAGGGCATCCATGGCGGCGGTGTTGGCTTCAGTGGGTAGCCGGGCAGTTGACTCTCTGTTCGGACGAGCGAGTCGAGTGAGCGGTTAGAAATGTCAGTCGGCTTTTAATACAACCGCAGCATGTCCATTTCCTTTCCACTTCCTTATCCCTCTCTCCTTCTGCTGTCTCTCAGTACAAACGCATGTTTCGCACCCTTCTCTCCACAGCACGTTCAGACAAATATGCCAGCAGCTGAACGAGAACAGGCGAGACCACGTGCTAATGGCCCCAATGTAGTACCTGTGCTACTACAATAAGCTCCTAGGCTGAGTCTCACATTCCTAAAGGTGTTTTCGCAGAAGCCTACCTTCTCCAGTTCTCAGTTGTGCTTGAATAGTGTGACCAATCTGAGATAAACGAAGCGGCCAACAATAGACTGGTTGTTAACTTTTTTTTTTTTGAATTTCAAGGGTATGTAACTATCCCACCCTAAGGAAGCTTATCGAGCGAGCCACATCAAGTAAATAGAAAACTCAAAACACGAAGGGAAAAGGAAGTGGTAGTGAATGTCTCCAAAACACGTGCCTGAGATTCATGTATTTGTCCTTGTAATAGAAATAAATGCGAAGGGCTGATCTTATAGGCCCAAAGACAGGGGTGCCTATACACCCACGGAGTTTGGCCAAAGCAAGAAGTGCACTTAGATAATAAAGAAAAGCATGACGACTTAATGTTATCAAAATGAATTTGATAACATTACCATTCAATTCAAGAAACCAAACCTATTTATTTCTGGGTGAGGTAAATGTTATTGACCGCTTGAACGTGGGTTCGTAGCACGTGGGTTAGTTAGGAAACACAATCTTATAGCGATACGGAGGCAACGGAGATGCGAGTGTAAACTTACACAGCACCAAGACGAGAAGGCGTATGTCACGAATCTACACGTTTCCTTTGTTTTAGCTCGTAACATTTGTTTGAGTGTTTGCACCAACAAAAACGGAAAAGAAGATTGAGGTTAGCTATTCTGAAGGGTACCTTGACCCCAAGAATTATTCATCTATCTCGTTTGCGTTTGCTTTCTTGAAAACTTAGCGCTCGCTACATTCCTGTCTGAAATGCTATGTCACGCTAATAACGTGCATGCCGTTCATGGCCTGGAAGTACCGGGCGCGCCGAGATATAGACAGGTCTAGCATGCACAGTAGATGACGATCATTGTTTCGGGACAGGGTAAAACCTAACGTCTGTAAATTGTCCTTAGAATGAGAGATGATTGAAAAAGGCTCCAATCCTCTTCGCGTTTTTGCCCATGCGGTGGACAAGAACGGACTTAGTGCCGGACAAGAACGAGAAAGGAGTGCACCTTCTGCACGACGGCCCGTTTTCCGTTCGTAATGGACGCGGCGGAGAAACGTGGAAGGAAAAAGGTTGGTCAAGAATATAAAGCCAAATCTAAACCCCGATGCCGCATTATGTTTTGTACGAAGAGATTGCCCCGTTTGCAAAAAGAAGAATGGAAACTGTAAATCCAGTACCATGCAAGGCTCTAGAAGACAGTTTGAGGCGCATAGCTGACTGCAAACATTTAAAAAAAATTGTTTTAATGGAACTCCTCTCCCGGGAACCACAAATGTCTGGAACCGAACCTTGTGATGCAAAAACATTTTACTTTGCCTAGTCTGCCGGAAGCAGAGTAACTCAACGGATCTCTCTCTACTCGACAATACCAGCTTAGGCGCCTGGGAAGTTTGGGGAGGCGAGGCTATGTGTTGTGTTCACTTCAAGAATGCCACCACACAGGCTCGCGAACCAGAGAATTTTCAGAATCTAATCAGTCAATTATCCATCGGCACGATGACCTGCCATGCATGCCGATAAGGTAGCATGCGCAATCAAGGTCTGCCTAGCACTGTACTTAGTAAATGGCGCCCATTGTCGCTATATTGTAAGTACTATAAATAAACCAACTAGATTCCTTAATGTTTTTCTCATTCTGTGCTTCCTGTTATTGCGTTGCCTTTATTCGTTTTTATTTTTTAAGCGAAGCTTTGTTTGCCTTTTCCTTCGACTTTCCCAGTGCGGCAGCTGCTGTTTGGCACACCGCGTCGGGGGGTAGCTCAGACCGTGAGTATACATGACAGGATTGGGTCAGAGAGGAAAGGCGACACCAGAAATTCGTTTTGACCCCCCCGCGTCGAATGTGCTCAATGCCCCCTGAAGCGTCCTGGGCGTCGCCGATTAGCCTCTTGACAACTGTAATTACCCGTGACGCCCCTCAAAAGCATTGCAGAAACTGCAGGGCTTCCCTTTCTACTAATGTGCGTGTCCATGGGGCACGTAGATAGAGCTGTAGAGAGGAAAGAGAAGAGGCAGTTCCCATACAAGGGAAAAGGGGCGCGGGGGAGGTGACGTAGCAAGGCAAGGAAGCCCTTCTACTATACGGCAGCGGTTGCGCGGAAACTGTATGAACTGAAGTTCCAGGTACGGTGAAAAAAAAAGAAAGATCATTTCTGCTTTTTTTGAAAAATAAACGCCATGCGAATATTTAAAGCGGACAAATTACGCAGGGCGTGCAGAAGCAGAGCCGCATTAATTAAAGCGGATTGCAGGGTCCAGGTGACACTATGGAAGTGGTAGACTGTCAAATCAGTACTTATGTACCCGCCGCTCTAGCTTTACGGCTATGGTATTACTAGAGGTCGTGGATTTCATCCCAAACGCGGCCGCCGCATTTTGACGGGGGCGAAATAGAAAGTGCACGTGCACATAGATTTTCGGTCGCCTTAAAGGAGCACTGACACAAAAATTTGAAGTCGAGATAACTTGCGAGATCGATTTAGTTGGTCACACACACATCTTCTATAAGATATCAGCGGCGAATATCGCTTAGAACATATTTAAAATCAATTTTAAAGTACGTGCGCGCAGCCAACCGCAAAACAGAGCACCTCGCGACATTGACATCAACCGGGATTGTAAATAGCCAAGAAACCGCTACGTCATGTGGCTACGTCACGAATTTTCGTTGGCTGCCATGCGGCTTACATGTGCTCTTCTCCTCTGTTGTTGCTTGTTCTAGCTGTTGTACTTATAGTGGGGCGCTCTCCGTGTCACTGCAGCTGCAGTTTTTGTCGTGTCCATCAGGATATTTCCCACACTATCAGCTTGACTGCGCTGCCATAACGTTCAACGCCGATTTGTTGTGTCTTACCATTGATTGTGGCCGATGCGAGGGTTTTGTTGAGGTTCATCCTCGCCATCGCCGGCCGCAATATCTGAGTCGCTAAGTAATTGGCCACGTCTAAAGCGCGAGACACATGGCGCGATTTCCCGTGCGATCTGTAGTACGGCGCGTCGTGTGCGACTTGCCGCATGCGGCGATTCGGGACACATGGTACGAGTGAGCGAACGACGGCCCAGAACCGGCGCCCCTGCGTGGAAGTTCGGAATGCTGCGTAACTTCGAACAGAAAGTGAAAGCAACCGTATTTGCACAGCTATCTTGTTTCAAACAAACGATAACAATATAAACACGTCTATGCGAGCACTGTAGACGTGTTTCCGCAAGGCCGCGTTAGCAGTATCGGATCCGTTGACAGCCGCCGATGGCCAAGAGCCCGCAGGCATAGCTCGCTGGGCCATCGAATCCGACACCGGTTGCACTTGTGACACGATCGCTTGCAGCTCGTATAACGAAGCGCCTATGTTAGTCGGCACAACATGTACACAGTAATGTCACGCTTAAATTCCAGCACATTTGATTTCATTGGCGCCGACAGAAGCGAACGAGCATGCCAAGCGAGCTTGCGATCGCTGGGAGACGATGTAGGCCTAGCTCGCCGGCCGTTTATCCGGGGCCGAGGGTCCTTGCGATGCGTCCGCAGCTCGTAATAAAGCGCCTAAATTCGCCAGCACAATCAATGCCTGAACATTTATGTTTCTCTTCAGTGAAAATACGGTTAGTTTTTTCGGTGCCGTTAGTAGCGATGAGTAAACAGGCCAGTCAGGCGAGCCGCTTCGTGTACAGACGATTGCTGGCGCGTCTGCGCTTACCGTGTCCGAGTAGAAATCACGCCAACGATTTACTATTTCGCACAACGTTTTATAACTCGCACTCTTTCGAGGTCACTTTATTCTGGAAGTTATTGCGTGTCAGAAACAAATTCTAGCCCATTTATATGCCGCCGTCAGCGGTGAAAGAGGCCCGCGTTTCGACCACGAAGAGAAAAAAAAAACAGACATGATCGGAGCGGCGAGGTGCCCGCTCACCGGCCCCACCCCGCCGGGTCTACCACGTGGCCATGACGTTCACGCTACCGCCGCTGTCATTGGCTGCGGTCGTCCGACCGATGCGGCAGTCGCACGACAATATTCAGCAAGTTGGTCGCGCACGCTGGCTGCGCGTCAGAGCATACGTCATGGCTTTTTTGCGAACACGTGAGCCCTTTGTTTACATTCCCGTTGGTCCCGTCTCGTTGCTCTCTGGAACCGAAACTTCGACTGGTCGCTACAAAAAAGACTGCAAATAATTACCTGTCGCGCTCTGAAGTAAATGAGGTTTCGTGCCGTAATTATTGGGTCATTAACTACTTATTAAAGCAGAAAAAACCACGTGGATTTTTTTTTGTGTCAGTACTCCTTTAAAGAACATCACGCTATCAAAATTAATCTGCAGTCCGCCACTACGGCGTGCCTCATAATCCGATTGTGATTTTAGCACGTAGAGCCCCATAATGCGATTGAAGTTTAATACTTCTGTCACGATGCGATGTGTCATGTGAGGCAATGACGATGCTGAACCCTCCCAGATGTTATGAAGTATGTATAGCGCACAAATGCTCAAGCAAACACCCCTCCCATTGTGTTCTATGTGCTACGCAGACAAACAGCAGTGGTGCACGCAAGGTAACGCTTAACATCAATTTGCCACTCTCGTGTTAGACGAAGCGTCGAAGAAATTAAGCGTTCGCCGTCAACATCACCCCTAATTATCATAAGTCAACGCAACCACCATAGAAAGCTTCCCTTACATTGATTCCCGCAGGCCGTGGACCTGCATATTTTTTTTTCCAGTTCTTGCACGTGATCGGAAAATCTCCTGCAAGAAGTGTAAATAAAGGCAAATAAATTATGTGACTTTAAGAGGGAACACTACGATCTGATTATGAGGCACGGTATAGTGGGGGACTCCGGAAAATGCTGGACAACCTGGGGTTCTTTAATGTGCGACTAAATCTTAGTACACAGGTGTTTTCACGTTACGCCCCCATCGAAATGCTGCCCCCATGGCCGGGATGCGGTGCCGCGACCTCATGCTTAGCAGCACAAGACCAGAGTCATTGAGCAAGCATGGCAGGTGACAAATGCGAATAAATCTTCCTAAAGTTGGCGCTGTGTGTTTGTCCAAATCTGCTTTCCGTGGGCCTCTCACTCTGCATGCGCTGCAAGAAAGCAGAAGGCACCATATAAAGGGTGCCCCAACTACCATGCTCCAAGATTTAAAAATATGCAAATGCCACGTAGCTGGACGATACCAGAGCAATCTTTTCTGTCATCGCTTATAGATAGTCAGATAATTTTTTTTTACATTCCGCGTAATTACACAATTAACCTAAATTAATCAACTCCTCAGTTATTGTAAATAAATGAAAAGTGCCAGCGTGGAAATGGTAGAGCAACATGAAAAACTCCCCATACACCTTTCTTCTGCTCAATATATTGTCACGTGGTGGTGACGTTGAAGAACACAGTAGCAATACTGTGAATGACAAAACTTTTATTGGGCGAAGCTGTGCCCACAAAAACAGGCTACACTTATAGCACAACGATAGCGGCGAACACGGTCGGCGATCGTCGAAAATCTGATCAACGGGTCAAGCGCGTCGGCTTTTATACATCAATCGTCGAATGTTCCAGACTAATCGTTGGGACCCGCGTGCCATCCACAAAGTTCTACACCATTCGCGTCAGGCGATGAAATCAGATAACATAAGGTTCGGCGACAACAGAAAGCGGATAGAAGCATCGATAACTTTCCAGAAACTTCGGATACTTGCAGGCGCGTCCCGCGCTGTGTGATAACATTTGTTAGGCGGCGAAACGTGGTCGCCCGATAGAGATAAGTACACGTGTCATTACCCCCTCTCTTAAAAAGCATCGACCCGATGCTGCAAACAAACGAAATTAATAAAGAAAAGCACTAGTAGCATAGAAAACAAAATGAGGAAGTTCGTCAGCGTCCGTAAAAGAGTTTAAGGCGTACCACGTAAACCACTTCACATCGTGCGCCCCGCCGCTGTGAAGGCGAAATGCCGTCTGGCACGACCTCATAGTCCAGTGCGCCAATACGTCGGATGACCTTGTAGGGTCCGAAATAGCGTCGCAGTAGTTTCTCACTGAGTCCTTGTCGGCGTATCGGGGTCCATACCCAAACATGGTCGCCGGGCTGGTACTCGACGAAGCGTCGTCGGAGGTTGTAGTGTCGGCTTTCGGTCCTCTGCTGGTTCTTGATCTGCAGGCGGGCGAGCTGTCGGGCTTCTTCAGCGCGCTGGAGATAGAAAAGCTACATAAAAGGAGCTACATAAAAGTGTTTTCCGAACGTGAACGAAGCCCGCCAATACGCGCAAAGGGAATCGAACTGCCAGTCGCGCCGCAATTTTGCGTGTATTCGCCGCTTCCCCCATCTCTCAAGTACAGATCCGTGCGTCACTCTCATTCCATTAGACTAGTGAATGGGAAACTGTACTACATGAAATGGTTGGTTTCCTAAATTGGCGGGTAAAGAGAGGGTGGATAGAATAAAATAAATAAATCTCCCTCAATGTCAGTGCTACCTCTCACCTTGTCGCTACCTGTCTTGTTCGCTCTCCTCTATTCAGTCATAACTAACCACTCGCCGCCACCGCCTTTTTTTTTTTTCTTCTTTAGAGTTAGCCTTGATTTACTTTACACTGGGCACCCAGCTCAATTCACGTACTGCACCCCTCCGGCTGGGCGAGAGGGAGCAGCGTGTACATATACACTGGTGCTAAAAGTTATGTTAGATTCTTTAGTTTAAATGTTCCAAATCCACGATCTGATTATGAAGCGCAGCGTAGCGTGAGACTCTTGAATAATTTTGACTACCTGGGGTCCCTCAGCGTCCAACTAAATTCTAAGCACACGGACGTTTTTATTTTCCTTTTTCTCATTTTTTGTGCATTCGGCCACCATATAACGCAGCTGCCGCGACTGGGATCAAACCCACAACTTCCAGGTCACCAGCGCATCTCCGAATCCACTAAGCTACGACGACGGAGAAATTCAAGTGCTCGATCCTACACTCTTGAGGAAAATTACACCCTTTTGCCACACAATAATCATCATCTGTCTTGTCCGAATTTGCTTTCTTTAACGCGGCGAGCCCGGTACTTTCCAGTAACGAACGGCATGCGCGTTATCAGCATGGCATAGCATTCCCGACAGGAAAGTAGCGGGCGCGGCGTTTTCAAGACAGGAATCGCAAGCAAGGCAGTTGACTATTATGTTGTGTGGTATAGCCCAAAGGGTGTAACTTTGCCTAAGAGTGTAAGGAAAACAGGTGCAGCACTACCGAACGCAAGTCCCGTTGTCAAAACGCCGGTTCAGGTGACATTTACGACCCCTGTTAACACTCCATTTCATTTTTACACTTCCAGTGACGCTTCGAGGCCATGCCTTTTGATAGCATCTTTTAGAGAAGCTAAAAATGTGTTTTGACGCAGTAAATTGAAACTTCGGAGCAGTATTAATAAAAAAAATATTGCAAACTTTCTCTATCATAAAGTCTTCTAATGTTCAAATACCAGTAAGTTCGGTAAATCTAACGCCAGCTACGCAAACATTTGCTTGCATAGGGCACTTGTGCACTTTGGTAGCACACGAGTAGAGCTGGTAAACAATTTTTTTTTTTCGTTGAAGAATTGCGGTATATATGGTTCAATTCGAAGCGTGAGCGATCACTTCCAAGACAACTTCAGTTTGTTTTATTCTTCAAGAACGCTTTTGTTTCGAAGTATTCATCATAAAATTGGACCCTCAGTAAAGCAATTTCGCGTTCACAGGTGGAAATCTATACACAGCCCCCCTCTCCCAAATTTACGCCACTCATTGGGGGGGAATACCACCGAGAGAGGGCGGTAGCACAGCTGCTACAGCTCTGCCAGTCTTCTAGGCTAGCCTGCCACACAGTTGCCTACGTCACACGGTGGGATTCTTCTTTGTGTCAAGATTTTCAGCTCTGAATATGAAAGGTGGCGTACTGAGTGTCAAAACTCAAGTTAAAAACAGTCGCCAACCGATTCTTTCTTATCTTTAGCAAAAGTGATCCGAATAATCAGTCAGTACAACGCCATGAACTTTAGCAGTGAAACAATTTTGTTGCGTTATCCAACGCTAGCGCTACTAAAGATTAGCTGAATTCTCCATCTCTGTGCTTCACCCATATGCCATCTATATAAAATGCTGCGATGATCCAGACGGCGCTGGCACTTCGCTTTCACTCGTCGCGCAGTTTGATGTGCGTCGCGTGCCGTCGCAAAGTGAAGTTATGTACGCACGGCCTTTGACTCTACGATGTGGTGTGACGAGGCTCTGGTCCACGAATTCAGTTTGTAGCTTTCCGCCTACAACTTTATGTTCATTAAGCAAATCAAACAAGCAAAACCAATTCTGATAGTTACCAACATGTCACCCGCAGACCAGACCAGCAGCTAGGCCTAACCAGCACCGCTTCTTCAGTATTTCGCGGTGCAAGTTGCTATTTGGTGATGAGTCGACCAAAACATTATTAGCGGCCGTACGGTAGTCCTGAAGCCGCGATTTCACGTCGCCAACGAGAGTGCGGGATAGGCGACAAAGGGAATGGTGGCCCTTTCTTCACGGCCTCCATTTCTGCGTCATCTTTCGAGATATGTTCAAGGAATCGAGCGAAACACCGTACAGCGTCCGACACTTATGTCACTCAATTTACATTGGTCATACAGGAGAGAAGTTCGGGATCTGGCTCAGCACTATAGCAGCCATTCACTGCCGTCTGAAAATCGCCGCTGAACCGTTGTCTAACCAACCCGCATGCGGCGAGGCAGAATGCATTCAAAATAGTAAGCAGCCCACTGATGAAAGAGAGGTACGATTCAGGTTTAACCGGAAAGGCTTGGCTCAGTCGGTGGCGGTCCCACTACGGCGGCAAGCGCTCCGCATATTTAGACATTGTTTCTGGACGCACTGTGCTGTCTGCGCTCATTGAACAGATGTGAATTAATATTGTATAAGAAGGCTTGCTTTCTACTTTTTACAATGACACTTATCGCCTACCCTGAAGCGTTACCTTATGGCATTCAAAAGAGAGCGAGACAGAGAGAAATAAACTTTATTGTGAGACCAGGCTTCTTGAGCCCAAAGGTCGGTGGCCTCCTAAGTCCAGGTAGCCATGGCTCGCTGCCGCCGCCCGAGCCCTGTTCACCAACCGCAGCTGGCTGTCAGGGTCTTGCGTCACTAGCAGAGCCTCCCACTGGTCTTCCAATTCTTCTTCTGAATCCGCCTCTTTCTGCATGTTATCGCCTGGTGGTGATGATGATGGTGGTGCTTCTCGATTATTCCTGCATCCAAGCACCATATGGAGCAGGGTGTTGGGCGTGTCCGGCGGGCAGAACTTGCAGTCTCGCCCGTAGATGCCCGGGTACATGGCGTGCAGCAGTGTTCCGTGTGGGTAGGTTCCAGCCTGTAGTCTTCTCCAGGTTACCGCTTGGCGAAAAACGACGTTTTCTCCGTACTGGCCTCTGTTGTACTGCGTTTCCGCCAAAGCTGTTCATCACAACAAAATGAAGTTTGCTCTGCCTTCAAATGACATCTTATACAAGCTTTCTATGAACAGATATCGCGTGTAAGGTAATGAGAAATTTATGCAGGCTGTAATAAATTTGGGAAAAACAAATGAAGCTTATGAATGAATACTTCTTTTTTTTTCTTTTCAACGCAGAACAACAATATTAAGAAGTTTTCTAGGCTACAGATGCATTATGATTTATACAAATTTGTTTTGTGTTCTTATGAAAAGTTCATGAGTTATTATTACTTAAATGTTGCAATTTGTGGGTATAGTTGGCCACGCATTACCGAGGTTCGAAGGGACAAAACTATTCAAGCTGAAACTTTGAAATCTTTAGCGATGGAGCAGCAATTTCTTCTCTGTCATTCTGTGAAAAGAAAATTTTCATATGTTAATTAAGAAATCTACAAGAGAGCCGTAAATCGAGCTAGTTTTTCAGCTGACCAGGTCATTGCAAATTTACATTCCCATTTACATTACATTACTTGGTACAAGCCATGTACCAACTAGCCTGGCAGCAGACGTTACTAAAATTTGCATCCTTTTCATGTACACGTTAATTCAAAACGAGTGTTCGACCTTAGTAGAGCCATACAATGTTTTGTAATTACTAGAACTCACTAGTTTTACTAAGTAGAGCACAAAACAAAACAATTTTCAATAACTAATAAATTTCATGGCGTTTTTTGCTGATGGCGCCATCTGTACAACAAAAAATATCAAGCTGTTTCACGTCAGTTCCAACATTTATGAAATGTACAGCCACTAAACATTACAAAGAGGGCAACCGCAAATGAATTCTTTCTTCGCGTTTGAGTGTATCGCTCTGTTTATCCCCCCCCCCCCCCCCCCATTTCTTTAAGCAGCCGTCTGCAACCAGACCTTCAACGTGGTTCTAAGGCAGCTCACTCAATCGTGGCTGTTGGTGGAAAAAGAAACAAACAAAAAAGCGCCCTACACGGTACATCATGGCTGTTTGCCAGCTAGTCAACAGGTTAGGCTATTGGTCCGTCGTGCCCAGGATAAGTGCAGATAAGCTAAAATTCCGGGAATTTCCTGTGCGCTTTCTTTTTTTCACAGGTATCTCTAGAAGCGTTCTAAAAGTGCACACAGAACATGCCCCCACTCCTCCTATAGTTTCCATGCTTGTAAAACGATATTCTGCAAGCTTGCTTTCTCCACGCGGCGAGATGCCGCGTGTTTGGTAGAATACTGTGTTTGCCCTATTCTACGCGACGCTGGTTGAACGTCAGGATTAGCGCCAAACAATGAGCGAGCAACTATTTTCACAATTGCAACAATAATTGCTGATAGCCTTGTCACGTGCAGCATTCCAAGTCGCGCGCAACGAACCAAATGTCACGTGTTCCGACGAGCATTGAAGCTTTGAAAGACGTGATATTGAGTAGGTGGTCTTCTAGTACAAAGATATCTCGTATTTACCCGCGTAATCAACGCACTCACATAATGCTCGAACACCGCACCCCCCCCCCCCCTCCCATTGCCCACTTTCTTTTTCGAGTAATTATCGTACAATCCAAAATTATTGCAGTGAATGGTGTCTCATTTTTGCGTTTCATTGCAGCCAATTGAACAACGTTTTCCACATGTGCACAACAGCGCATAGGCGCTAGAAACTCACCGCATTCAGCAGAAAAAAATGTATATATGCGGAACCCCCCCACTGGGGAAATTGATGCAAGCGAAGCTTTCTCTGCTGTTTGCTTTAATTGACGACAATTAGCGGTGATGTTGACGGCGACTATTTATTTATTCAAAGTTTAGTCCAAGGCGAGAGAGGCGAGCTGATATTAGAGAGCTTTATATTAAGGGTACGCAAGCTTTGGCGCTCCTTAGCGCTTGGATGCTCCAACGCTTGCATCCTCTTAACGTAAAACTCTCTGTTAAAGGCTACCTTGCGTGCACCACTGTTATTTGTCTGCGTGGTACACTGGGGTAGGTGTTTGCTTGAGGCGTTGTTCTGAGCCTTAATTCATAACCTCTGAGAGCATTGGCAATATTAAATGCTGCACATGGCACATCGCATCGTTGCGGAAGTATTAAACTTTATTTGAGTTATGGGGCTGTACGTGCCTAAACCACAATCGCATTATGAGGCACGCTCGAGTGGCGGACTTCGTAGTTATTCTGACGCCGTGTTGTTCTGTAACGTATACCTTAATCTAAGTGCACGAGTGCTTCATTATTTTTTTTTAAGTCCCGTCCAAATGCCGCTGCCGCGGTCGGGATTAAGCCCACGACCTTGATCCCATGTCCACAAAGCTACAGAGGCGTGCAGAGAGAGAGAGAGAGATAAGAATACAGGAAGGCAGGGATGTTAACCAGTCAATAGTCTGGTTGGCTACCCTACACTGGGGGAAGGGAGAAGGGGAAGAGAAAGAAGGGAGAGAGAAGGTGTAGGTACGTGTACGGATAGCACTTCAGTTAAAGTCGCTCGAGCAAACCAGAAGTTCTGAGAAAACACAAAAGTGCCTTCACTGCCTTCTGAGCCGATGATCGGTCGGGACGGCGCTCTAATATTGTCTGTTCACTCACAGGACGATCGTCTAGTTTCCTCAATGTGTCGGACAAATACTGTCGTTGTGCTTGAAATTGAGGACAATGGCACAATATGTGGTCAATGTTCTCCTCGCATGTGCAAACATCACATGCAGGACTATCAGCCATTCCAATTAGTGCTGAGTAGGCATTTGTGAAGGCCACTCCAAGCCATAACCGACACAGAAGAGACGCTTCACGCCGGTGCACACCGGCTGGAGGTCTGAGCTGAAGTGACGGGTTTAGTCGGTGCAGTCTTGTGCGCCTTGTATGTACGGTATTCCACTCTGCTAAGGAGATAGTGCTTGCCAGAATGCCAAGTTGTCTCGCGGCGTCGGTCCTTGAGAGCGGAATGGGGACGCAGCGGTCTTCTTGGTTTGACGTCCGAGCTGCCTTATCGGTGTCATCATTACCAATGATACCGCAATGACCTGGTATCCACTGAAAAGAGATATCATGGCCTTTTTCTCTTAAGTGATGGACAAGTTCCGCGATTTCGCACGTGAGCTGATCGTGAGTTCCATGTCGGAGAAATGAATGCACACATTGCAAGGCCGGCCTTGAATCGCAGAAGACTGCCCATTTTCTAGGACTTTCAGTATTTATCACTTGAAGCGCGTCGCGGAGAGCCGCGAGCTCTGCAGCTGTAGACGTAGTGACATGGGAAGTCCTGAACCGCTTGGTTATTCCCATTGCTGGTATAACTACAGCGCCGCCGGAACTGGTTGATGTAGTTGATCCATCAGTGTAGACGTGTGTGCAGTCGCTGTATTTCTCGTACAAGAGAAGTAAAGTTAGTTGCTTGAGCGCTGATGATGGCAAGTCCAACTTTTTCTGAAGTCCTGGGACTGTAAGGTTCACTTGAGTACGGCGCATGCACCATGGAGGAATAGAAGGCCTTGCCGCAGGTGTGTAACCTGACCTGAAAGAGTCACGGTGCGCGAAGACAGTCGCACTGAATGTCGTGTGGGGCCTATCTACTCGGAGACTTGCTAGGTGGTGGGTAGGGGTCCGGGCGAAGTGTCTTATGTGCACACGCATTGTTTCAATGCTAATGTGCGTTCTAATAGTGAAATCTTGAGCGACTGCAATAACTTCAGTCGTTGACGCACTCCGCGGTAGACCGAGACATATCTTGAGTGCTCGGGCTTGGATGCTTTGGATTGGGTTCAGGTTAGTTCTGCAGGTGTTGGACATGACCGGTATAGGCTGTACCGCAGGAATCCAATAAAGAGGACCCTGTACAGTTGCAGCATAGAGTGTATTTGCACTCCCCAGGTCTTTCCTGCAAGGAACTTAAACATATGGCAAATTCCTGTCAGGCGTATTTTCACATAATTCACATGAGGGGTCCAGGAGAGATTTTTGTCAAGGACCACCCCCAAAAATCTGTGACTCGTGCTGTACGAGATCATGTGTCTGTCGACGGATATCACGTATGGTGACATTGATTTCCTGGTAAGTGCCACCGCTGCGCACTTCTCGTATGACATACGAAGTCCTTGTTCTCTAAGGTAGGATGATGTTAAAGTAGCTGACTTTTGAAGCCGCGCGCGAAGCTGCAGTCGCGTCACAGCCGACGTCCAAATGCAAATGTCGTCGGCATAGACGGAGAGCCTAACGGTGCCTGGCAGGATGTCGGTGAGTCCAATGAGTGTTAGACTGAAGAGCGTTGGGCTGAGTACTCCGCCCTGAGGCACCCCACGGTTACTGTAATGCTGGGAGGTCGGGCCATCCTCGGTAAGTACGAAAAAGGATCTCTTATGTAGATAGCTACTTATCCAAAAATATACTTTGCCGCCAAGTCCTACTGCCTCTAACGCGTTAAAAATCGCTTCGTGCGTTACGTTATCGTACGCTCCTTTAACATCCAGAAACAGAGCAGCAGATAATCTTTTGCAGGACTTCTAGTGCTCGACGTACGTCACCAAGTCGATAACGTTGTCTATGGAAGAACGGCCACGCCTGAAACCGGCCACTGCATCTGGATATACCTGGTAATGTTCGAGGTACCATTCTAGCCGTGCTAGAACCATCCTCTCCATTAGTTTTCCGATGCAACTGGCAAGCGCAATTGGTCGGTATGATGCAATGTCTACAGGCGACTTGCCAGGCTTGAGCAGTGGAATTAGGCGACTGGTCTTCCATTCTTGGGGAACCGTACCTGTCTGCCAGGAGCTGTTGAACAGGAGCAGGAGCACTTTTCGAGCCTCATCGCCAAGATTACACAGGGCACGGTAGGTTATACCGTCGGGTCCTGGTGAAGATGAACGCTTGCACAAGGCCAGTGCAGCTTCGAGCTCGTCCATGGAGAAAGGACTATCCATGCGGGAGTCGCGTGAAATTGGTGAGTGGCGGAGCGTCGATGTTTCAGCGCAACTACTTTCGCCAGCAATCCTCCTGCAGAAAGCTTCCGCTACGTCAATCTCGCTGCATTGTTGGTGAAGGGCCAAAGACTTAAAAGGGTGGCGCTGCTGAGGGGTTCCACGGAGACCACGAACAGTTCTCCATATGTGAGACAATGGTTTTCGTGGATCCAAAGATTCGCAGAATGATTTCCATCTTTGTGATGCAAGTTTGTCCATGCGACGCTGAATTTCCTTTTGAGTTCTTCTGGCCAACCTCGAGTCATGCACAGACTTCGTGCGCCTGTATCTTCGCTCTGCCCGACGACGAATTGCACGAAGCTTCTCTAGCTCAATGTCGTATTCGGTGCGTGTAGACGTTCTCAGAAGCGAATGTTTCGCAGCCTCTAGGGCACCTTTTATGATGTCCTCTAGGCTAGTGGACAAGTCATCACGACAGCCGTCTTCGACAATTGACTTGAACATTGGCCAGTCGATACATTGTGTGAAGGCGGCTAACCTGGAGTCCGTCAACCCTTCAACCCTAATATAAGTGGGTAGGTGGTCACTTCCCCGCGTTTCAATATCCGGAAACCACCTGACCTTTCTAGTGAAGGAGCGTGAAACAAAGGTCAGGTCCAGGCAGCTACAGTAGGCAGTTCCACGTAGAAAGGTGGGGCATCCATCATTTAACAAGCACAGTTCTTGTTTGGAGGCAAATGACACTAATCTTCTGCCTCTCGAGTTTATCTTAGAACTTCCCCAGAGATGGTGGTGGGCATTAAAATCTCCAGTAATCACCAAAGGCTGCGGAGTCGCTGTGGTGATTTGCCGTAATCTCTCGCAGTCCAACCGACTTGAGGGCGATATGTAGGCTCCAATTAATGTGAAAGTGAGCTTGCCTTTCTTCACTGTCAGACAGACGTATTGGTTTTCTTGGTCTGGCGACACTGGGTGATGGACATACGTAAGATCACGTCGCATGAATACGATGATCTTGCTGCATTCTCCGTGGGTGGCGGACATGAAACACTCATACCCGGACAGTCTGATGTTATCTGATAGGGGCTCGCAGATGACGATGACCGGGAACTTATTTGTGAACACAAACTGTCGAAAGTCCGACATGCGTGACTTCAGTCCTCTGGCGTTCCACTGAAATATCGACGCGTTTCGGACTTCGTCACGAAACGACGGCTTCTGGAGAGCCATGATTTTAACCAAGAGCTGGAAGTACTGGACTCAAAGTGTCCAACACCTGTAGTGCGCTTTGCGCATGTTGGTAAGTTGGTAAGTTGGCATGTTGGTAAGTATAACGCGAATGGCACTCATGAGCGACCGCAGAATGTTGATGACCTGGAGATCATCAGCCAGCGTCGCTTCAACAGTCGCAGAAGGCGTTGCAGTCGGTGCGTTTTGAGGTAACTTAGCAGGGAGTCGTGCCCTCGGTAGCTCAGGCCCTTCTTCAGGGCGGGCGAGCCTCTCCTCTTTGTTCGCTTTCCTTGTATCTGTCTTGGTGGCGCAGTGTGGAGATGCGGCAGCCCTTCTGACTGTAGCTGGCGTGTACCTATCTGCAGTTGCGGAATTTCTTGAACGTTTTCGGTGTCGACGCCGACGTCGCCGAACAGCGGTAGCAGCCTCTCGATGCGTTGAATTGTCCCGCACCATGCGTTTTAGAATCGTGAATTCCTTCCGCATCCGCGGGCAATCCTTTGATGAGGCCTTGTGAGGACCACTGCAGTTAGGGCACTTTAGAACATGTGCGCTGCAGGCGTCTTCTGAATGGGACTCGGAGCACCGATGGCACACTACGCTGTTCACGCAGACACCCTTCACGTGGCCAATCTTGCAACACTTGAAACACTGGAGGGGCTTCGGTACGAATGGTCGTACTGGATGGCGGACATGTCCTACTTTGACGTGGGAAGGAAGGCTGTCTCCTTCAAACAAAATCTTCACACAGCGTGTGTTTCCCAATCTGGAAATCGTTGTAATGAAATTGCCTTCTGTCGTTGGCTTTATCAGCGTTGGCAAGTCGTCATTAGGAATGGCAACGTCGACGTCATAAATGACGCCCGCAGTACCATCGCCGCCTGTAGGGATCATTGATCGCACCTTTATCTTGTCGATATCAGTTATATTACGTAGGTGTTGTAGGGCACTGCGATGTAGCACATCAACTGCCAGGACATTTTTCCGCGAATTTATTCGCACGTCTTTAATCTCATTTGGTGCGATTCTCTCGAGTAAGGAAGAGAGGACCTGCCTGTTGAGGAGCCGCAAATTGGTCGCTGGGTCCACGGGCATAAAGAGCACAGTGTGCGGCCAGCGCAGCGGTGCACTCTTCACTGTAGAGGCACTTGGCGACGAAGATGCCTGCAGTAGTCTTCTTTTCGCTGATCTACTCATCACGACCTGGAAGTCATCGTCCGATGAGTCGTAGCTGTCCGAACATATCTCAGTGGCCTCGCTGTCTGTATCGCTTGACGCACTTCCACGTTTCCTGGACGCTAGCCGACCTGACGGCTGCACATCAGGAAAGTCCTCGGAGATTTCTTCATCCATTGCCGCAAGGAGGGAGCGGCAGCTCCCAGAAATGCAGGGAAACAAAGCGAAAAAGCGGAGACAAAAGCACAAGCGTTCTATCAAAGAATCACTTCGTCTTCCCCTCGGCGTGTAGAGATGTGTTCATTTGACGTGTGACCTCTTCCGTACTTTCACTTATACCCTACGGTGCGCCTTCATGCTGCTAAGCTTCTGCACGCCTTGCATAAGTTATCTGCTAGGCAAATCTGCACGATGTTTATTGTTCAAAAAATAGCAGTAACGTACCGTATCATGTCATGGAACTTAAATTTATCCTGTCTGCCCGCAACCACTTTCCTGGCCTTCTCACGCAACCTCTCCCCCCCCCCCCTTCCCTTGTATTGGAAGTTCGAGGGAAGAATGGCAAGGATGTTATTCATTCGTTTCACGACTTCATCGTAGAGTTGTCGGACCATCTCGCTCCTGCCACCAGTTGAAGGGCTTGTAGGTCGTAGAGAGGAACTTGACTCTTCGTCGGGACTTTGGCGTACAGGGCTTATTTACAGTACTTACATTTTAAACAAGCGATACATTTGACAGTGTAGCGTGGCTCCCAAATGAAGCACGCAAAACGAAGCACGCAACTTACGAGCACGAAGCTCCAAACACACTGACGAGCACGTAACTTACGAGCACGACGACGAGCGCACTCTAGCAGCCGACAATCAGCTGCTTATCAATGAAAGCCAGCTGATGATAGCAACGCTTGCCGTGATATAGTTAAAACGTTCACATTGTACGATGCAGTTACGGTAACGGTGGCGATAGATGTCTCGTTTTCCCACACTAACAATTCCTCTTTACCCAAAATGCAGCGAAAGCCGACAGGAAGTGAGCTGACCCTGTCCACACAAAGGTTGAGGTAAGCAGACGCAACCGGAAAGCGCCCCCTTCTCTCTGTCGATGGCTTGCTTCCCTTCTGGCGTGCGCGGTGCGTTGCTGAAAACATCTTTTCCTATTGTCCTCGTCACCGTGTCCAAGCATGCGGACAAAGCCCTTGCAGTGCTTGTCAACACTGTTTGCAGTTTCCGGGTGCCGGAAGACATGAGTCATAAATAACAGAGATTTTCCGTCTGTACGGCCCACGGACAAAGCGCAGGTGGCAGCGCTGCCGGGCATGAAGTCACGTGATAAAACTGGGATCGCCTCATGCCGGTTTGCCTCATGCATGAATGGTGAGGAATAGTTTGATTCGTTCGTCCATGTGCGTGTATGCTTTTAGGTCGCTATTGGTGTGGGATGGGCTGTGAAAGAAATTTGAGGATACTGTTTATATCGCCTAGTAAAGATTCATGCTTGTATGATGTACTTAGCACAAATGACCGTCCTGCAATTGTGATATTACACTAAAATCACTCGCGATTCATGCGATCCCACTGCCAAAGCAACTTATGCATCAAGAATTTGACACGCGAACACACGAAGGAAAGAATGCAATCCAAACAGTACTGCTTGCGCGTCCGTGTGTTTTGTGCAGATAAAAACTAAAGTAAAAGAAGGTAATATGACAGAACTGATAAGTGTCACTCAAAAAAAAAATTATGCGGTTTTACGTGCCAACACCACTTTCTGATTATGAGGCACGCCGTACTGGAGGACTCCGGAGATTTCGACCACCTGGGGTTCATTAACGTGCACCTAAATCTAAGTACACGGGTGTTTCCACATTTCGTCCTCATCGAAATGCGACCTCCGTGGCCGGGATTCGATCCCGCGACCTCGTGCTCAGCAGCCCAACAGCAAAGCCACTGAGCAAGCACGGCGGGTTAGTGTCACTCAATGAAATGATGAACATGCGTATGCGCGTAAATAAAGAATGTTTATAATATGGGCTTGCTGCAACGTTTCTCATCTGTCAATTGCTGATGTCGACGTACTTGTTTTTTTACTCGAAATATATCGCTGTCAAAACTCTGTCATGAGAGAGTAGCTATGAATTCAAAGCTTGCATCAGTACTGTGGAAATAAGTTTTCCGGAAGTAAGTATTATTAGATATGGGTGAAATTTGATTGCGTATGTAACAAAGGTCTATTCGATTGAATTGTCAAATCGAATAATCACTATTTGATTCGCCGTTGGCAGTACTCCATTGGATGTCCAAAGTTACCATTGTTACCATTCGTGCACCTCTAGCAAATAGACAGCATAGTACAAGCGGTTAGGCTGTTTCATTGGGATAGAAATTATCCACACTTGTGGCACACTGGCAGTGCTGTCGCGAGTGAGTTAGCGCAGCCGCTTGGTAGTCCGCACGCATGGTATTGGAGATCGCGTCATTTGAGTTTCAGAGCCGCGGTGCACTGAAATAAAACAAAGGGATAGCGCAGAATGCTCGCTTTAGGAAATGCACCCGCGCTGACCGCTGCTAGCACTCATCGCGCAAGCGTTATGATCATGATGGCCTTGCGCACGGCCCTGAAATGTTTTCCAAGTTTCGCCGACCACCATTTTCGTTGCTTTCGTGAAGCACACTTTCTCTACCTACCCATGTGTGATGTGTGGTGCGCGACATGGTGCGGTGATCGGGACGGTCAGGAGCAGACGACAAGGAGGGCGCACGCCGAGGGAAATTCCGTGCTGGAGACAACGCCGAAGAGCGTCCGGCACGTGAACGCGCGGCGCAAGAAAGACAACTAAAACAAGAAAAGCAAACCAATTACGAACGACCACGGGGCGTCAGGCAGCCAATAGGAGAATGCCTAATCGGCCAGAAAGAAGAAAAACTTGGTGCGCTGGCAGAACAGGGGAGACGCCGAGGAGACTCCGGGCGAGTTCCAAGAAGCGACGCCAGGAGGAGGTCAACCACCGGGAGTTGAAGACGCGCCATCGGGTTCCGGACCCGAGCCACCAGGACTTCACCCGACCGGGGCCTCATGCCAGCCCGTTCCTATGCGTCGCCCGTCTACCCGAGCGTGCCGTCAGCTCCTCAAGGCCAGTGAGCTTCTGCGCCCGTGGGCAGGACGAGAACAGTCGGGCTACGGGCCCGAGTTCTACGCCAGCTGGCCGGCCAGAACGCTGCCCCCGTCTGTCGTGCTGCCTGCTGCCCGAGGCCGGCGTTCGAGTTTCTGTGCCCGTGGGCAGGACAAGAGCAGTCGGGCTACGCCCGAGCTCTACACCCAGCTGCCCGGCCAGAACTCTGCCGCGGTCTGCTCGTGCCACCAAGCCGCCTGCTTTACCTCTCCAAGCCAGAGCTGGCGCGCTCCGGTCGCCCGGTCAGTCAACTTGTACCACGACCTTTGGTGAGACCGGCGCAACTCCTTGCGCCAACTTGTCGCCGCGTGTCCGCATCGAGACTGTTATGCGTCCCTGCCGTCGTGGCAAGCCCGGACTCGCGCACTATTTAGCTTCACACTAGCCCCAAATGTGTCTTACTACCGTGATGTCTATTTGAGTGGTGATTTTATTCTTTCTATTTCTTTCTATCATTTATTTTAAGCTTTTTTTGTTCCATTAAAAGTTTTGTGTGTGTGTTCGAAACTAACGGCTTTGTCCTCAGTTGGGTTCTCGGAAGCTCCGCCTAAGAGAACCGTTAAAACATTTGAGTACACGAACCGTTGTCCCCATATTTGGGCATCACACCATGGCACAGGCGTTCAAGGTCAAGTTATCAAACTGGCCTTTGGAATAAGATCACACGCTCTACACAAACAGGAAGTGCATAACTACGTTATTTGCAAAAAGCACTTTTTCATTAACGAAATCAGTCTACATAGCGCGAATTGTGCTCGTGTTTTGTGCCTTTTTAACGCTGTAGGTGTTATACAGACAGCCCACCATAAATACATATTTCACATACTTTACTCTCAGAGACTGCCTACCTATCACGCAGGAAGCCGCTTCTGCTGACTCCATCGCGCTGACCGCGCGCAGTGGGCGTACACGTACGTATTCTGTACTTTCTGCTTGCCCAAGATTATTATTTGACAGTAAAAAAACTAGCTTCATTTCGGCAGCACTTACAGAAATGCCCAGGAGGGCTCCCCCGTGATGTTATTACTGAGCACAAACAGCCAAACCTATGAGGAGTCCGCCGCGTTATCCTTCATACAACGCAAGCGATGCTCTTCCGACAGATGGCGACTCCGTAAGTGCTCGCCCAAATATGGCGCCTCAGTCCCCATGCCGGTCGCCTCAACCGTGACTTCCGATATAAGCCGGCGCACGCTTTCCCACACAATCCCAGAGGACACGACCCAACTTTCATATTTCCGAATTGAAAAACAAGGTGGCCGCACATGTACCGAACAAATCGTTTATGTGACTATATTTCAAAAGATGCCTGATGGTGGGTACTGGGAACGAAAAAAAATTGCTTCAAACAATGAGACTGGCAAATAAAAGAAAACGCACGAACTATATTTGATCAATGGAGAAATATTTTTAACATCTCTTTAGCTGTCAGTGTACATCACGCTACGTTCACGGCGTGAATAAAGACATACTGTGCGGTCTAGTTAGGTGAGCGTTTGTCGATGAGACAAGTGTTTTAGAAAGTGTCTCATGCCAGCAGTTTCCTTTGTGGCACCCAAAATCCCCCTGTTGAGGTGGGAACGCCTTCGGGTTGCGAACAAACACCTTTTCCAAGTGTTGAGGTCCCAAAACTGCCAAATACAAGGCCGGGGGAGCACTTGTACCTATTTTAGCAGTAGCTACTCGGCAACAGCACTTGCCTCCCACAGCCGTGACGGCTGCTGTACAACAAGGCCATCGGTGGTTGGAACGTGCTGAGTTTGCGAAGTTAGGGTGAAGCACAGTCCAGTCCGTCGTACAAGAACCGCGAAACAGATTTACAACCTGGTCCGCATTCAAGGCCAAGTTCTTTAGTCTCTCTATGCCCGACCAATGGTAAGGCGTTGGCGTGAGCTGCCTTCTTGTCTCGAATTAGGTGTCTATTATATGCGGCTGCAGGAAGAACGAGTAGCATTCTGTTTTCCGCATCTGAACGACAGCAAGGAAGGCGGGTTCAAGAATAAAGGCAGCGCAACTGCACAAAGGCACTGAATGAGAAGGACAGTATGGAATGTATAGTTGGTATATTAAACGTACTTACAATAGTGACAGTCGGCGCCATTTACTAGAGACAGGGAAAGGCAGAACTTGATTGTGCATGCTGATTGTGCATACTGACAGCAGTTTTACTGACTGTCGGATGGGTGTGGTTTATAAAATTCCCCTTAGCTGTGGCTAGTTCTACGTAGGCCAAACGGGACGGTGTATCAATCAGAGGCTAATGGAACATAAAAGGTCGTTAACCGGTGGATCGCCTTCTAATCTTTCCCTCCATTGCCAAGATTGTAACTGAACGCCAGAGTTAGATGAATGCGAGATATTTTACAGGCATAAAAATGAAGATACGCGTCTTATGGCATAGAGGCATGGCATATCTATAATGGTGGAAGTGCGTGCGTGAGTCAGCCTTCGATTACTTTACATGAGGAAGATATTAAGTGCCTTAAGAGTTATCTCTCACGTAGACCGGCACGTGTACCGGACTGACACGTGGTGTTACCATTCCTGAGCTTGCGCAGATGAGTTTTGTGTATTCTTTCATTTTTCGCCCCAGTGCTCCTATCAGTTGATAGTCGGCGTTCGTGTTGTCCACTTCTCTACTCTTGTGTCCTGTCTGCACGCCTCACTTCTTTTTTGCATAATGAATCCTTACCAACTAGCTCAGCTGTCTGTCGTTCTAAGCTTCTTTACTGAGCCAGTGTGGTAGCATTCTTGAAGTGAACACACTTGGTATCGCCTCCCTCAAACTCCCAGGCGCCTATATTGGTATTGTGATGTATGGATTCGGGCGTCACTCTGATTTCGGCAATAGACAAAGGAAAATTTGTTGCATCAAATGGTCCGGTATAGACATTGACAATGCGCGACAGAGGAGATCCACTAAAACAAAATTATATTTTTTTCAAGTCAGCGCTCCGTCTCTACGTGTCTATATTTGTACTGTCCAACCTCCTCCTCTTCATTCGTAACTTAACACTAGGTACACCTTGCTATTTTTTTTAACATTTCGGCTTCCTTCACTTTACACTGTGCACCAGTTCGATTTCCTACTCCACGACTACGCGTGCTCGAGAGAGCGCTATGCGCACACAAGCACTGCTGCTGAAGGTTAAGATAAATTCCGTACCTTCAATGCACCTAACATGCGATCTGATTATGAATCACGCCGTGGTGGGAGACTTCTGATTAACTGAGGAACCCCCGAGCGTTTTTAAAGCGAAGCTTTCCTTGCTTCTTCCTTCGACTTTCCCGCTGCTGCGGCTGCTGCGTCGGGGGTGGCTCACATCGTGTGTATACATGACAGGAGCAGGTCAGAGAGGAAAGGCGACACCAGAAACTAGTTTTGACCACACCGCGTCGAATGCGCTCAATGCCCTCTTGAGCACACTGGGCGTCGCGATTAGCCTCTTGACAGCTGTAATTATCCGTGACCCCCTTCAAAAGCATTGCAGAAAATGCAGCACTTCCCTTTCTACTAACCTGCAAGTCCAGAAAGGGCGTAGATAGAACTGAAAATAGGAGGGAGGAGAAGAGGCAGTTCCGATACAAATAGGGGGAGGGGGGGCGGAGATGACGTGGGAAAACAAGGAAACCCTGCTATACGACAGCGGTTGCGGAAAACTGGAAGTTCAAGGTACGGTACAGTACGTTCTGGCTATTTATAAAAAGTAAACACCATGCAAATATGTCAAGAAGACAAATTACGCTAGGCATGCAGAAGCAGAACCGCATTAATTACAGTGCACCGCAGGATCCACGCGACATTACAGAAGCGGTCGACCGTTCAATCAACACTTCTGTGCCCGTCGCGGTAGCTATGCGGCAATGGGATTGCTAGAGGTCGCGGATTTGATCCCTACCGCGGCAGCCGAATTTCGACGGGGGCGAAATAGAAAACGCACGTGCACTTAGATTTTGGGACACATGAAAGAACAACATGGTGTGAGAATTGATCCGCAGTCCTCCACTACGGCGCGTTTCATAACTCGATTGCGGTTTTGGCACGTACAGCCCCATAATCCAATTCAAGTTTAGTACTTCTGCTACGAAGCGATGCGCTATAGGAGGCAACGACAATGCTCAATTGCCTCAAGCAAACACTTCTCCCAGTGTGTTCTCTGTACCACGCAGACAAACAGCAGCGGTGCACGCAAGGTAACGTTTAACACCAACTCACCACTATCGCGTTAAATTAAACGTTGAAGAAGTTAAGCTTTGGCCGTCAACTTTGCCGCTAATTATCATCTACCAAAGCACCCCGCACAGAAAGCTTCGCTACCATCCATAGACACAGTGAGTGGGATGTGCATAATCTTTTTCTTTCGTTTCATCCCTATCTAAACGCAGTAGCCGCGATAGCGATCGAACCCGCAACTTCTAGGTTAGCTGCATAACTCCGCATCCGATAACCTACCATGACGGGGCGTTAATGGGCGTTTATAAGGCAAACACTTGAAGCACTGACTAAGGCAAGACTCATTCTCAGAACATCGGCGCCAGCGACATTGGTTGTCCGACCTCTGTTGATAATTTCAACCTTCTATATTTTTGCACTTCTTAATTAGTCGGAGGACGGAAGCGTTATACGAAGGGGATTCTGGCCTGTTCAGTGAGTAATAATAAGTGATTAAAAAGACTTCTTTCCCTTTTTACATATACATCTTTTGACAGCCAAGTCAATGGATGCTACCCTTTCGAGACTTGCCTGATATAGGCAGCTGACTGTTCTGCTAGAAAACACTGCGTCACGCTAGGCACTGTTGTTCTGCCTCAGGCAACCTTTCAATTTAAAAAAACAATAACAGATTTTCCATACAGAATCTCCGCAGCTTCTAGACTTCACTCGTTAAGGAGTTCCAACCCCTTCCAGCCCTTTGACTAACCTGTCAAAGCGAGTCACATTGCCGAAGGAACGTTTGTGGACGCCGTGGTCAAGATAGGTTTTCGCTTGAAAATCACCGTGAACTTCTGTCTCTTCATGCCTTGACAAGCGGGCATTGAGGGAAAGCGATGACACGCATGGGTGATTGTTTGACCTGCCTTTGTGTACTTTTCTGGGTAATGTGACCACGTGCATAAATGTAACTACGCATTCGCCAGAAGAGCACTCTTCAACGAAACTACTCGCAGCCCAAGACTAGAACACCAAAATCTCTTCCCTATTCGAATATTTCGCCATAACAGCAGACGAACCCTCATCCAATCCGCAGCTCGGCCAGGGGTCGCCAGTGACAACACATTCCCTAATGGTGGCAAGCTTATGAGTGTAGTCCAACAATAACAGCTAACTTTTTGGAGAAATTTTGGAATGTCTTGTTTAATCTGCTGAACCGGTTTATTATTGCGAACAAATTCACGAACCATTAAAAATTATTTACTTCGCCAAACAGCAACAAAATCGTTGCACGATGAACTCAAACCGAACTACTATTTTCTTTTCCATTCAACACCCTAGTTACCTCTGATATCCAAACGGAAACTAGTGACGGTGCCTTCGCTACAGCAGAGGAAACCACATTGGTTCGGTCAGTTGCCCATGGTGTCAGCGAGTGACATTCGTGAAAAAAAATAGAGGTGTGTAATCTAGTGGTCATGCGCGCAGTCTCCCGTAATACCCTAGGGAATACGCAGACTCGAAGCATGCGTTTCATCATAGAGCAGGATAAAGTTTACTAAGCTGAACCGCTTTAGTTTAGCGAACCAAAATAAACTTTTATTTATCCGAAGCGGAACAATATGGGAGATCGCTGAACCCGAACCAAACGAAAGCGGGGGGGGGGGGGGGGGGTTGACATCCCGCTAGGTACTTCGTATATCAAACCGGTAACAAGTGACGGTGCGTTCGGTACACCAGCGCTAACCACATCGCATCGCTCAACAGCCCATGGACTTCACCAGAAGAGTAATGGACTATGAAATAACGGTTTTGCGCGCCATTCCCCGTAATACCGTGTGAAACAGACTCCAACCATGAAGCTAACTAAAAAGCAAGAACCAAGAATCAAAATTTTCCTATGACAACTCCCCCTTCGGTTCCACGTTGTTGTAGCACCCAGCCTCCTCATATGGACTATTATCAGCTGAAAACGACAGAGCTCTTGATCGCAAATATGCCTTTTTTCATCGTTATGACATTATTCTATAGCGGCGTTGCGTCCACTATACAGGAAGCAAATGACTAGCGCTAACCACACACGCGGACATAAAGAAATTAAACATCTCTAGTGAAGCAGTAAACTGACACGTAAAGCTGCGCTCTATTGCTTATCGAAGTGAACATTGCGTTTGCGTAGACGAGCGGCCAAAATAATTTAGATATACAGTGCCTCGCGTATTGAAATTAAGAAAAGAGCGCAGTGCACCCACGCCCACAAACAAAGCCCGCTCACGGCGTCTAGGCCAGCAATTGCTGAGAGCTGCATAGGTTCCAGGAACCATAGGCTGTCCTGGAGTAGTAATAATTAATGAACAGCGACCCAGGGAACGTACAACTGAGGACCAGCAAACACCCCACGTAAGTACACAAAGCACTAGGCGAACACCCCGGCTACATAACAAAACGTTTCTATCAGAGTGAGGCAAAGTGCGGCATCAGTGAATAAAAAAAACCTGCATTATCGCATTCTTGCGATATTTGACATGCAGAGCGCATCCAAATAATGCAGGGACATAGCATATCTTGTTAGGCATAGCTGCGTCGTGAAAGCGCTGTGCCACAAATGCGACAGAAATGCATCTAGCAGCAGCTAAACACGTACAACCGACGCCTGAGCCCAATAAAGTTCCACACGGAAAGTGTTATCGTTCCACAAATCCAATTTTATTTTGTAACTAGAATGTGAAATTGACATGCCTGATGAAAGCGCTTTACGACAAAGCTCACACATATGCTGATCAGAGACGCGTCCACACAGAGAAGAAGCATCACGTAGCTTTTGCAGTCGCATCGAGGAAGGCACACAGTCACGTGGAAGCAGGAAATCTTGATCCTGAAGAGGATAACGAGCGGCGGTCCTGTGTTACACATTGTCGTTGCGAAATGTCAAGCAATACGATGTCGTCACGGGTGGACCTTTGCGGTTGTAGCGCACGCTTTGACGAAGCTGTCGAAGGAAACCTGGCCCAAGCGTTCAGACGCTCGAAGAAGGCATCTCACGTAGTACTTGCTCACGTTGTAGCCGCACGCCTCCAGCGCCTCGTGGAAGACGTCACTTGAGATGCACCCGTGATTCTCTGGATCGAATGTCTGGAAGACAGATGCCCAGTACTCGATGGCTCTGTAGGCGAGGGAGACCAGTTCTATTTCGTCAGAAATCCCGCTGGTAAGCACGTAGTCCAGCACGAATTTTGCGGTCAGACGAGAGATGGGGCGCTGAGTGGGCCATTCGTTGAGCTGCGACAGGGATTTGTACATCTGCAGAGCATCCATGGCGGCGGTGTTGGCTTCAGTGGGTAGCCGGGCAGCTGACTCTCTGTTCGGACGAGCGAGTCGAGTGAGAGGTTAGAAATGTCAGTCGGCTTTTTATACAACCGCAGCATGTCCATTTCCTTTCCACTTCCTTATCCCTCTCTCCTTCTGCTCTTTCTCAGTACAAACGCATGTTTCGCAACCCTTCTCTCCACAGCACGTTCAGACAAACCTACCAGCAGCTGAACGCGAACAGGCGAGACCACGTGCTCATGGCCTCAATATAGCACCTGTGCTACTACAATACGCTCCTATGCTGAGTCTCACATTCCCAAAAGTGTTTTCGCAGAAGCCTACCTACTCCAGTTCACATTTGTGCTTGAGCAGTGTGACCAATCAGAGATAAACGAAGCGGACAACAATAGACTAGTCGTTAACTTGTTTTTTGGAATTTCAAGGGTATGTAACTATCCCACCCTAAGGAAGCTTATGGAGCGAGCCACATCCAGTAAATAGGAAGCTCAAAAAACGAAGAGAAACGGAAGTGGTCGTGAATGTCTCCAAAACACGTGCCTCAGAAGAAAAAAAATAAAATGACCTTCATGTATTTGTTCTGCTAATAGAAATAAATGCGAAGGGCTGATATTATGGGCTCAAACGCAGGGGTGGCTATACACCCACGGAGTTCGGCCAAAGCAAGAAGTGCACTTAGATAATAAAGAAAAGCTTGGCGACGTTTTTTTTTTTTTTTTTCAATGGATAAAATGCAATACATTGTGCGGCAAAATGAATTTGATAACAGTACCGTTCAATTCAAGACACGAAACCTATATATTTCTGAGTTAGGTAAATGTTATTGACCACCTGAACGTGAAAAAATAAAGATCGTAGCACGTGGGTTAGTTAGGAAACAAGCTCATAGCGGTACGGAGGCAAAGGAGATGCGAGTGCAAACTTTCACAGCACCAAGAAGAGAGGTTGTATACCGCGCATCTACACGTTTCCTTTGTGTGAGTTCGTAACAATTGCTTGAGTGTTTGCACCAACAAAATCAGAAAATAAGATGAGGTTAGCTATTCTGAAGGGTACCTTGACCCCGAGCATTATTCATCTCTCTCGCTTGCGTTTGCTTTCTTGAAAACTTAGCGCTCGCTACATTCCTGTCTGAAATGCTATGTCACGCTAATAACGTGCGTGTCATTCATGGCCTGGAAGTTACCGGGCGCGCCGAGATACAGACAGGTCTAACACGCGCAGTATATGATGATTAATAGAGAGTTTTAGTTTAGGGGACCAAAGCGGCTTGCGTACGCAAGGACAAGGGGCACCGGTACTGGGCATGCGCAGTACCGTTGTCCCTAGTTCTCGCGTACGCAAGCCGCTTGCGTCCCCTAAACTAAAACTCTGTAATGTTTCGGGACAGGGTAAAACCTAGCGTGTGTAAATTGTCCTTAGAATGAGAGATGATTGAAAAAGGCTCCAGTCCCTTCACGTTTTCCCCACGCAGTGGACAACATACTTTTCTTTGTGCCAGACAAAGAACCAGAAAGGAGTGCACCTTCTGCACGAAGGCCCGTTTTTCGTTCGTAATGGATGGATGGATGGATGGATGAAAAACTTTATTAGGGTCCTTTAGGGCGCGCCCTAGCGGGCCGCTCCCACGTCGAGACAGAGAAGCCGAGCCTCTCCGCTGCGTCGCGGGCCCATTGGAGAGCCCATAACTGTTCTTCGAGGTTGGGGCTGTGTAGGACAGCATCCCAGCCTGAAGAAGTGTTACTTTAATCGCCGCGTAACGCGGGGCATCGCGTAATGCGTTCGTAATGGACACTGCGGAGAAACGTGGAAAGGAGAAGGTTGGTCAAGAATATAAAGCCAAATTTAAACAACCCCGCTGCCGCACTCTGTCTTGTACGAAGAGATTGCTCCATTTGAAAAAAAAAAAAAGAGAAGGAAACTAAATCCAATACCATAGAAGGCTCTACAAGACAGGTTGATGCGTATAGCTGACTTCAAACATTTAAAAAAATGTTTTAATGGAAATACTCTCCCGGGAACCGCGAATGTCTGAAACCAAACCATGTGATGCAAATAAATTTTCCTCCGCCTAGACTGCCGGAAGCAGAGTAACTCAACGGATCTCACTCTACTCTACAATACCAGCGTAGCCGCCTGGGATGTTTGGGGAGGCGAGTGTGTTGGGTTCACTACAATAATGCCACCACACTGGCTCGCGAACCTGCGAATTTTAAGAATCTAAGCAACCAATTATCCATCGGCACTATGACCGGCCATGCCGATAAGGTGGCATTCGCCATCATGTTCTGCCTCGCCTTGTACTTAGTAAATGGCGCCTATTGTCGATATATTCTAAATGCTCTAAATAAACCAAATACATTCCTTAATGTTCTCATTCTGTGCTTCTTGTGATTGCGTTGCCTTTTCTCGTTCTTTTTTTTAAGCGAAGCATTCTTTGCCTTTTCCTTGAACTTTCGCACGGCAGCATGCTGCTGTTTGGCACACCACATCGGGGAGTGGTTGCGACCGTGAGTATACATGACAGGAGCAGGTCAGAGAGGAAAGGCGATGGTAGAGTGTATAAGCGCGACTCGACGAGGACGAAGAACGAAACAGATACAGACACAGCGCTTCACTTTCAACTATGGATTTTATTTTCGCACGCGTCGATAAATATATACCGTGCGAGCGGAAACAAACGTAACAGTAAAAAAGAACATTGAGTGGTACATTTCGTTGAACCGGACACGTGTGCAAGGCAAGGGAAAAAAAGAAAAAACATGTACTACAATCGTCACAAAGACAGACCAAGGAATTGTATCTCCTTTTCCGATAGTGACACCGAAGGCTTGCTTACGCACTTTTGCTCTAATTTTGCTATCTCGTGGGCCTCTACAATCTCCCTCGTCATCCTGCTATGAGCCTTGTACAGAACGGAAGTGCTTTCAAACATGGGCTTGCAGGAACAATCTCGGCAGTGAATACCCAAATGACCCGAGATTACCTTAGTGACGTTATAATGATGCTCTCTTAATCTCTCGTTGATGCATCTGCCGGTTTGACCAATATACGTACTTCCGCATGAAAGTGGGATGGCATAGACAACGTTATGAGTACAGGTTACAAATTCTTTTCGATGTTCGGTAGAACATGAGTGCCTTTTGTTATTTTCTGTGTTAACCTGTTTGCATAGCTTCTGTACTCAGGGGCAGAGAAAACCACGTCTACTCCCGATTTCGCTGCTATTCTTCTGAGATTATGTGAAATGCAATGAATGTATGGTACCACAGCAACTTTCTTCGCTCTAGCATTGGGACTGCTTGCATTCGACGCGTTTTTGCACTTTTTGCTTAAGGCCGAGATTGTTCCTGCAAGCCCATGTTTGAAAGCATTTCCGTTCTGTATAAGGCTCATAGCAGGATGACGAGGAGATTGTAGAGGCCTACGAGATAGCAAAATTAGAGCAAAAGTGCATAAGCAAGCCTTCGGTGTCACTATCGGAAAAGGAGATACGATTCCTTTTTCTGTCTTTGTGACGATTGTAGTACATGTTTTTTTTCTTTCTTTCCCTTGCCTTGCACACGTGTACGGTTCAGCGAAATGTACCACTCAATGTTCTTTTTTACTGTTACGTTTGTTTCCGCTCGCACGGTATATATTTATCGACGCGTGCAAAAATAAAATCTATAGTTGAAAGTGAAGCGCTGTGTCTGTATCTGTTTCGTTCTTCGTCCTCGTCCAGTCGTGCTTATACACTCTACCATGGATTCTAACCAACTAGCCCGCCAACGTGTTTTAACCAGGAAAGGCGACACCAGAAACTCGTTTTGACCACACCGCGTTGAATGTGCTCAATGCCTTCTAGAGCACGCTGGGCGTCGCCGATTAGTCCCTTCACAGCTGTAATTACCCGTGACGCCTCTCCAAAGCATTGCAGAAACTGCAGTGCTTCCCTTTCTACTAATGTGCGTGTCCAGAGGGCACGTAGATAGAGCTGTGGAGAGGAGGGAGAAGTAGACGCAGTTCCCATACAAGGGAAGGGGATGTGGGGGAGGTGACATAGGAAGGCAACAAAGCCCTTGTACTATACGGCAGCGGTTGTGCGGAAACATAAGCTAAAGTTCCAGGTAGGGTACAAAAAAAAAATGGCCAGGCTTAGCTTGGTTAAGCCAAGAATGCGTTGCATATTGTGTTGGAGCCCAGCTTTTCCTCCGGCTGTCGTGACGTCACGTCACGTGGTTGCGCTAAAGGTCAATGGTGGCTGCCCGGCCGCGCCCAAGGGCTGAACTTAGTGATTGCAATATGCAACGCATAAAACTCTAGTGTAGGGGTAAGAGCCACTATGGTGGCTCATACCCCCAATGGTGGCTGCCCGACCGCGCCCAAGGGCTGAACTGAGTGATTGCAATATGCAACGCATAAAAAGATGGTTCCTGCTCTTTCTGAAAAATAAACACCATGCGAATATTTCAAGCAGACAAATCAAGCAGGGCGTGCAGAAGCAGAGCCGCATAAATTAAAGCGGATTGCAGGGTCCAGGTGACACTATGGAACTGGTCGACAGTCAAATCAGCACTTATGCGCCCGCCGCTCTAACTTTACGGCTATGGTATTACTAGAGGTCGTGGATTTCATCCCAATCGCGGCCTACGCATTTTGACGGGGGCGAAATTGAAAGCGCACGTGAACATAGATTTTCGGTCACCTTAAAGAACATCACGGTGTCAGAATTAATCTACAGTCCGCCATTACGGCGTCCCACATAATCCGATTTTGCTTTTAGCACGCACAGCCTCATTATGCAATTCAAGTTTAATACTTCTGTCACGATGCGATGTGTCATGTGAGGCAATGATGCTGAACCCTCCCAGAGGTTATGAAATATGTATAGCGCACAAACACCCCTCCCTTTGTGTTCTGTGTGCAACGCAGACAAGCAGCATTGGTGGACGCAAGGTAACGCTTAACATCAATTTGCCACTCTCGTCTTAGTCTAAGCGTCGAAGAAATTAAGCTTTCGCCGTCAGCATCATCCCTAATTATCATCAGTCAAAGTTACCACCATAGAATCAGTCAAAGTTACCACCATAGAAAGCTTCCCTTACATGGATTCCCGCAGGCCGTGGGAGCTGCATTTTTTTTTTTTCAGTTCTTGTAGCTGATCGCAAAATCGCCTGCAAGAACTGTAGAGAGAGAGAGAAATGTTTATTATACGAAATAGTGTTTCTAGCTAGGCCCAGTATCACCCTAAGGTGGGAAGACTCCTTAGTCCAGGATCCCTCTGGCTTCGACTGCCCTCTTGCAAGAACACTAAATTAAATTAAATAAATTATATGGCTATACGAGAGAACATTACGATCCGATTATGAGGCACGGTTTAGTGGGGGGCTCTGGAAAATTCTGGACCGCCTGGAGTTCTTTGATGTGCAACTAAATCTTAGTACACAGGTGTTTTAACGTTACGCCTCCCATCAAAATACTGCCCCCGTGGCCGGGATGTGATGCCGCGGCCTCATGCTTAGCAGCATAAGACCAGAACCATTCAGCAAGCATGGCAAGTGACAAATGCGAATAAAGCTTGTTAAAGTTGGCGCTGTGTGTTTGTCCAAATCTGCTTTCCGTGTGCATGCCTCTCACACTCCATGCGCTGCAAGAAAGCAGAAGGCACCATATAATGGGAGTCCCAACTATCATGCTCCTAGATTTAAAAAAAAAAATATGCAAATGCCACGTAGCTGGACGATGCCAGAGCAATCTTGTTTGTCGTCGGTTAGAGATGGTCAGATTATTTTTTTTACATTCCGCGTAATTACATAATTAGTCTAGATTAATCAACTCGTCAGCTATTGTAATTGAACAAAAAGTGCCAGTGAGGAAATGGTACAGAAACATGAAAAACTCCTGATACAGCTTTCTACTGCTCAATATATGCTACGTAAAAGTGTTTTGCGAACGTGAACGAAGCCCGCGAATTAGCACAAAGTGAATCGAACTGCCAGTCGCGCGGCAATTTTCCGTGTATTCGCCTCCTCCCCCATCTCTCATGTACGGATCCAGGCGTCACTCTCATTCCATTAGACTAGTTAAGGGAAAACTGTACTACAAAAATGGTCAGTTTCCGAAATTGGCGGTAAAAGAGTGGTTGGATAGAATAAAATGACTAAATATCCCTCATTGTCAGTGCTACCTCTCACCTTGTCTTTACGTGTCTTGTTCGCTCTCCTCTATTCAGTCATAGCTAACCACTCGCCGACACCGCATTTCCTTTTTCTTTACAGCTCGCTTTGATTTACTTTACACTGGGCACCCAGCTCAATTTGCCTACTGCCCAGCTCCGGCTGGACGAGATAGGCCAGTGTTTACATAAGTAGTGGTGGTAAAAGTTATGTTAAATTCTTTACTTTAAATGTTCCAAATCCCTGATCTGATTATGAAGCACGCCGTAGTGTGAGACCCCTGATTAATTTTGACCACCTGAGGTCCTTCAGTGTCTAAATAAGTTCTGAACACACGGGCGTTTTTTTTCTTGTTTTTTGTTTTTTGTCCACTTGGCCCCCGTATAACGCGGCTACCGCGACTGGGATCAAACCCACATCTTCAAGGTCACCAGCGCAACTCCGAATTCACTAACCTACGGCGATCATTTGAGGGCAGCTTTCAAGGAAGCCAAAAATGTGTTTTGAAATTGGAACTTCGGAGCAGGATTGATAAAAAAGAAACATTTCAAGCTTTCTCTATCATGAGGTCCTCTAAATTTCAAATACGAGTATATTTGGTAAATCCAGCTACGCAAACATTTACTTTCATAGGTCGCTCGCGTATTTTGCTAGTACACGAGTAGAGCTGGCAAACAATTTTTTTTTCGTAGAAGCGTTGCGCCATATATGTTTCAATTCGAAGCGCGAGTGATCACTTCTAAGGCAACTTCATTTTGTCTTATTCTTCGAGAACGCTTCCGTTTCAAAGTATTCATAATCAGATTTGGCCCTCAGTAAGGCAATTTCGCATTCACAGGTGGGAATCTATCCACAGGCCCCCTTTCTCAAGTATACACAGATCATTGCGGGGGAATGCCACCGAGAGAGGGCCGTAGCGCAGCTGCTACAGCTCTGCCAGGCTTCTAGGATAGCGTGCCACACAGTCGCCTACGTCACACGGTGGGATTATTTTTGCGTGAAGTTTTTCAGCTCTGAATATGAAAAGTGGCGTACTGAGTGTCAAAACTCAAGTTAAATACAGTCGCCAACCGATTCTTTCTTATGTTTAGCAAAAGAGATCCGAATAATCGGTCAGTCCAACGCCATGAACTTTAGCAGTCAAAAAATTTTGGGGCGTTATCCAACGCCAGCGCTACAAAAGATTATCGGAATTCTCTAGCTCTGTGCTTTTATATAGCATATAGAAGCCCATATAGCATCTATTTAAAATGCCGCGATGGTCTAGACGGCGGAGGCGTTTCGTTTTCGCTCGTCGCGTTGTTCGATGTGCGTCGCGCGCCGTCGCAAAGTGAAGTTATGTACGCGCGACCTTTGAAAATGCGATGCTGTCAGATGAGACTGTGGTGGCGCGAATTCAGTTTGTAGCCTTCTGCTTACATCTTTATGTTCATTAAGCAAACCAAACAAGCAAAACCAATTCTGGTAGTTGCGAACATGTCAACCGCAGACCAGACGAGCAGCTAGGCCTAACCAGCGCCGCTTCTTCAGTATCCCGCGGTGCAAGTTGCTATATGGTGATGAGTCCACCAAAATATTATTAGCAGCCGTACGGTATTCCCAAAGCCACGAATTAACCTCGCCAACGAGAGTGCGGGATATAGGCGACAAAGGGAATGGTGGCCCTTTCTTCACTGCCTCCGTTTCTGCGCCATCTTTCGCGATATGTTCAAGGAATCGAGCGAAACACGATACAGCGTCCGACAGTTATGTCATTCAATTCACGGTGGTCCTACAGGAGAGATGTTCGGGCTCTGGCTCAGCACTATTGCAGTCACTCACCGCCGCCTGAAGATCGCCGCTGAACCGTTGCCTAAGCACCCCGCATGCGGCGAGGCAGAATGCATTCAAAATAGACAACAGCCCATTAAAGAAACAGCGGTACAATACAGGTTTAACCGGAGAGGCTTGGCTCTGTCTGTGGCGGTCCCACTATACGGTGGCAAGCGCTCCGCATATTTAGCCATTGTTTGTGGACGCACTGTGCTTTCTGCGCTCATTGGACAGATGTGAAATAATATTGTATAAGAAGGCTTTCTTTCCACGTTTTACAATGACACCTAGTATTATCGCCTACCCAGAAGCATTAACTTACGGCATTTAAAAGACAGCGAAAAACGGCGTTTTTGCTGTACTGGTCTCAGTTGTACTGCGTTTCCGGCAAAGCTGTTCATCATAACAAAATTAAGTGTCCTCTGCCTTCAAATTACATGGTATACAAGCTTTCTATGAATAGATATCGCGCGTAAAGTAATTAGAAATTTATGCAGGCTCTAATAAATTTGGGCAATACAAATGAAGTTTATCAATGAATACTTTTTTTTTCTTTTTCAACACAGAACAACAATATTTAGATGTTTTCTAGGCTACAGTGCCCTTATGATCTATACGAATTTTTTGTGTGTTCTAGTGAACAGTTCATGAGTTATTATTACTTAAATTTTGCAATTTATGGGTACAGTTGGCCTTGCATTACCAAGGAAGGGACAAATCTATTCAAGCTGAAACTGAAATCTTGAGTGATGGCGCAGCAATTTCTTCTCGGTCATTCTGTGAAAAAAAATTTTCTTATGTTAATTAAGGAAGCTACAAGTGAGCAGTGAATTAAGCTAGTTTTCTGCTGACCAGCTCCTTGCAAATTTACATTGCTAATTACATTACATTAGATGGTACAAGCCATGTACCAACTAGCCCGGAAGCAGACGTTACTAAAATTTGCATTCTTTCTCATGTACACGTTAATTCAAAGCGAGTGTTGGGCCTTAGTAGAGCCATACAATGTTTTATAATTTTGTAATTACTAGCACTCACTGGTTTTACTAAGTAGAGCATGAAACAAAACAGTTTTCAATAAATAATAACTTTTAAGGCGTTTTTTGCTCATGGCGCCAACTGTAAAAAAAGAATACATCAAGCTGTTTCGCGTCAGTTCCAACGATTATCAAATGTACAGCCACTAAACATTACAAAAAGGGCCAGACGCAGATGGATTCTTTCTTCAGGTTCGAGCGTTTCACTCTGTTTAGTCGCCGCACCATCCCCCCATTGCTTTAAGCACCTGTCTGCAACCAGACCTTGAACGTGGTCCCAAGTAAGCTCACTCAATTGGGGCTGTTGAGGGAAAAAGAAGCAAACAAAAAATTGCCCTCCATGGTACATCATGGCTGCATGCCAGCTAGTCAACAGCTTAGGCTATTGTGCCATTGTGTCCAGGATAGTTGCAGATAAGGTAAGATTCCGGAAATTTCTTGTGCGCTCTCTTCTTTTCACAGGTGTCCGTGGAAGCGTTTTTGAAGTGCACACAGAACTTGCCCTCGCCTCCTCCTAGTTTCCAGGCTTGTAAAACGATATTCTGAAAGCTCGCTTTCTCCACGCGGTGAGGTGCGATGAGTTTGGTAGAATACTGTGTTCACGCTATTTTACGCGGCGCCGGTGGAACGATAGGATTCGCAGCAAACAATGCGCGAGCCTTTATTTCCCCCAACTGCAACAAGTGCCGATAGCCGCGCCACCTGCAGCATTCCGCGTACAACGAACCGAATCTCACGTGTTCCGACGACCAGTGAAATTTTGAAAGACGTGATTTCGAGTAGGTGGTCTTCTCGTACAAAGATATCTGGTATTTACCCGCGTAATCATCGCACTCACATCATGCTCGAACACCGCCCCCCCCCCCCCTCTCCCCGCCACCATTGCCCACTTTCGTTTTCGAGTAATATCGTACCCTCGAAAATTACTGCAGTGAGTGACGTCTGATTTCTGGGGATCATTGCAGCCGATTGTACAGAGTTTTCCGCATGTGCACAACACCGCATATGCGCTAGAAACTCTCCGCATTCAGCAGAAAATAAAAAATATGCGGATCCCCCGCACTGGGGGAATTGATGTAAGCGAAGCTTTCTCTGCTGTTTGCTTTAATTGACGACAATTAGCGGTGATGTTGACGGCGAATATTTATTTGTTCAAAGTTTAGTCCGAGGCGAGTTGATATTAGAGAGTTCTATATTAGGGGTATACAAGCGTTGGCGCTCCGTAGCGCGTGGATGCCCCAACGCTTACGGCCTCTTAACCTAAAACTCCCCATTAAACATTACCTTGCGTGTACCACTGCTGTTTGTCTGCGTGGTGCACTGGGGTAGGTGTTTGCTTGAGGCGTTGTTCTGCGCCACAGTTCATAACCTCTGCGAGCATTGGCCATATTAAGTGTTACACATGGCACATCGCATCGTTGCGGAAGTATTAAATTTTGTATGAGTTATAGGGCTGTACGTGCCAAAACCACAATGGCATTATGAGGCACGCTGTAGTGGCGGACTTCGTAGTAATTCTGACGCCGCGTTGTTCTTTAACGTGTACCTTAATCAAAATGCACGAGCGTTTCTTGTTTTTTTTTTAGCCCCCGTCCAAATGCGGCTGGCGCGGTCTGGATTAAACCCACGACCTTCAGCAATTCCACGTCCACAAAGCTACACCGGCGGGCAGAGAAGTGTTCTTTTGACGTGCGACACCTTCCGTACTGTCACTTAGATCCTACGTCGCGCTTTAATGCGGCTCAGCTTCTGCACGCCTCGAATAAGTTGTCTGCTTGACAAATATGCATGGCACCTATTGTTCAAAAAATAGTAGTAACGTACCATACCGTACCTTGAACCTAAATTTATCCTGTCTGCCCGCAACAGCTTTTCCTGACCTTCACACGTCACCTCAACCCCCCCCCACTTGCATTGGAACTGCGAGCGAAGAATGGCAAGAATGTCGTTCACTGGTTTCATGCCCACATCCGCTCTAGCTACTCTATGACTCCTCTCCCCCTCCTCTCAGTCATAGGGAACCCAAGCTCAAGTTTGGGCGCGCGACGACAGCGCGCACTGCTGCTCTAGCGAGCGAGCCGTGCAAAACTGGGGATAGATGGCGGCCGCGCAGCCAGGCGCAACCAGTTTGCAGGCGGCCACTGCACGTGCGCGCCCGCGCTATTCAGTCGAGCCTGGGCATTGGGGCGTCGCGTCGCCAGCTGGGAACGTTGTCAATAGGCTTCTAGCGCGAAGTTGAGTTTCCGCTATGGCAAAAGCGGCCCCGCCGAAGCGAAAAACGCGGTCCGAAGTATTGCGGTGTCGTGGGCTGCTGTGTCATAACGAGCCCCTAATTCTCGTACCTTCAGTACTGGTGCAGTTACTTCAGTGAAGCAGTGCATTCTACAGCATGAATGTTTTTCTAACTCATTTGGGAAGAGGTCCGAGACATCTTGTTCTAAGCGTCTCTTTGGCTTTCCGCTTGGCTTGCCCCATTTCTAGGGCTGGCTGGTGCATGAATTTACTTCTTTATTGTTGACGTAAATGCACACCGCATCTGTGTGCTTGCACTGAGCCGTAATGCCAGCTTTGCAGGTGCATCTGCCTTCTCGAACGCAAGAATTCCGCTTTTCATGGCACGACCACTGCAGCTATGAAAGAAAAAAAAAATAAGGGCGAGACAGTGAAGCAATTTGCCACTACTCTTCAAATGCAGCTGCCTTCCAAACTTACCTCTGCAAATATTCAGCAACATGGCATGGTGCGCATTTCCAAAGCTAACTCCAAGTTTGCAGCTCTGCCACAATACTGCAGGCTGCCCTATAAAGCGAAAATAAAGGCAACATAATATGCTTACGTTTACTCATATAAATACTAGCACACTGTTTCGAGTGTGCGTTCACTAGCGCGCTAATTACGCGACCGCATCACGCGCACGATACCATATCGCGCCTTTAATTCTGCACCACTCACACTGAACCGCCTTCGCGCAGCAGGTTTTATGCGCCTGTAAAGCCGATACTTTCACAAAACTCGAGTGCAGGCTTGACGCGACCGCCGAAATCAACGAGGTGATCAGTTCAACCGGCTTCCCAGTGCTTGAATTTCAGCGCCTCGCCGCCAAGTCAGTGGGTGATGCTCCAACGGGCGAAGCAAAAGTGTATTTTCGCAGGCTTTTCAGTGGGATGCCATGGCTGTAAAATTATTTTCTTTTTTCGCACGCCGCAAACGTTCGTCCCCGACAGTAGATGACAACAACGGTAAGGCTGCCATATCAAAACAACTAAAACATATGCTTCATATTCGACAAGGAAGAACATCGAGAGCACGCGGCTTCATTTCGCCGTAAGTATAGACAATCAGTATTTTTAACATATGACAGAATGACACTCATCTTGAGGTACACGTCGTACACGATGTTGTCGCTCACTTGTGAAATACATTTCGCATTGAGCTGTGCATCGTTACCGCTGATTGTCTGCTCCACAGAGTATACGTGACTGACGAGCTTTTCTCGTTTTAACAAGTTGGCTTTCCTGAAATAGCTGTCCAGCTTGCCGATCTTTCTGAAGTCGCACTGAAGGCAATACATTGTGACGCGCCGCACGTGCAACGCGAGGAGAGGGCCCTGCACGTGCACAAAAAGCGAGCGGTTGCAGCGCGGCGCAGCAGAAATGCGCAGTGGATATTCCCAGTTTCGATTGTTCTGCCACAGATGGCGCTACCTGTCAGGAGCAGTGGCGCCGCTCGCGGTGCTTGGGTAGCCTATTCTACCTAGCTTCCTTCTGGAGCTGCACGTTATTAGAAAGGTAAGCCTTGCAGTGGCTGGATTGCTTTTGAGGGGCGTAACGGATAATTACAGCTGTCAAGGGGCTAATGTGGCGATGCTCAGGGGGCTCCTGAGCACATTAAGCACATTCGACGTGGCGCGAACGTCCAAATGAGTTTCTCGCATCGCCTTGCGTCTCTGCCGCACTCCTGTCATGTATACACACGCTCTGAACCACTCCCTGACGCGGTGTGCGACAAAGCAGCAGCAGCTACACAGCAATAGAAAAGTAGAAAGAAGAAACAAAGGAAGCTTCGCTTTAAAAGAAAAATCGCGATAGAAACAGACTGCACGTGCAGAATTTACGCTATGTTGACTGATGACTTCTAGAAAAAAATAATAATTGTGGCAATTAATCTATTTATGCGGTTCCTGGTTGCGTAGAGCCTGTGATATTATTCCGAAGAAAAGTGTGACGACTTGACATTGGACGCCTGTGTCGCGGGAAGTTCGAAAGACCGTCATTCACAAAACCAACGAAAATGGCTGTCGGCGAAACATGGAAAACGCACGAGAGCTGTGCGCAAGGCTATGCGCGAGCGCTTGCTATGGCCATTGTAATCATAACGCTTGAGCGACGAGCGTTAAAGCGTCATAACGCTAAAGCGAGCGCGCTGCGCTACCGCTTCTTTTACCACTTCACTGCAACGCAGCTCTGAAACTCGAATGATGCGACCTCCAATACCATGCGCGCAGGCTATCAAGCGGGTGCGCCGGAAGTGGGCGAGATTCCTATTCCATAATATAGCCTGACCGCGTGTACTATGTAAGACAAATTGAATCGAACATTTACCCAAATTTCGCACACCCCTATTAGTATTTCATATTCGGAAAACTTATCTCCACAGTACACCTGCAACATTTGAATGTATAGCTGCCGTCTCATGACAGAGTTCTACGACTGCAATATATTTAGGTAAACAACAAATAAGTCGACATCAGCAAGCGACTCATGGGAAACATTGAAAGAAACCCATAAAGTTACCATTTTAATATACGCACATATGCATATTCATCATATCACTGAGCGACACTTGTCAGTTCAATCATAATGCTTTCATTTTCTCCTGTTTTTCTTGCAGAGAATACAGCGACACGCAAAAAGTGTTCTTCGGGTTGCATTCCTTCCTTCACGTGGTCGCTTGAAGAATTCTTCATAAATAAGTTTCATAGGCAGCAGGAGGCCATAAAACCCGGATGATTTTTTTCAACGTAACTCCAGAAATTCAGACAACTACTGAACTCGCAGTTTTCATTGTAACAAATACGTTCACCTGTATATATGTCATCTCTTATAATGCGTGTCAAATATGTGCCATGTCTCTCTCTCTCTATTTTTTTATGCGCCGTTTTGTACGCCGGGTTGAATTGTCTCTTTCTCTGCGCATTCTTATTATTTCCCTTATTTTTATTTGTTGCTTCAATTTTGTTGTTAGTTTTAAGTGCTCGCGCTATGTGCGTTATCTTGCGCCAGTGAAGCGCCGCTTTTTATGTTACGGTGAACTGTACTTTTCGTTGCTTTCCTGACAACTCTTTTTATTGCTTAAAAGTTTTTATTTGTAACATTGTTTTGCAAGCACGTTTTCATCGTAAACATTTCTAGCTCTCACATTTTGAATTCTCATTGATCGGTTTTCTGTTATCATTTGTTCAGCCACGCCCCCCTTACTCAATCTCCCTAAAAGCATACACAGCTTGGCCTAAAAGCATACACACACGTGGACGAAGGAATCGGAAACAATCCCACGCCATTGCTGTATGAGGTAAACAGGCACGAGGCAATCCCGGTTTTATCGCGTGACTTCACATCCGGAAGTGCTCCTGTCTGTGCTTCGTCCGAGGGCCGTACAGACGGAAAATCTCAGATATTTATGACATACGTTTTCTAGTGCCCGAATACTGGAAATACTGATGACAAGCATTGCAAGGGCTTTGTCCAGATGCTTGGACATGGCGACGAGTGCGAAAAACCATTCGACCGGCTCGTGAGGCAATAGGAAAACCACGTGTTCAGCAACGCACCGCGCACGTCAGAAGGGAAGCAAGCCATCGAGAGAGAAGGGGGCGCTTGCCGGTTGCGTCCCCTCTCCATCACCTTTGTGTGGATAGCGTCTGCTCACTTATCGTCAGCTTTTGATGCATTTTTGGTGATGAGGAATTGTTGTTAGTGTGGCGGAAGGAGAGATCCCTCACTGCCGTTACTGTCACTCTATCGCACAAGCTGAACGTTTGAAGTATTTCACGGCGGGCGCAGCCATTATCAGTAGGCGTTCTTGGAGGTGTTCACCCTCTCACGTACTAGCTCTCATCAACACTGCTTAGCTTCGGCGATTGCAGGAACCCGCACTCTTGCACCAAAACATGGCCGATGGCCTAGGAACATCTTTTTTTTCGCCTCCGTAATCACCATTCATGTTCATGCAGTTTGCAAAGGGCGCTGAAAAAAAAAAAAGAAAGCAGCACCCCTTACATAAACGACATCTGTTTTGGTATGAATGAGGCTAATAGTGCTTTAGTTGGCTACACGCAACGCCTTTCCGTCGCGCATGTATATAAAAGCACTCCTTTTGGCAGAGTGCAAAGCGCGCAAGAAGGGCTTTGCGTATTGTTGCAGCGAAGTAATGGAAATGAGTTTTCTGTGGAGCTTCTAAACGCACGGAAATGGGCATGAGGTCATGCGGCAGCATGCAGTCGAAAGAAAACTAGCGTCAGCGGCGCACACAACTGTACTCTCCATGCACGCGCACGTGGTCTGGGTTAGCTTACAAAAGCACCGCGACTTCTACGAGCAGTGGGACCTTGCCACCCCGCTGTTCCACGAGACCTAACAATGCCGGTGGCAACCTTCCTCGAGGAAGCCACTCCACAAACGAACTGTCCTTTTTTACTTTTTACTTAGCCGTTCAGTCATAAGTATTTCGTTTTTGCTTTGCACGATGCTAAAAATAGTAAAAAAAGTACCCACGAGGAAGAAAACAAACTAAACTAATTGACGATCAGCGTTGCTCAAAGTTTCGCCCATTTCAGTCTCAATCTGTTTTTACTACTACAAGTGTTGTGTTCCACCGAGGTAGTGTGCACTGCAGTCTGCAGGCCATCTGCCGAGACTGTTTCGAAGCAGCGGCCCGCACGCACAACAGAGCTTACCACCACCACAGCCACCGTCAACAGCATTAACCATTTCACACAGAGAAAGTTTCAACCAAGCCATTGTTGAAAGCAACAGGGGCAGAAGGCCACCATGCGCAGCAACAAAACAACAATGGTGCCAGGCACAGCCCGTCCTGCAAAGAGGTAGGGAGGGAGCCACGTCGCCACAGGGATGCCCCTGAGTATGCTGCAACGGCAAAAAGCAAATTCCGTACCCTTTTCCCAAAATGACGATGACGATTTATTGGCATCTCCTTTCAAACGGGACAGTGCAAATTTGTCAGTAGCTTACTTAATTTAATCAGGTATGCTATACAAGTTTTTTTATCCAGCATTTTCGTATACATCTGCCTAATCTTTGTTTCCTCTTCCAACACCTACCTTGTCTGCCCAAAATCTACCATGGATGGATGGATGGATGTTATGAGCGTCCCCTTTGGAACGGGGCGGTGGGTTGCGCCACCAAGCTCTTGCTACTATGCTGCCTAATATCCTACCTAGGTTAATTAATGAAAAAAGAAAAAGAACACTATGAACTACCGCGTCCAAACTTTCTGATCCCCTATTGCGAATTGTGCTTTTGTACGTCTCCGTCTTTTGTCGTTTCCCTACTTTTCTTCCACCAATCCTCCAATCGCCTCTTACTAATGTCTATTGCGGACCTGTTTGCTTTACCACTGCTCCCGCTGAACCCAAGGGCTTCAAGGAGGCCAGTGGTGCCTAAATCGACCGCTGGGTAGACGTCTTTACATTCTAATAAAATATGCTCCGTCGTTTCCCTAGCTTTATCGCAGCAAGCACATGCTTCTTCCTTCTTATATCTCGCTTTATAGGTGCGCGTTCTAAGGCATCCCGATCTCGCTTCGAAAAGTAATGAGCTTCCCTTTGAGTTATCATAAATGGTTTCTTTCCTGATTTCGTTTTTTACTCTTAAGTAGTTACTCATGGTAGGTTTCTTTTCCATTGCCGCCACCCATGAGATTAATTCAGCCTCTCTGACTTTCCGCTTGACCTTCCTTGTTGCGGTGTTGCCCACCCCACAGGCCGCATACTTGCTGGTAAGCTTCCTAGTTCTTTTCCTCCACGGTGAATCAATGTCTTGCCTGTACAGATACCTGAACACTCTCCCAGCCCATTAACTTTCTTCCATATTCCTCAGCCGTTCTTCATACTCAATTTTACTGCGAGCTTCCCTCACTTCAAAACTAGTCCAGCCCATATCCCCCTGCACAGCTTCATTTGTAGTCTTCCCATAAGCGCCCAATGCGAGGCGACCCACTGACCTTTGGTTCCCGTCGAGTCCTGATTGTACCCCTGACTTAAAGCAAACAACCGCATTTCCAAAAGTAAGTCCTGGAACCATTACCCCTTTCCACATACCTCGGAGGACCTCGTACCTATTGTATCCCCATAGCGCTCTGTGCTTCATTATGGCTGCATTTCTCTTCCCCTTGACTGTTATGGTTTTTTCTTGTGTTTCCATATATCCATTGCCTTCGTTTATCCATATACCAAGGTATTTATATTCTGTTACCCGAGGTATTTCTTGGCCCTGTATCTCCACTGTCTGTTCACTGTTTTCATTGAATACCATAACACCTGATTTTCTAACACTAAATTTCAAACCTAAATTGTTGCCTTCCTGTCCACAGATATTAGCCAGACGTTGCAAATCGCTTTGCTTGTTAGCGATCAACACAATGTCGTCCGCATTAAATAAACCTGGGAGTTGCTGCTCTATTACTGTACCTGCCTGTTTGTATGAGAGAATAAACCCGATATTACTTCCTTCCAGCGCCCTCTCCATCTTCACCATGTACATCATAAACAGCAGCGGGGATAAAGGGCACCCTTGCCTCAGTCCCTTGTTGATATGAACTTTCTCCGCGCTCCTCATCCCTTCCCATTCAACGCAAACGGTATTTTCTAGGTAAATCTCTCTCAAAAGCGGTATACAATCGATACCTAAGCCTTCCCCTTCCAGAATATCCCACAAATGTTGCGGTCTACGTTGTCGTAGGCTCCTGTAATGTCTAAAAAGGCCACATACAACGGTCTGCTTTCTGCTTTTGATATTTCAATACACTGAGTAAGAACAAACAAGTTATCGTCCAAACGCCTACCTATTCTGAAGCCATTCTGAAGCTCTCCCAAAATGCCATTATTCTCTGTCCATGCTTGAAGCTTTAATTTGATTGCCTGCATTGCTAGCCTGTATATTACCGATGTAATGGTCAACGGTCTATACGAGTGAATTCTTTCTTTCTCCCCCTTACCTTTATAAATTAAATTCATTCTACTTTGTCGCCAACTGTCTGGTATCCGTCTATCTTTTAATGTTTTTTTCCACTGCTTTCACCAGAGCTTTCTTACTTTTTAGTCCTAGTTCATTTATCAGCTTAACGGGAACCTCGTCTAGCCCTGTGGCTGTGCGCTTAGGAATTTTCTCTTCCGCTTTCTTCCAGTTTAAATTTGTCAGAACCAGCTCCTTTTCCTGGGTCTCCTTCATGCTCTTTTTTTCCTCAAATACAACCTCGTCATTGCCTTGGAAAGATTCGGCTGTAATTTATTGCCGCTTCTCCTTCCAGTCTGCTTTCATATTCGTCTAGGATATGTTGTTGTATTGTTGTTGACTTCCTGCCTAATAATTTTATGTGGTTCCAAAATATTCTAGGAGCGGCCTTCTTTTTCTCACGTATTTCTGACAACCAACGTTCACTTTCACCTTTTAATTTTGCTTGCACCAGTATTTGAACCATAGACCTTTTCTCCCGGTATATTTCCCATTTACTAGTTACTTCATCCTGTGACAACTGCGCCTTCTTTGCCTGCCTGTGCTCTCGAGATGCTTTCTGTCGTTCGGCGATCGCTTCTCGTATCTCCTTGTTCCACCAGCTTTTTGGTTTCTTTTTTCCTTTCCAACAAACATGTTGTTTCTCTTTCCGTATTTCTGTCGTTATTACACTTAGGAGCTCACCATATTCCCACTCGTTACTTGGCCATTTGCCAAGTTCTTCCTCAACTCTAGTGATTGTATTTGCTATTTGTTCAGCGTTCAAATTTGGACTGGCCATTTTGCTCTCCTTGCTCTCTTTCCCAACTACATATCCCATTTTCAATATGATGCGTTTATGGTCACTCCCTATGCTGTTAAACCCTTCCTCATCGATGACCATTTCTCTCAACTTATCATGAATTCCTTCTGTCATCAGACAGTAATCAATGGTTGATTGCCGGTTTCCCACTGCCCACGTGACCTGTCCTTCACACTTAGGCCCTGTATTCACGATCACGAGGTTATGTTGCTCACAAAGGTCCAGCATTGACTTCCCGTTATTGTCGGTATAGCCATCTAAATCCTGTATGTGGGCATTCATGTCACCTAATAGGACAATTTCAGCACCACTCCCGAAACCCTTAATATCAGCGCTTATGCATTCCACTAACTCTTCATTCTTCTCTGTGCAATTTTTTCCGGTCCACAAATACGTAACACCCAGCCAAGTTTCTTTCCCACTCATTGTACCTAATAACGAAAGATGCTCTTGACATTGCGAATTTACTCTTTTCCATTTGGCTCCCTGATGGATGAGCATTCCAACTTCCCCTTCCTTTCTTTCCGACTTAGTTCTGTTGCACCCTTCCCAAACATAATTCTCAATAACTGGCGGCTCTTCTGAGTCTCTAAGGTGCGTTTCTGTAACCACATGCACCCCTATTTGTTCTCTGTGTAACTGCTCCTCAATCTCTGCCCTCTTTTCCTTTCTTCTGCCGCCCTGCATGTTTAAGTAGCCTATTGCATGGCGAGCTCTTTTTCTTGTTTTCCTCCTTTTTCTATTATCGACGGCGATGCTCTTCTGATGTTTCCCTAGGGGACCTTCTTCATTACTATCTACTCTGACCTCCTGAGAGACTGCGGGCCCCCTAAAAAAGCAACAGCGCGACCACCAAGTCGCCAGCCCACTTCTCGTGCTAACCTGTAATTGAAGTGGATCCCGTCTCGTTTAAAACCACCACAATTTCTCACTTCCCTGTTTACTTCGACAACCTCGAAGCCTTTCTCTCTGCTCATTTTCCAGATTGCCTCATTAGCAGCCACTACGGCTCTTTATACGTGACTGTCACGCACCGGCACCTCCGGTACCATGCACACCCCGATCTGCACCTGAGGGGATAGCACACGCAAGTCGTCCACCCCCTTCGCCAAGCGCTGGGCTGGTCCTGGCCCTTTCCTGTTTAGGACGTCATTTAGCCCACCTGCTACTATGACGAGGTTGCGCACGTGGGCATTTTCCGCGAGCTTTTCTTTTGCTCGCTACATGATAGAACCAAGTGTGCGCCCTGGGAATGTCCCTACCGCCACTCTTCTGTCGCCTTTCACCCTCTCCACAATTGCTTTTGAGCACCCAGCCAGATTTGAATCGCCAGCGATAATGACCATTTCACTTTTTCCTACCTCTCCCTGCTTCCCTTTGTCATTTTCCGCGTGATTCGGACTCGACAAGGGGGATGGTCCCCTGGGCTCCTGCTTTTTCCGCGTAGCGGCCTCAAGGTAGGTGCTGGGCTTTCCAGCTAACCCTTCATCACCCTGCCTGCGTTCGACGTATTTCTCTGACCCTCCCTCGCGTGTCGCGTCGGGGGTCTGCGTTCCATTGTCACGCACATTGTCGTTCACAATGGCGGCCCTGTTCAGCTTTTCCTTGGCTTCTTCAAGCCTTTTTTCAACTACTTTCAGTGCCTCAAGCTCACTGTTTAGCTCATTTTTGAGCTCTTGCACCTGTTTGAGAAGCTCTTCCTGGAAAGCCTCCATTTTCTGCAGCCTAGTATCGACATCACATTGTGTGCCGGTTGTTTCGACGCCCTCTCCATTCTCTCCCGCTCCTCATCTGCCTTGAGACTCCCCCCTCCCCCCCGTACTGCCTGCTTTACCAGCTTTCTCGCCATGTATTGCACGGCTTTTCGCAAATACTATAATACTATATCAATGCAGAGCACGTGCCTTTTAGAAAAAACGATACGCACAGGATCCAAGTCCTCAAAATGCCGCAAAGCAACTGTCACCACTGTTTCAAAAATAAACAATGTCGCGGAGACCGAAGGTATGACACGCTCTCGCACGCGCTCAACCACGCGGCCCCGCTCTCACTTTTCTACCAAACACGCACAGTAAAACTGCTAATAGCTATTTGTCTTGCCACTTCCAAGCTACTAGTTAAAGACTATAAACACTCAACGTCCCACCCGGCTGCACGTGTTGGAACACGTGGCACGAAAGGACGCTCTAATCATCCTGCAAAACAAATTTACACGAAGCGCACCCGCGCACCCGAAATACGAGACAAAAAAAAGGGAAAGAAAAGAAAAACCCCCCAATGACTATTCAGATGCAAAAAACCAGCAAATAAAAAACAGAAGCAAGCTCAAAGCATGCACAAAAACTTATGATTTCGTCGTCGCCACGGAGCCCCGAAAAGCACGTCCATCCGCCACAATGACTGACTGAGTGGCGTCGCCTGGTGGGAGAATATGAACTACACACAACATGGCGGACGTTATACCTTCACCTCAGCGCAGCCGCGGGTCCACGCCATGCACTTTTGATGGCGCACTGAAACGACTTTTGAGCACTTAGTTCCGTTTAGGAAAGCCCGAGCCACCCTCAAGCGCAGGATGAGTGCAGACTCCTCACATTTTGCTGAAATGTACCAGCATGTAGCAGAGTTCGCCGAGCAGAGTTCAGCGCCATGAGCGCAGCGGCACTATTACTACACTTCTGTTATTTGGAGGACGGGAGTTGGCCCCTTACGCGGGTTATTATAGTGACCGAAAAAGCTTTAATTTTTTTGCCATTTTTGCTTATGCATCTTTTTACAGCAAGGTCAATGGACACTGAAATTTTTAGACTGGACTGCTGTAGGCAGCCGTATGTTCTACTTGAAAAAAACTACATGCACACAAAACGGAGGCTGCCGCACGCGATCGCTACATTAAAACATAAACAAAAGTCACAGATGTCCTATACACAGACTCCGCAGCTTCTAGGCTCGATTTCGTTAAGTAGCTCCAATTTCTTTCACACCTGGACTAAAGAGTGTCATATAACCGAATGATTGCTTAAGGATGAAATGGTCAAGACCAGTTTTCGCTTGAAAACTACCGTGGACGGTTGACTCTTCATGTCTCGGCAAGCTGCCAATAAGAACGCAACGAGGAGCATGGGTCATTGTTTGACCCGCCTTTGTGTACTTTTCTGGTTGAAGTGACCACGTGCATAAATGTAGCTACACATTCACCAAAATTATATCTTGCAACCAAATTACTTTCAACCCAAGGCTAGAAGAACAAAATATTGGCCTTCTTCAACTGTTTCGCCTTTACCGCCACCGAGCCCTGACACCACCAATAACTTGTGGAGGGTTCGCCAGTGACAACAATGCATTCCCTATCAGTGGCAAGTTGGGGAGTGTGGTCCAGCAATAACAGATATTTTATGCGGAAACTCTTGCAGCGTCCTTGCATTCCCCTTTCCGGGAAGGGGCTGCACTGCACCCAGAGGGGGGAAATGTTGCGTTTGCCGGTGAGTTTCTAGCGAAATAAAAAAGAGCGCAATTGTACTCAGATTTAGGTGCACGTTGAAGAACTCAAGGTAGCCATAATAATTCCAGAGGGCCCCGCAACGGCGCGCCGTTTATCGTGGTTTTGGCACGAAATAGAAAAGAATTTATTTTTTAGAGCGTTGTATGGCACTGAGCTTACTTTTTCTTTTTTTGCAAATGGAGCAGTATTCTATTACGAGCCCGAGTGCACCATCGTGATTGTTTACAACAGGCTTGATATTCTTAACTAACCTTTTCCTTTCCAAATTTGTCTGCAGTGCACGTTACGAACTGAAAACGGGCCGGCGCGTAGAAAACGCAATACATTATAGTTCCTTATCCGGCACTGAGAGAAATATGTTATGCATCGCGTTGGCAAAAACGCGACGGGGATGGAGTGTTTTGCAATTATCTCTCACTCTAAGAATACTTTACACACGTTAGGTTTTACGCTGTCGCCAAACATTACTCGTCATCTACTGTGCGTGTTAGTCCCGTCTATAACGCGACGCGCCCAGTACTTCCAGGCCACGAACGGCATGCATCTTATTACGCAAAAGTCAGCCAAAATCATTCCCCTGTAATGAAAGCATGTGGTCGCCCCAGGTGCAAAACCTGCAGGCACCTTCAAAGTGACCTTAAAATTAAAAGCACCGCAAATAGTTATACACACGAAGTCAAATCTAGCCGCAAGTTCGCATGTGATTTATATGCTCGAATGTTCCTCCTGTAAGAAACAATATGTCGGTGAAATGGGCCAATCAATGAACGTCAGATTAAATGGACATCGCGCAGACACAGCTAAACAGCTTCCCAAAGCCGTCACGGAGAATTTCAACCAATCAGGTCAAAGCTTTGATGAACTTAAACTCGACATCTTACGAGATGAACGAGAAAGAAAATACGCAGAATCATACATTATCCATAAGTTGAAGACATTGCAACAAATAAGCATAAACGTTTCAAAGGGAGCTTAGGAATTTATTCGCTATGCTAAATTTCAGGCTATAGGCAACAGCACTTAATTTGGTTGCTTAGTGCTCTTTGTCGCTTATTTTGTTTTATTCATTTATTTGTTTATTCCATTTCAGTATTTTCTTTTATTATTTTTTTACGAGCATCGGTTTCTATCGCTGCTTCTATTATCTCTTTCAGAGACACGATGGCCCACTCCACCAGCGAAACAGCTAATAGATGGCTGCTGTGCACGCCGTTGACACGCCGGCCGACGCACGGCCGTTGACACGTGATTGACAGATTGCATGTCACTGACCTTGCGCACAGTACCCTTTGGTTCTTAATTCTACACCTTCGCTCTTTGCCGCACCCATCCGCCTTACGCCCTCTCCCCTTTCGAAGAACCCCCACCTATATATACTGTGGCGAGGAAAGCGTATGTCACCTTGAAGAAAAGTCCACTTCTCAAAACGCTGGCTGCTGCTTTCATCTTGTTCTCGTTTCGCTCATCGTCATGCATGTTATTAGTTTGACTAGCGTTTCAGACAGGAATGTAGCCAGCGCTAAGTTTTCAAGAAAGCATACGCAAGCGAGACAGATGATGAATAATGATTGGGGTCAGATACCCTTCATAATCGCTAACCCCATTCTTTTTTTTGTTGGTGCAAACACTCAAACAAATGTTAGGAATTCACGCAAAAGAAACGCGTAGACACGTGCGTATACACACGCACGGCTTGGTGCTTTGAACCTTTACGCTCGCATCTCCATCGCCTCCGCATCGCTATGAGCTCGTGTTTCCTAACCCGCGTCTACGACCTTTCTTTTCTCATGTTCAAGTGTTCAATCACACAATTACATTAGAAGCCCTAATGGTTCCACCATTAGGGCTTTTCCAGGTCTACTTTCTGTTGCTACGCTTCCTGAAAAAGGTGTTCATTATTCTGAGCTCATTCCTTCTTGCGAATTCTACCAGCACTTCTCATCTAACGCTTCTAGAATCGACGCCGTAGTTTCCAATTGCCTGTTCACCCGCCTGCTTTTTCGCCACTTTTGCATTGAAGTCACCCATTACTACCGTATACCGAATTTGTACTTTTCTCATTGCTAATTCAACATCTTCATAAAACTGATCTACTTCGTTATCATCGTGGCTGGATGTTGGAGGTAGGCTTGTACTACCTTTAATTTATACTTCTTATTAAGTTTGATTACGACTACGGCTACCCTTTCATTAATGCTGTAGAATTCGTCATTATTCCCCGCTTTGTCATTATGGATTAAGAATCCTACTCCGTATTGCTTCTTACCAGGGAGACCTCTATACCAGAGGACATAACTGTTATTCAGCAACGTATAAGCCTCACCAGTTCTTCTAATTTCACTAAGTATGATGATATGCCAAACAATGTCTGATAGTTCCTCGAACAGTACTGCTAAGATAGCCTCACACGACACAGTTCAGCAATTAAAGGGGATAGGGTCAGTGTCCATATACGTAGTTAAAATTCCACAACATGCATTACCATGCCGTGTAGAAAGGTAGTTGCGTATATCACAAAGAAGAGGTTGTCTGACCCGCACTACTCTTTTTCTACTTTAACCAACTGTAATTATCTTTCAAATAATGTACTAAATATTAGTGTTCTTATCCTAAATTTAAAAACTTCTAGCTGGTTTTACTATCACACACTTCCACCCGTAAAAGCCACCGTATAACGCTCAGTTCTTGTCCAGTTCCTCGTAGTGTATGAACGATATTATTTGAGGAAAAAGCAGCCAACCAAAGGCACAAGTAAATTTCAGCGACAGAAATGTTTCTTTTGCAGTTTGAAATCTTTATTACTGTATCAAATCGATCACCTTGATAAGTTGACTCGTAATTTTAAATTTAGGCGTTTAGTCTTTTTCTACTTCCTCCCGCACACTATTATTTTTGTCTATAATTGGCAGCTGCAATATCTTTATTTGTCCTCTTCTGGTCAGTTTCACAAAACCACTTAATTCACGGCCAACCCCAATTGTGGGTATGCCTCCCTAATTATTCAGGACAAGAACAGCAACAATTATGTGGGCATGAACCATGTTCTGATGCAACAACAACAAAAGTAGGATGTCTAATAGCACGGGTTACTGGGCTAGTTGGCCCATTCTTGCATCATTTAACAAAAGCGCATGCCTTGGACAGCACAGTGAAACAGACGTTGGACGTGTTCCATATATCTGTGTTACTGCCCCTTTCAAGTTGTACGCTTTTGTTAATCCATGCCAATAATAGGGTGCTGCTCTTTAGTGTGAGGCATCGCTGATGTCGCAGTAAATGAGTGCAGAGCCGAAGTAATCACTGATGCCTGCTGGCCTTTTCTTTCTTTTTTTTTTTTTTACTTAAACGCAAACAGTCCCGATACAAAGGTCTCGGCGGCTCCACGTTGCGGCGTAGTTGTATTTTCTTGGTGTGAGATAGATTGGATCAGGCACAGTGTTTCTACTCCCATGGTCAGGTCGTTGACTCGGTCGCGTAATGCCCTATTGTTCTGATTCTCCGCGCCACTTCGCCAGCCAATGGAAGCGATAAGCCGAAGTGAGCTGCGGGGATTCAATGCGAAAGAACGTTCAGCCTTTACCTGCCGCAGGCTCGTCAGCGACGTTTTCGCTTAAACATGTGATTCCTTCTTTCGTTTCTGCACTAGCGGATTAGCATTTACCACAGAATAGGCCCCCGTAGCTATAGTGCACGAAACAAAAGTGCAAATGTGATTATTTGTTCATTTCTGTTGAAGGACAACTCTAATGCGAAGCGGCCGTACTTACTTGCCTCTGCGTGAACTGCTACTTAAATGTGGTCATTTGACAAACCATCGTTCCTCGACATTAATTGACTTATTGATAGTTAAAAAGGTCTCAAGAAAAACTACGCAAAAAAGTGGCTCCAAGGGCTTGGCAGAATCATGCCGGGGGCTCGTCCGCTGAAGAATGACCCCCAGTTTGGGGTTGACTCAAGATGGAGTTGGATCAACGCGGGCTTCTGCAGTTGGGTGTTGTTCCTGGCTATGGCCACGCCCCGCGTTACCGGCATCTTCTTTTACGGTGTCATCGAGACATTCAGGGTGAGCAGAGGGGAGGCGTCCTGGTCGGTGTCACTGGCGGGTACCCTGTTGGTGCTAGCAGGTACGTAATTGTTCCATTTGTTTGTTCGCCTAATTAGACATCTGGGGCGGCTTCATTTAGCTGAACCAATTTCAGAGAAATTTGCATTACATAACTTCTGCCTGTCACATTTACCATGTGCGCCAAGCGGTCCAAATCATACAGCTGCAATTCTTCGGCAAAGTGATATGCAAGACAGTTCCCAGTAACTACGACCTGCTGTGGAGTTGGGTGGGTATTACAACCGGACGACAGGCGCACAACTCAAAAAAAGATGCTCGACCGGATCTTGGCTTAGTCCGCTAGTCATCAGGTGCCTAAACCTACACGTTCTGTTAGGTACGCTAATAGTGACGGCACACCAGACAGGGTCACACGTAATCCTGCAGCTGTCGACTGGTTTAGAAAGTCTTATTTTCAATTAATGTGGTTTTTTCATGCACTCAGTAACGATAAAAAGGAATGAAGCCTGTCAATGCGTGAAGAACCTGGACGTAGAGCCTCAGCAGTGAAGCGACATGTCGTCACGTGGATGAGGTCATAGATAGTCCTGAAATAGATATCATTTATCACAAATTCGGAAGCACTAAACAAGGAGGCTATCTTATTGTTATATCACGATGAAAGAATATTAAGCAGCAAATAAACCGCTACTGACTCGCAAAAATTGAGAGTAGCAGAAATGTGTGGGGTGCTTCACTCAGTGTGGGGCTCTTCATTTTCATCAACGGACACTCGAGCACCCATTCGTTGGACTACCTAATGTCATGTGTACTGTTAAGTGAGAAAGTTTGAAAACATGATGTACTGCTTCACGCTGCGAGGCTGGAAAGCTCGCTATTCTTCCCTTGAAGGCTACCGAAATCATTGGGCTTTTGGCCTCCATTGCTGCTAGCTGGTTCTGTATGGTTGATGCAAGCTTTTGGAGGCATGCCGCCTTTCGTTTCTCCGGCTTTCATCAACTAGCGGTGGTTTCTTTTTAGAGAGCGCAACTATCAATGACCAGTTCCTGCAGTGAGTGTTGGCGGCGGCGTAATCGAGCGATTGAGCACAACAGCGAAGGAAGGAAGAGTAAAGTGTAGTACCGGCTTTTGTTGCGCACGAAGTGTTCTGCGACGATCGCTACGAGATGACGTCAGAGTACCGGGCGTCGTCGGTTCCCTTGTTTATCTTACTTCGGTGGCTGCTTTTGATCGGCTAACAAATGTTAAGCGTTATCCCTCGACGCACGACGTGCCTGCATGTATCAGAAGTTTCCCGAATATTATCGACAGTTCTATCCGTTGGCTGTAGCCACTAAAGCTTTTTATAATCTGATTGTACACGCGACGCGAATTGTGTACTTTATTATGAAAGCCACGCCGCCACCACCGATTACTCTGGAACCTTGGAGGAGTTATGTATAACAGACGATGCCATTGACCCGCACACCAGATTTTCGACGATTGCCGACTGTGCTCGGCGCTATCGTTGTGCTTGAGTGTCGTTTTGCAAAGCTTTGCACCGTTTGCGACGTGCCGCACGAGACAGATTGTCAGCTCCAGCCAATGAATCGCGAAATGAAAGCACGTATAGAGCCGAGCTCGAATTTCGCATCAGGGAGTATCGTAATCGTCGGTCAATTTTTTTCGATACACGCAATTTCGGTTTTCAGGCACGCGATATCCTACTTTGAATTCACTTACGTGTGGACTTGCACTATGCACAAACAGCACTTGAAAAAACAATTAACGTGATGCACACGTATTATGTACATGTAAAATACTGTGAAAAATGCGCAAAGCAATAAATACTGCAATTGACAAATTAGCTTGCTTGGAAACCCTTTACAAGCACTTTGTGCTGAGGGCGGTGTCACCAAATGTGGTTGTTGCAGACCGCAGCTTCGCTGCTAGATTGCGCGACATCTAATCGAATTCCATCGTCGTCATGGCCCCATTCCTGATTGTGCCGGCGTCCGCCTCTTGTACCAGACGATTCACCTCAGCGAGTGAATGTATAGGAAAGACTCCGCACAAAACACCACAAAAAAACGTTTGCGCTGACACCTTATTTTCAATAAGACAGAACAACGCAGATTTCTCGTGAAAATTTTCAAGTTTCGTAATGCGTCGTATTGCTGTTGCCATGGAGACCACGCTTGCGTCACTGCCGCAATTAAGTTGGCAGCATAGCTTTCACGAAAGATTCCCTTCTTGAAGCAAGCTGTGAAGGGCTCACACTTGGTGGGGCCTGCAGCTTCATTTAGTGCGTTCAGCCCTGATATGGAGACATCTTGCAGAGGCTGACGAAGCTCTTCTTCCGCAACATCTGCACTTCCATTCTGTGAGCCCAGTCGTGGCTTCTTGCTGATCGACGAAACGCCTGCTGTTGCTGTCCTTTTTCTTTCCGGCCTGTTCCGCGCTCCGGACAGAAAGGTAAGATCGGGCAGGAGGGTAGGTACCGCGTCAGTTGCAAGTGACGGAATCCCACAAGAAAGTCGCACTTCAGAGCCATTCATCGCGTGTATATAATCCGGCCATATACACGCGGGTTCAAAGTGGCACTCAGAGACCGCTGACGATTCACACTCTTCGCAGATTGCGCTGCCACTTTTTCTTGAGTTCACTGACCCTGGGAGCAGCGAACAAAGACGATTTAGGAGCGCCCGGATAACCACACCCACAGCCCGGAGCGAAGCAATAAGAGTTCGTCTTTCTCGTCTGCATAGTTCCTCTCTACATAGCAACAACTTTACAGGGTAGCACACGTGAGACGATTTTCTTGAGGATATGTCACCCTTTGATGCACGGGGAGTCACGGTGAAACGTATACGCGGAAAGAAAAGCACGTGGGTTGCAAACCGGGAGGGCCTTTCCGATTACACAGTGACACGGCGCCCTTTTGCAGCGAGAAGAGGCGTACTGCGACAGCCGTGGAGCTGCCGTGGTGCTGTCTCCGTTCGCGCCACTAAGTCAGCATTGCAGTTCGCATTCATTGCGAGTTTTTGCAACACCGTGATAGTCAAGGCGCCGGAGCAAAAGGTGAGACTGTAGTCGCCTGACTAGGCTCCTGGCGACACGATCATAACAAACAGTGCAGAAAAAAAAGAAAGAAGATATGTATACCTACATACACTTATTCTATATATAATCAGCCTGGCTACGCCCACTGCAGGGCAAAGGCCCCACCCACACTTATCGAACTACCCCGGTCATGTGCTAATTGTGGCCATGTTCTCCCTGGCGCATATATATATATATATATATATATATATATATATATATATATATATAAACACGAGAGAAGGGGACCCGAGGGGCTCGATTTTCCTTATCATGACCACATAAAGCCAACAGACAATGAAGCCAAGCGCAACGTACGCGTACTGTCGAGTTTCTGGGTTCGGCTCCCACCGACTGCAAGCTATCTTTCCGTCCACTTTCATTTCTCTTTGTTTTATTGTTTTCTAAACTCCAATTTCAACCGCAGTTCACTTTCACTGTGATTTCCTTGGCTTCATTCTCTGTTGGCGTTACGCGGTCATAACTACCAAAATCGAGCCCCACGGTTCCCCTTCTCTCATTCGTTCATTGCGAGGGCTCTCGAATTTGGCAGCCTTGCTGCAATTAGGTAGCCTGCGAGTGTTTATTAGCCACGTTCCGCTCTCCTAAGATCACGTGTTACGTGACGCCATCGGAAGTAAACAGGATGTTCCACATCCACCTAACGGGGCTCTGAGTGGCGCTGGCTAACTTCTAAGACTAGATCTAGAAAACATAGATACCAAAGTTAGTGAACGAGTTGATGGCCGTCGCCGTAGCATAATTGGTAGTCCAACACACGCGAAATGCGGAGGTTGGGGGTTCGGCTCCCACCGGCGACAAGTTACCTTTTCGTCCACTGTAATTCCGCGTTTCTTCATTATTTTCTACCATTCCAATTTCAACCAAACATAATTTTCCCGAAGCTTTCGTTGGCTTCATTCTCTGTTAGCTTTATGGGGTCATGATAGATATATATATATCATAGGTGCCGTTTACGTGGGGCTCCGTGGCCCGAGCCGCCTCCGAAGTTTCGCGAGGTAGGCGGCAGAGCCCTCCCCCCCCCCCCACATCACGTGAATACAGAAGCCAACTCTCTCCTCCCGCCTTAAAGTGTCATTAGCAGATTTCTGTTACCCACATCATTTGAGGTTTAATTGTAGTTGTTTGCGACTTAACATATTGTGGCTACTCTCCTAGTGCCTCATTGCTGTCATGCGCCTGGACGGCTTTTAATTCACGCCTTCGCTTTATCTCTGCAAATCCTCACAATAGGACCAGCTCATTAGAAGCACCAGCGGCGCCTACCTATTCCTTATTTTTTGACTTCAATACTTCTCTTTTAATTTCCACTGTGAACTTCATGCACAGACACAGTATATTTAAAGATATATACAGGACAACGTTTATAATATTTTTAAAAAGAAGGAGGTAGCCAACTAACAATTATTTGTAATAGTATACATAGCCGATGCCTAGAGAATGAATATGTTGCTGTATGTTCACCGCACTTCAACTTGCTTTGCGTGCTTTTTTGACCCTGACAGAAAACCTACAGAGTGCAGTGTCCCCTTCGACAGAGTTCTTTATCAGTGGTTTCATAAGTGCAAGTGAATCACATGTGTTTCAGTATTGCTTGTCTTTCCGATTGGCAATGCTAACAACTCATGAAAAAGCAAAACTCTGAAAATACAATGTTTGTTCAAGTGCAACTGGTAATAAAGGATATATATATATATATATATATATATATATCATCAGCCTGGCTACGCCCACTGGAAGGCAGAGGCCACTCCCATACTTCTGCAACTACCCCCTACCCCCGTGATGTACTAATTGCGGCCATGTTAGCCCTGCAAACTTCGTAATCTCATCCGTCCACCTAACTTTTTGCCGCCCCCTGCTACGCTCCCTTTCCCTTGGAATCCACTCCGTAACCCTTAATGACAATCGGTTATCTTCCCTCCTCCTTACATGTTCTGCCCATGCCAATTTCTTTTTCCTGATTTCAACCAAGATGTCATTAACTCGTGTTTGTTCCCTCACCCAATCTGCTCTCTTCTTATCCCTTAACGTTACGCCCATCATTCTTCTTGCCATTGTTCGTTGCGTCGTCCTTAATTTAAGTAGAACGCTTTTCGTAAGCCTCCAGGTTTCTGCCCCGTAGGTGAGTACTGGTAAGACACAGCTGTTATACACTTTTCTCTTGAGGGATAATGGGAACCTGCTATGCATGATCTGAGAATGTCTGCCGAACGCACCCCAGCCCATTTTTATTCTTCTGATTACTTTAGTCTCATGATCCGGATCCGCGGTCGCTATATATATATATATATATATATATATATATATATATATATATATATATATAGTGACCGCGGATCCGGATATATTAGTGCCACATGTGTATTGCCCACATCCCCTTTTTTGCCTGAATGCGTACAGGACTATTTGACGCTCTCACGCCTTTTCAAGGGAATCTTGTATTGACGCACAAGTTTCGGTGGCGTTGTAGTCTCGCAAAAAAAGAAAATACAGTTGCTCCCAGAGTCGAGCAGCTGCGGAAAAGGGAGGTTTCGTGAGTTTACACCTGCACCGGCGCCTGGGCGTGAGGATTATTAAGAATTCCAGCTGCATAGGAGGGCGCTCACGCCATGCGTGCAACCAATCAGAGACGTTTCGATTCCGCCGGGGAGGAACAGGACAGGAAAACATTTTTCGCGCGTTGCGCCGGCTTCATTTCCGTTGAGTTCATTCTCGGAAAACAGATGGGACGGCCCCGCGTTGTGCGCTCCCCTGAAGAACTGGCAGCCTTCAACAAGCGGCGGCAAGAACTCACCCGTGAAAGGGCTCGCCGTGGGCGCGCAGATCCAGCCGCTAAAGCCGCCCAAGCCCAGGCATTCCGACAGCAACGAGAAGATCCCGTGCTAAGGGTGCGGGAGGCCGATGGAATCCGGCACTGTTAACTGTGGGTTACTTAACCGTGACGAAGGTCAGGTGCACGCAGGACAAGCTTCGCTTACCCCCATTTTCCGATAGGGGAAGGGTTGGTAACTTTTCCTTAAGATATCAGCTGTTGTGTTTAATTATTATTTTTATAGGGATAGCCATTATGTGGACACTGTAAGCGCATTCCTGCCGTCGGCGTCGCGGTGAGGTTCCGTATAAAGTCGAAGGGCGATAAAAATTGGAGGACGCTTAAGCTTCGCTTTCAAGAGTGGAACGCGATAGCGTTCTCGTCGACCAGCCAAGGGGTGTAAGACATTGCGCTACGGCGCAGCGATCACTTATGAGGCGCCCCGCATCGGACTTTGCACCCACCAATCACGCGGTGAGCGCCGAGCAACGCAGTGTTTGGCGCGGCAACGAAACGTGCGCCTGAGCAAGCGGAACGAACCAAAGAACTCGGTGTCTCGGAGGGAGAAATTATCTACTCGAACCAAACGTCGCGATCAGCACGGAAAGCCGGGCCGCGACGCGCCATGAAGGCCAACGCGATCATGGGGCTGACGCCTTGATGGGATTGTCCTTTATCTCGCTTGGGAGCACCACGCAGGCGCATGGCTCCTTGGAAGCAGCTCGGCACACATCGCAGGGGACGCTTTCCCACCAGACGCGCTACGGCGAAGCGATCAGGTCAGGGGCGTCCCGCATCGTACGCTGCACCTAGGAATCGCGCTGTGAGCGGCAAGAGGTGCCACGTCGCCAAAACGCGAGCGTGCGAGTGACGAGTGAAGTTGGAAGGGGAGAGAGCGAGAAAACTTATTAAACGCAAGGGTAGTAGGGCATCCTCGCACCGGTCCCCGCCCGGCCCGAAGAGGAGAAGCGGGCGAGTGGCGCGCCACGTGTCGGGGCAGCGCCGCACATTGCGAGGAGGGGGTCTTCTGTGTTTGCCGCAAGATGGCTCTGCGTGTGCGCAGAGCGCAGAAGAAATGTAACGGAAACGTACTTCGCTACTCGTGTAACTGCGACTTCTGTGTGTTACATGCTCATAAATACCGATACACATCGCAGTATAACTTTCTGCGGCACGTTTCTAAGGCAGCACCGCATTCACTAGAGGCGCTTTTGTACCGCTTTGAAGCATCGAGCTCTTGGCTGACTGGTAGCGTCTCCGTCTCGCACTCCGTAGACCCTGGTTCGATTCCGACCCAGCCCATCTTGCGAGTTGTTTTTTACTCATGAAGTGCCTCCCGGGATTTATCGCTCACGGCCAACGCCTACGACGCCGGCTTTTCTGCGACACGAGCTCCTTAACGCTGACCCGTTAAAATCGTCGCCGCGCGCCGTATGCATGCATGTGCCAGTGAAAGCATGCGTGGGTCAGGCGGCGATCGCGGCTCAATCTCGCGCACGAAAGGGTGGAAGCGCGCCGTCTTCCTTCATACTACAGTCCCTAGATAATTTGAAAGTACCACTACTCTTTCAACTCTGCCGCCACCACGCGACCTCCTCGCCTCATCCGCCCTTGCGCCCCCCCCCCCCCCTCCCTCGGGAAGCGATCTTGCGCCCGTTTTTTTTGCACCATGAATAAAACGCGCGGATCTTGCGTTTTGCTTGTGTTTTTCTTTTTCGTCCGCGCCATTTTTCTTCTCAGCTTGGCTGGCTTGGCGCTTTAGCTCGGTGTAGCGAACGTTGTACGCTGTGTTTCCTGCTCCCTGTGCTAACGCTATGCCGTGCTGTTGCGCATATAACTGCAGCAAGAAGCCTGAAGATCGTTATGCAATATTTGTGACACCACGAGGAAGGCGTGACGGCTTGCGCAGGAAGCAGTGGCTGCATAACATTGGCCGAAAAACTTTGTTCCGACAAAGAACAATGTTTGCGAGAGGAGGCGTCTTTCTTATTGCTCGTATCAAAGCATCCCCTAATGCTGCTTTTTATTTCTCCGGACCTGCTCACCAGGTTTTTTGCTGCGGCAATTTGACGTTGCATAAAAATTAGGCAGTATGCTTAATATTCTGGTGGGACTCCATTACCTCGCACGTCGCCAACTGTTGTTATTGAGTCGGAAATGAAGCACTATAGGTTGTTTTCCGCTGTGAAGAACCCTGAGCGATAATAAAGAGTCTCGATCGCACTTTTCATTATTGTTAGGATACGTTGCCTGTTTTACTGAAAATCTAAATAGCGGTTTGTAGAGGAGCTATTAGTTTCAGCTTATGTCGACGTGTTCGTCAGTCATACAAGGAATGCAGGCCCTGAAAAAAAGAATTTGCGGCAAGTATACCCGTGGTATTGCAGGTTTTGAGTGCTAGCTAGTCCACATTGCGTTTTTTGAAGTTTTAAAGCGAAAGCCTGTGGATCTCTGTTTCAAGGTCGCGTTGTGGACAGAAGATATCACGCCACCCAGGAAGGCCAGAAACGACCCAAAGCATGTCGAGCCATGTATAATAGATTAATGATTAGCCAAGTTAATTAATCATTCATTAGTGATTGAATTAAGGTGGATTAGGGAATATTAAAGTTGATTAATGTGTATTATAGTGGATTAAGGTGTGTTAGGGTGTATTAAGGTTGATCAAGGTGCATGAACAAGGATGAAAGTGTATTAAGGAAAATTAAGGTGGATGAAGGAAGATTATTTTTCCATTTATTTACCCTAAAGGCCCAGCTTAGGCATTACATAGGGGGGGGGGGGGGGTATAAGGAAACGTGCATGTAAGTCAAATATCTTTATATGAAGCCGTCCAGCTATGCAACCTTTACATCTCTTTTCATTCGACAACATCATACGCCAATTCTTACATTATAAAAACAATACTATTACATCCTCTGATATCTGCAGAAATGCAGGAAGAAATGTATATATTTCTAATTTCCGAATGTTTCATTAAGTTCTTTGTATATAATATGGTCAGTTATTTCGGCTATATTACTTGGGAGATGATTCCATTCCGAAATGGCTAAGTGCAGACAGGAAAACTACAATAGTTTAGTACGTGCAAATGGTTGTTCGACCTTAAATTCGTGATCAATTCGTGGGAATTTCCTTTTGGTTGGTAAGATGTGTGCCTCAAAGAAGATATTTGGGTGATGAAAAAGCTTATGGAAGAAAGTTCACCGAGATATCTTTCTTCTAGTCCGCAATGGGATGAGTCCTTGGTCATGTTTTATTTTGGTGATGCTTGGATGTTGGGAATAGTTAGCTGCAATAAATCGCTAAAAATAAAAGATTAAGGTGTATGAAGAGAATTAAGGGTGCATGAACAAGGATTAAGGCGTATTAAAGAGAAGTAGGGTGGATTAAGGTGGATGAAAGAGAATTAAGGTTGATTAGGGTGGATTAAGGTGAATTAGGATTGATGAAGGAAAAATAAGACCGATAGGCTTGGGTGGATTAAGGTGGAATAGGGTGATGGAGGTGGATTAAGGTGAGCTACAGTAGGCTTTACAAGGCTTTCACATTCGCGTCTTTTAGGCGACGCCTAAGGACACCTTGGATTTTCGGTATTTGCTTTGAACTGCACTTCTACGCACAAAACAGTGGGCGACGAATATTTGGTTTTCTCACGGATGCAGGCAATGTGCTGGGGGTGTTCACATGATCGCGCACGCTAGCTGTTGATATCGACGTCTAGGCGAAGGCCAGGAATCTTCGCTTTAATAGCGAATTTTTTAAAAACACCTGTCTGCGGTTCTGTGGGGAAACTATTTTATTGATTTAACACGAGGTGATATCATTGCATCAATGCGCTTTGATCACGATGGTTGAGCAATCAATCATTATTGTGGTCATGAATTAGTAATGCAAGAAATATTCTGCAGGCAATAATGTTTAGCATTGCAACGTGTTTCATCCTATTCCGCCCTAATCTACCTTAATCCTCCTTAACCGACCATAATCCTCCTTAAAATCCTCCTTAACCAAAGTCCTCCTTAACCGACCATAATCCTCCTTCATCCGCGTTAATTCACCCTAATTATCCTTAATGCACCTTAATCCACCTTAATCCACCCTAATTCTCCTTAACACACCTTATTCTTTCTTAGTACACCTTAATCCACATTATTACAATCACTAATCAGTAATTAATTAACTTTGCAAATCAGCAATCATCTTTTATACACGGCTGGACATGATTTGGTTCGCTTCCGGCTTTCTTTTGGTCACGTGGTATTTTCAATACCTCAGAACGCGACCTTGAAACAGTTCTAAGGCTTTCGCTTAATAAGCCACACGCAGAGGCATGTGCCACAAGCAATACTAGTTCAGTCGCACAAAATAAAACATCTCATCATTTGGCAGAAAAATTGCCTGCAGTATCGAACTCGCCTCAAAGCCCCTTTTACATCAGTATGCCCCGTTCATACGGCTTTAGGGAAAAAACAACCTCCTCATCATCGTTGCTTTGAGCATTATTGATGCAGTTATCAGCATTTCTCAACATTTTCCACACCACAATAACGCGCCTCCATAGAATGCTGCGTCCCGTCGGCGGGTGCCAAGGAGAAAAGGTGAGGAGAATCGATGAGGAAAGCGCCGCCGGGAGGAGAGTGTCGCTGCTTTCAAATTATCAAGGGGCTTTACTTCATACGCAAGTCAACGGGGGGAGGGGAGGTAGGGGAGGGCGCGTTTTCCTCCAGGCGGCCCTGCGCCCGCGCTAGTGTGTATTTAAATGACCGCTGTCTAATGCACTCTAGACCGCAGCCACCCGCCCGCGCCACTGTGTTTTCACTCGGTTCGCGTTTATGCTAACGCTAGCAAAAATGTCAATTCGCTCGCTGCTGCTGCCGCGGTTACCCACTCAGCATTTTGACAGTGAGTTCCCGCCGTCATCGAGTGAGATGTGTTCATGCTTGCTTGTGCGCATGACACCATGGTTGTTAATTTGGTTGGTATGCTTATGTTTACAACTTTACACGGCCGATAGCACCACTATTTGCACTTAGCATTGCTGTCCACTAATTTGCTATTGCAATCAATGCATCGCCTGCAACCAATGAATCGAGCGAAACTCACACTTTTTTTTTTTCTTCTTCCACACCGGCATGCTCTGTTACCCATTTTCTTCGCATCACGTGACCTGTTTACATACGTGTTTTGTCAATTTGTTTTTAAGTGAGCAACAGTGCAGTGATACGTCACTAATACGTATATTGATACATCCTTCTTAGCTTATATATGGCCACCGTTGCATGTGTGTATCGCTCTGACGAAGGCGGGTCCCGGGGCCGAAACGCCAGTAAAGGCTTATCTTTTTCCTGCGTGCTTCCATTCTTTGAACTACTTCTGTGCCGGATCCTGTGATTCGGTGCTTCGAAAACATGGTCGGGCCCGAGCCACCCCCAACCCGGGAATAACGAAAGCTTTCCGCGTACGCAATAAATTGATACAGTACAATAAGTGTATATGCAAGTAAAGAAATAAAAGAGCCCCAAATGAAATATACCGTAGATACAGAAAGGACAAAGCCAAATGACAACACAGTCTTGCAATACACAAAATCGCATGTCAATCGACCAACAGGAAAAGCAATTAGAAAAGAGAATTGTCGAGGAAATAGAGTTTCAATTTCTTTCTGAATATTGAAAGAGTTGAAGGATGTTGCATTATACAAAATAAATCATGCTCATCATTAGGTCAATTTGGAATGTGCCACTGTAATAGCTGATTGCCGTAGTTTTGTTCTGTTTTTACTTTAACAAAGTTCCTAGCTCTTAACTGTAATTAGTTGCGGTTTTGGTGTATACAGAAAAATATGCTCACGTTTACTTACGAATTCCAAAAATGCTTTTTCGCGTAGTTTTTGGTTATATAGACTGCAGACATTCAAAATGTTGTCCTGGTGAAAGTACTCAAATGTATGTTCATACGCCGATAGGTTATCAATAATGCGAACACACTTTTTCTGCGTTTCTCGTATAGTTTCCATGTTAGCATTAGAAGTGACTCCCCAGATAAGTAGACAGTAGTGGAGTCTAGAATGAGTACTAGAAAAGTACAGCTGACGCTTAAATATTAAAGGTAACGGCGTGTGTTACTTATTCAGCATATAGATTAATTGTGCTATGCTAACTACATCTGTATTGTGGGCATTTAATAGAATATCGTGTGCTTATGGTATTGCCACGATATCATTGATATAAAGGAGAAAAATGGTAGGAACTAAAATAGAACCCTGCGGAACGCCGTGCATAAGATTTGGTAAATACGATTTTATGCTGTTAATTTCCGCAAAGTTGGAGAGGTGTAATAGATAGCTACGCAGTAAATATCCGATTCCACGAAAGGGTAACTTCGAAAAAGGTATGTCGTGTTTAATTGAATCCAATGCTTTATTGATGTCTTAAAATATACGTATTCTGTAATGTTTTTGTATGTTATCAACAATTTTATGCCGTAATTGAAGTAACGTAGATTCCGTGAATTTACTCATTTCAAAGCCATAATGATTCGGATATATAAGGTTATACTTTTGCGGGTGTCCTTTAATCTTTCCGTCCCCCTTTCCCTTTCCCCAGCGTAGGGTAGCCAACCGGGCTCAGTCCTGGTTAACCTCCCTACCTTTCATTTATCATTTTCTCTCTCTCTCTTGCGGGTGTCCAGTTATTCCAGAATTTAGGGCTTTTTCAATAATTTTTGAAAAAGTAAGACCATGGATATCGCCCGGTAAACAGTGATACAATCAGTGACGCCAACTTTATTCTAGACAACCCTAGCAAGTTTCATGCTATCCACAAATGCGCCTGTGGAAAACACGAGGTTTGCTATGCCACAAAAAACATCGCGTAAGTCCGCAAGTGCTTTAATTGGTGCTACTTGAATACCATCATAGCCACAAGAGGAACTATTCTTTAAATTGCTAATGATGTGTGCTATTTATGCAGATATAACAGGACAAAGATACACAGTATTCTGCCAACTGGTATTATTACCGCACTCAAACTTGTTAACTTGCGAGTCAAAAGATGACAAGCTCAAAAACTGGTGATTGAATACTTCAGCGAAGGATTTACCGCTTAGTACTTCATTCCCGGACGTCAGTTCCTGTGAAATGCAGCTTGTGTGCCGCAATAAGTGCTTTAGAGTGCGCCAAGTTTGTTTTCTTCTTTTGTTGGGGGGTTGGGGGCTCATAAAGAATGTCCGTAAATTTGTTAGCGCATTAATCAACCCGTGATTTTTCATATCACCTTTTACCTTGCTCATGATTAATATTCCTTAAATTTCTGTGTCCTTATATTTGAGAGTTTCCGAAAAGCTTATCTCAAAATTATAGTCTTTTAACACAGTCATAAGCAATCCAGAGTTCCGTCGCTTTCTTATACTTTCTAACACTTGCCAAAGGAAACAAATATTCGTAAATTTCAATAAATTTCTCAAGAACAGCATTTTAGAAAAGGTTCGAATCGGATTTTCCTTTATCTAAAATTTCATTGCAATTTACAGATGTGATATCGCGACGGAAATTATCTATTTCATGAATAGTTATCACTCGCGTGGCTTTTGTCTAGTGTTCTGAGGTAACCTGTGGAAATGTGCGCTTATGAATGGAACAGAACAAACGTGAATGATCACTCACGGCACTTAAAAGCCCATCTGCTTTCACGTCACCTTCATCATAGTAAGTCAGACACAAATCAGTTGAGGCTTCACTGGATGCAGTAACTTGAGTAGGGCGGAGCAATATTGTTTTAAAAGCCATACATTTATAACACGTCGACTAATTCACTAACTGACGTATTACCAGATCGTAACCAATCAATGTTAAACTCACCCAAGATTACCGCAGGCATTTGTAGTGACGATAGAGAGTCAAGCAATGCTTAAAATCGACGGAAAAATTTTGCCGATGACCCAGGAGGAGGTCCATAAGCAACGCAAGCTACGCATGTTCTAAATTTTACAACAAAATTGTAATTTGACAATATGGCACAGTATTCAGTCATAACTTCATAATGCACAGCTTTTTTTTTTTATGTATAAAGCAGCCCCCCCCCCCCCCCCCCGCCTTTCTTACTGCGTGCATCTACTCAAGCATTCAGGTTTGTAGCCATCGATTTGAATTACGTCTTAAGCGGTTTGGCACGAAGTTTCCGTAAAGGCGAAAGCACCGAGAAAGGAATACTAAAGGGGCGGACACTCCCATAGAGCCCAGCGTCCCAATTGAATGCAGCGCACCAAGCCGTCGGCTTGGTGCGCTGCATTAATACCCGAGCCACACTTCCGGTTTCGGTTTTGTGCGCGCGCGTTTTGAATACTAGCTGGTACGCGTCGTGCCGGTTCCCCTGCTTGTTTTTTTGTCTTTCTTTTTGCTTCTACAGCTCCACCGCGCGCGGTCTTCGTACGAAATCGTTACAGTATCCGCCTCCCGTGCAAGAGGACCGTGATTCAAATCCCGGGCCGCACAATTCTCCACCGGAAAATACCAGAAAAAAAAAAAAAAAAAAACCGTGTGTTGAGAAAATTGCACAAACAGGCCTGGAGTGCGGCCTGATCCCGGTGACCAGAACCGGTAACGCACTCTCTCACCAGAGCAGGATTGGCCACCCTGGTGCAGTACTTGGCCACAACCTCCTATATGAACACAACAATCAAACCCCGGCCCTCAGTCCCCAGCAGCTGCGAAGCAACTGACCACGGCGGCGGTCAGACCTGCGACGCTGCAGAGGGTGCTGAGAATGCCTGGCACCGGACAGGCCGCCATTGGAATATGAACCTGGCAACGTTTAACGCTAGAACGTTATCTAGTGAGGCGAGTCTAGCAGTGCTATTGGAGGAATTAGAGGACAGTAAATGGGATATAATAGGGCTCAGTGAAGTTAGGAGGCCAAAAGAAGCATATACAGTGCTAAAAAGCAGGCATGTCTTGTGCTACCGGGGCTTAGCAGAGAGACGATAACTAGGAGTCCGATTCCTGATTAATAAGAACAGAGCTGGTAACATACAGGAATTCTATAGCATTAACGAGAGGGTGGCATGTCTTGTTGTGAAACTTAATAAGAGGTACAAAATGAAGGTTGTACAGGTCTACGCCCCTTCATCTAGTCATGATGACCAGGAAGTCGAAAGCTTCTATGAAGACGTGGAATCGGCGATGGGTAAAGTCAAAACAAAATACAGTATACTGATGGGCGATTTCAATGCCAGGGTAGGCAAGAAGCAGGCCGGATACAAGTCAGTGGGGGAATATGGCATAGGCCCTAGGAATAGCAGAGGAGAGTTATTAGTAGAGTTTGCAGAACAGAATAATATGCGGATAATGAATACCTTTTTCCGCAAGCGGGTTAGCCGAAAGTGGACGTGGAGGAGCCCGAATGGTGAGACTAGAAATGAAATCGACTTTATACTCTGCGCGAACCCTGGCATCATACAAGATGTAGACGTGCTCGGCAAGGTGCGCTGCAGTGACCATAGGATGGTAAGAACTCGAATTAGCATTGGCTTCAGGAGGGAACGGAAGAAACTGGTACATAAGAAACCAATCAATGAGTTAGCGGTAAGAGGGAAACTAGAGGAATTCCGGATCAAGCTACAGAACAGGTATTCGGCTTTAACCCAGGAGGAGGACCATAGTGTTGAAGCAATGAACGACAATCTGATGGGCATCATTAAGGAGTGCGCAATAGAAGTTGGTGGTAACGCCGTTAAACAGGAAACCAGTAAGCTATCGCAGGAGACGAAAGATCTGATCAAGAAACGCCAATGTATGAAAGCCTCTAACCCTACAGCTAGAATAGAACTGGCAGAACTTTCTAAGTTGATCAACAAGCGTAAGACAGCGGACATAAGGAACTATAATATGGATAAAATTGAACAGGCTCTCAGGAACGGAGGAAGCCTAAAAGCAGTAAAGAAGAAACTAGGAATAGGCAAGAACCAGATGTGTGCGTTAAGAGACAAAGCCAGCAATATCGTTACTAATATGGATGAGATAGTTCAAGTGGCTGAAGAGTTTTATAGAGATTTATACAGTACCAATAACACCCACGACGATAAGGTGAGAGAGAATAGTCTAGAGGAACTTGAAATCCCACAAGTAACACCGGAAGAGGCAAAGAACGCCTTGGGAGCTATGCAAAGGGGGAAGGCAGCTGGGGAGGATCAGGTAACAGCAGATTTGTTGAAGGATGGTGGGAACACTGTCCTAGAAAGGTTGGCCGCCCTATATACACAATGCCTCATGACCTCGAACGTACCGGAATCTTGGAAGAACGCTAACATAATCCTAATCCATAAGAAAGGGGACGCCAAAGACTTGAAAAATTATAGACCGATCAGCTTACTGTCCGTTGCCTACAAAGTATTTACTAAGGTAATCGCAAATAGAATCAGGAATACCTTAGACTTCTGTCAACCAAAGGACCAGGCAGGATTCCGTAAATGCTACTCAACAATAGACCATATTCACACTATCAATCAGGTGATAGAGAAATGTGCGGAATATAACCAACCCTTATATATAGCCTTCATTGATTACGAAAAAGCATTTGATTCAGTCGAAACCTCAGCAGTAATGGAGGCACTACGGAATCAGGGTGTAGATGAGCCATATGTAAACATACTGGAAGCTATCTATAGCGGTTCCACAGCCACCGTAATCCTCCACAAAGAAAGCAACAAAATCCCAATAAAGAAAGGCGTCAGACAGGGAGATACGATATCTCCAATGCTATTCACAGCGTGTTTACAGGAGGTATTCAGAGACCTGGAGTGGGAAGAATTGGGGATAAAAGTTGATGGAGAATACCTTAGCAACTTGCGATTCGCTGATGATATTGCCTTGCTTAGTAACTCAGGAGACCAATTGCAATGCATGCTCACTGACCTGGAGAGGCAAAGCAGAAGGGTAGGTTTGAAAATTAATCTACAGAAAACTAAAGTAATGTTTAACAGTCTCGGAAGAGAACAGCAGTTTACGATAGGTAGCGAGGCACTGGAAGTGGTAAGGGAATACATCTGCTTAGGGCAGGTAGTGACCATGGATCCGGATCATGAGACTGAAATAACCAGAAGAATAAGAATGGGCTGGGGTGCGTTTGGCAGGCATTCTCAATTCATGAACAGCAGGTTGCCACTATCCCTCAAGAGGAAAGTGTATAACAGCTGTGTCTTACCAGTACTCACCTACGGGGCAGAAACCTGGAGGCTTACGAAAAGGGTTCTGCTGAAATTGAGGACGACGCAACGTGCCATTGAAAGAAGAATGATAGGTGTAACGTTAAGGGATAAGAAAAGAGCAGATTGGGTGAGGGAACAAACGCGGGTAAATGACATCTTAGTTGAAATCAAGAAAAAGAAATGGGCATGGGCCGGACATGTAATGAGGAGGGAAGATAACCGATGGTCATTAAGGGTTACGGACTGGATTCCAAGGGAAGGAAAGCGTAGTAGGGGGCGGCAGAAAGTGAGGTGGGCGGATGACATTAAGACGTTTGCAGGGACAACATGGCCACAATTAGTACATGACCGGGGTAGTTGGAGAAGTATGGGAGAGGCCTTTGCCCTGCAGTGGGCGTAACTAGGCTGATGATGATGATGACGATGATGATGACGACGATGATGATGATGATGATATACGAGGAATGCGTGTAGAGGCGAAACGTGCGAAAGTAGTGAATGGGCGGCATCACAAACAAAAGCAGTTCGCTTTGACATACACGGCGTAGAAAATGCTCGATTCATTCCGAACAATACCGTATACATCCCACGAAAACAACCTATTTACAAGCATTCCCCTCTTCTAGGCCTTCCTTCATGCACTTTAATAGCGCGAATACACGGGCAACTGCACGTTTCGCGCACTTGGCTACAACCGATGCGATAGTACACTACGAATACAGAGGTAGCCACAAAGGCTCTCACCAGACCATGCTGGGCGCTCGCAGAATTCCTTCTACTCGCACTTAAACAATTGCATGGGTGCTGTTCAGAAGACAGAACTTTCGAGTTACTAGTTCCTGGCGTTTGAGCTCCTTGGCGTTATCTCTTGCGCGTTCTGCCGGCGCAAGCAACACACTCCCGTGTTATCACTCTTGACAATCGCTCGTGGCGTTTTCGACAAGCGTGAGTACCGAAAGAAGGCTTAAATTGTTGCGGGGATATAAAAATTGGCACAAACTCGTCGCAGTAAGATTCAGTACGCGCCAAACTAACTTTGTCACCACGGCCGAGGTGCGTTTCGCTGCGTCGCGACACGAGCGGCGAGCGTGCCTCATAAGTAACAAAAAAAAGTACCGAAATAATTTTCAAAAATGTTGGGCGTTAGAGAAAGCGCCAGGAACTTCTGTAGTCTGTGCATTAAAGCGTGAAACTGCGCACCACGGCCAAGCTGCTTTTCGCTAACCGCGTCGCAGCGCCAGGCGCACCCACTGCGCTCGAAAGGTACCCCAAAAAGTAGTTAAATTAGTTACAATAATACTGGCGGTCAGAGAAAGCGCCAATACTTGTCGCCGTAAAATTCAGTACACGCGAAACTGCTTCACAGCACCCTGTGCGACTAGCGTGCCCAAAAACTACCGAAATGAGTTAAAATAATATTGGGGCTCATAGAAAGCGTCGCAAACATCTCCCAGTACGATTCATTTATTCAAATTAACTCCGCCACGAAGGCCGCGCTCTTTTTCGTTAACTGCGTCGCAAGTCTAGCCTAGGTGCCATATAAGCCTAATTGCTTGAAATGCGTCGCAGACTGTCGAACAAAATTTCTCACCTTGCCGTAGTCCAATAGTGAAGTGGTGCCATGTCAAAGTTCAGAAGGAGCGCAAGAGTTCGCCGGGAGCCCACCAAACCAGGATAAATAGGCAGACGGGCGACCGAACAGGCCAACGCTGAGATGCGCGGCCGGTCTCTCTCGCTTCGGCGGTGTGTCTGACGAATGACGCAAGCATCTGGCTCGTCATTCGCCGATTCGCCTGTCGCTAGGCAATGGAAGTTAGCCGCGAAGTTTAATGTAATTTATACGCAGGTATTTTTGCTTTTGCCGGGAAAGAATAAAAAAAAATAAAACAATTTCTGTTAACCGCATTTCACATTCTCTTTTCTTTTTTCGATGCTCGCAGAAGCAAATGGTCGGCGTTAATGCTATAGCGTGACGTACTTCCTGTTGCCACTTTTCGCCGAGTGTCACCTCTTGTCATATTTCTTTCTCTAAGGCCAAAATATCAAACTCATAGCCGAAATACATAAAGAATGTGTCTAATTGGTCCTGTTGGTTCCGTAAGCTTTGTGGGTTTAAATGATAAAAAGAAATATAAGTGCGAGCGCTTACTGTCGATCCTCAGAAGCAAAATCAAGAAATGAGGCCACGGCGACTGCATTTCGATGGGGGCGAAATGCGAAAACACCCGTGTGCTTAGATTTAGGTGCACGTTAAAGAACCCCAGGTGGTCGAAATTTCCGGAGTCCTCCACTACGGCGTGCCTCATAATCAGAAAGTGGTTTTGGCACGTAAAACCCCAAATATTATTATTATTATTAAAATCAAGAAATGAAACGGTATCAAGAAAAGACTTCGAGAATGAAACCGGCATGGGAAAGAATAAGGCTTATCAAAACAACACGTATATGAATGCGTGTTGAATGAATGCGTCATAGTAACTGTTTCTGTTTCTGATGCGCATACTGCGAGTGTTTTGTCTTTGATCACAGCGTGTCCCTTTTTACAGATACTGCTATTGTAATGTTTTTGTGTTTTTCATCTACCCGACATTTTGCATATTTTTTGTTGCATTTCTATCCACTCCTGTAATGATCCATTCTTGGACTGACAGGATAAACAAACAAACAAACAAACAAACAAACACGTGTAGCGGTGACACGAAACCGCGCTCGCGAGATCACTTTCTTGGCAAATTCGAATGACACTGTAACCATTATTCTTTCGCACGAAAAAGTGGCCATTCTTTTGCCACACGAAGCAGTATTTAATTTCTTTTCCTTTCGTTTGCGCTAGCCATAGCCGCCTTTCGTTCATCGCAGTTAGGTTGTCGAAAATGCGCAAGCCTGGCGCTTTCTCCCGAATAAGCGATTGACTTTGAATCCACCGTTCTTGCAACATGACAAATCGGAAGCGAGCTATCACCGCAGTCTTTTTTACCAGCACGTGGCTACAACCGATGAAGGCAACCGAGGTCCGAATCCGATAGCTCGGAAAGCTCAAGCGTGCGTTTCAGACGCTGCATCTTATCAAGAAGGTTTTAAGACGAAATCCTTACATGTCTCATCGTTCAATCGACCTTGAATTAATAATTAATTAATTATGGGATTTTACGTGCCAAAACCACTTTTTGATTATGAGGCACGCCGTAGTGGAGGACTCCGGAAATTTTGACCACCTGGGGTTCTTTAACGTGCACCTAAATCTAAGTACACGGGTGTTTTCGCATTTCGCCCCCATCGAAATGCGGCCGCCGTGGCCGGGATTCGATCCCGCGACCTCGTGCTCAGCAGTCCAACACCATAGCCACTGAGCAACCACGGCGGGTTGATCGACCTTGAACGTCCTTGAGCGAAAACGGGCCGACAGCACGTATCGTATACAAAATGCTGGCTCTCCCGTAACCGAGAGCAGATGTAAGCATGAAATGGTTACCGGTAAAGCAGACTGGTTGTAGTAATTACGACAATTGCTCACAACCATCTCGCTACCGTAACAACCATCCGCGGCGTGCCAGACGCTGCCGGCCTGGTCATGGAGCCTGGAACCATATCTCTCGAAGGAGGCGGCGCAAAGTTCCGCGGCGTGAATTCCGCGCCGTGGAACTCACTGACCGCTGGCGTTGGAAAGAGCACACGCAACCCTGTCTCAGCACCAAAAGATGACAATCAAGTGTATGGTGCGCTGTATCTGCCTTTTCAACGCCGCTGTTGGAAATGACAAACTTCAGCGTACAAGAAGTTACAGCTTCAGTGATATTGTGAACAAACGTTCGCAAGAAATCGGAAGCAGTGTTTTTTTATAACTTGTTTGGGCAGTAACTAGCGTATATAATGCGGTCCTTTACAAGAGCTTCGGAACTAGGGACCAAATTTTCTTAAATTTTGACTGGTTGCCCAGATGCTTACGTTTTACTTACGCAACGATGCCCGGATGTTTTCGTTTTGTTCTCGCCCCCTTCACGTCCCATTCTCGTCTTGAGTGCCGGATAACAGCTCTGCATTTTGGCTCAAAATGTCTTAAAGGTCGCCTACATCGGGAGTTAAAATCATTTCATGCTTAAATGGATTAGTGAGCACTCCAGAGTTAAAGGCAGTTGAAGCGCGCCAAAGCATGACTGGGCATTAGTTGATGACAAAGCGAATTAGAAGGCACAAAATTAAATTAAGAGTAATCAAAGCAAATTAAAAAGAAAACGATTGAGGAAGGAGGACAAACTTGTTTAAAGGGAATCGAACTGAATTAAGATGGCTCAGTTAGATTTAAGTGGAATCAAAGTGCATTAGGAAGGAGGACAAAGCGATTTAAAAGGAAGCAAACTGAATTAAGATGAATAAATGCGATTTAAATGCAATCACAGTGAGTACAGAGGACTCCAATGATTTAAGAGTACTCAAAGCGAATTGAAATAGATTACTAAGCGAATTAAGACCATGACTAAGTGAATTACAACGATCACTAAGCGAATTAGGAGGAATCAAAGTTAATTAGGAAGGGGGATGGAGCAAATTACGTTGAATCTAAGCGAGCTAAAAAGGACGACAAGCGAATTAAGAGGAAACAAACCGAATTAAGAGGGATGACAAAAGCGAATTAAGTGGAATCAAACCACATTAAGAGGGATGATTCAGTGATTAAACTGGATGACTCAGAAATTAAGATGGATGACTCAGCGGTAATAAAGTGGCTAATTAATGTGCCTAGATAAACTGGCTAATTACTGCAACGGCACTTGAGCTCTAAACTTCAATTCGTCTTAGGAATAACATAAGAGGCCCTGTAACTTTCTGGTTCTCTTCTTTTTGCATACCGTGAATCTCAATGTTTTAACGGCGGCTGTACTGCTCTATTTCGTTTAACTGGGCTTTCACTGCGTGGGGATTTGGAGAAGTGTCAGACTCCAAACGTTCAATACACTTGCTGACGGCCACAATTTCAGTATCCTGATTGTCAGCCTCGTTAATTATTTTGTCATACTTCTCAGAAAGCAATTGGATAGATGCCTGAATGTCACTTATGCCTCTGTCAACTTCTAACAAGGCGTCCACTTTGGCCACAAGGGCAAGTGTTCAAATGTTTCCATTTAGCTGCTTTAGCTTACATTCAAGTCCTCGGCTTTCAGACAAGTTAGATAACGCGTCGCCCCTTTTTTTCGTTTGTTTGATGTGTAGCACACTTCGAATAGTTTTTCAAGGAGTCGCCTTTGCTGCGAAAGGCAGGCACAATAATTCCAGAACATTTACCAACATGGTATGAATGTTTACACATTGTACACACAAGGGGTATTTCTTCGAGCCGAATGTCTTCATTGCATGCAGAACATTCAATCGTAATAACAGCGGGCAATGGTTAACCAGAGGCACAGCAGCAGCAGGGAACGCTGCAAGCTTAAGTGATGTTGGAAGCTAAATAACAGCAACCTGCAACAGTGGCAAAACAAGTGCGTAAGAAGCGATGCTGCGTGGCGTCCGCCGCCACTTCTGTGCCCGAAAAGCGAAGAATCTAGGATTCGGCTTCCTTTTACCGTCCGTCGTCTTCAGGTCTGGTTCACTGTATGGTTCACTATACACCGGGCGCACAGGACAACAGCGTGCATCAAGGAGCCATCTTTCTCGGTTTCCATCCTAGCATCCACGGCATACAGCACGACGCAGGACCCTAACTTATCGCACTAGGATTTTATGCAGAACATCACTGCGATGGCGACGGCGAAAACTGCCTTGGCTGTCCATGCATCGCATTTACTAACTTTCTACTTAAAATGTATAATGTGGACTCACAAGTATTTTCTAGAATAAACCTACCTCTTAATGAAAGAATTCATTATAATCAGCAATTCTTTGGTTCGCATGGTTTTCTTTAGCTATTCGGTATGTGCGACTGAGTGTGCGCCATTCTTGGCCAATCCTTCGGAATGGGGATGTGGCACTGTGACAAAACACTAAGAGAATCCTCAATGTAGCTGGCTGCGTATCGCATCTGTACGTGCACACACTTTTTATGACTATTATTTCCTGAACAAACATCATACATCATATATCGCCTTCGTCCTCGTGACATCGTTGCGTAAAGATCTCACACTGCGCATCCGCATTATTTGGTGTTTACAGCGTATACATATGGTGCCTAAACGTTAGCGGTGTAGTGTGTAAACAAAATACCGAGTACGGGGGCACGAACTGTCAATTATTAACAAAGGCAATGCGCATCTGCCTGCGCATCGCCTGCAGCCTGCAAGTGCAAACTATGCTTGCGTAAGCTTAAGATTAGGGCAGAGGGAAGGATACCACTGCTCGTGAACATATGGAAGCTTATGACATTAGAAAGATAGGCACAAACTGCGTTTGCGGCACGTCGATCTTCTTACTTGGGACCGAAATACCCCTGTTTGAATTTTCTTTTTCTTTCCCATGAAGAAGGGGCACGTATGCGCTATACTGTATGTATCTATTATTTCCTATATTTTCTGGGGCGGCACAATAAACCATTTGTGAGTACCGCCCCTGGTGTACTGTCCTCTTTGTCCGTGTTACTTGGCACTACAATGGCTTCAATACATAACAACTGCCTGAGAATAATGGGATGTTTGTGGTGGATAAACGCTAATGCTGCATGAGGTTGCAGGTCAAAAAAAGGATAAAAATAAACACAATTGTAAGCGTGACCGTTATTTGTACAGAATTTATTGCACAGTACTTGACTAACGCTTACCTTTACATACAGAAAAACTTGTTCTATGGATCTGCATTGCTTGTTTGTTTTTCCGACGCAGGCCCAATAGCTGGCACCCTCTGCCAGCGCTTTTCGTGCCGGACCGTCCTGATAGCCTGCTCGTCTGTGGCAGGAATCGCTGCAAGTTTATGCTACCTGGCAGAAAATCTTATATTTATCACCATTTCCTTCGGTATTGTTCACGGTAAGTCTTAAGTGTGGTCAAAGCGCATGAGTTTATTGAAAAGAGTGACCGATAGGGAAGTAGTAGGATACGAAATATAAAAGAAACAGTCGATCAAATTGAACGAGTTCGTTACCTTGAAAAACTTGTAAAATGAGCACGCAATCTGCAAATTTTACTTTATGGCAGAAATTAAAGGGGATGGTGACAGCCGAAGGTGCTTACGCACATACATGTGATTTACAACCTTCACAAAACATTTCTATCGTTTTGCAAATAATTAGCACTACATTACGATTTGCAGGAATGGTGATTCGCTGAACTTCTCTCTGACAAGTGTTTCAAGACGAAGCATTGTGCCTTCTCGCTGTAGCTCATGGGTTACACTGCTTGCAATGCAATTTTAGTCGTCTGTAAGCTATGTCGGAAGCAAGGTTATCATGGCTGAAAGCTGGGCGAATCAGCCACTGGCATTATGAAAAATGTTCAAAACATCTGGAAAATTCCACGTAACTTGAGATAGTCATAATCGAACCTCAATGCTCAGTATGCCCAATATGCAAACAGAGCAAGCCTTCAACGTGCGGTTTCGATATTCTGAAATTGGCATTATTCGAGGAAAACTATGCACGTAGGAACTGCTCTGTAAACTGTTCTCTAGACTCATAGCCGTTTCATAAAAAAAATGTGTACAGGATAAAAAACAACATGCATGTGTGTGCGTTTGTGTGTGTGTGTGTGCTGAATTATATAGTAAGGTAGCACAAAAAACCGGAAAAGGAAGATTCAAAGTGACAGACAAAACAGAAAAAGAAAGGCGGCGCTACTACTGTCATTCTGCAAGCACTAACTCGCAAAAGAAAAAGTGATTGTGTGTGTGTGTGTGCACGCTTGTATACATGCGTGTGCGTGCGTGTGTCTGGTATCACTTGTGCATATACTGCCCTGACTTTTGTCGAATATTTGACAAATACCTGAACGTTCTCGTGCAGGCTGCGCCCTATGCGGCATGTACGTCGCTGCCAATGTCTTGGTGGCGCAGCACTTTGAGAAGCGAAGGGCCATGGCCTGCAGCCTCGTGTACACAGCGAGTGGCCTCAACAACGTCGTTTTCCCTCCTCTGATGGAGTTCCTACGCACAACCTACGGCGTTCGCGGAGCGTTCCTGCTGTACGGAGCCATTCTCCTAAACACGATTCCAGCTGTCATCGTCCTTAGAAGCCCGCCGTGGCTCACCAAGCCGACGTGTGCGCCCAGAAATACGGAACATGAAGCGGATGACCCGGGAAAAGTGACAGATGTTGAGAACACTGCGTCCAGCGAAGACGTCGCGTCAGCGGACGTGTCGAAGAATTCTTCGTCCTACTCACAAAATGCGTCAACGTGTAAACACTCAGCGAGCACTTCGATGAGCACCGAGGGAATGAGTTCACAGGCCTGTTTGTGTGAAGACAAAAGCGCAGCTAAGATGACGCAAACTAAGAAAGTTTTAGCATTCCTAAGACCCAGCCCTACGACTAAGCAGTTCTTGACATTCTCTTTTCTAGTCCACGGCCTTTCTTTCGCAGCAGTTTTCTTCACCGCAGGCGTATTCGTCATGATACCGGCCGATCTTGCCAGAGACCGTGGCCTGAAGCCTTTAGATTATGTGTATGTCCTGCAAGCTTTTTCTGCTGCAGACGTCTCATTTCGAGCAGTCGTTGGCTTCGCCATCGACTCGCGCATCTTATCTATCGAATCGTCGATGCTGCTGGGATACGTGGTGCAGGGAGTCGCTTACGAGTGGCTCGTGTGGGCTGGGACGCTACCGCCAATGATTGCCGCTGCATTTTTCATGGGCGCCACCTGCGGTTCGAGACTGTCTCTGCAGGCGCCCGCGTTGGTCCAGGACTTCGGCATCAGCATTTTGCCGACGATGATGGGCGGAGTGTCCTTCTGCGCTGGTGCATCGCTTCTCCTGCGACCACTACTGATCGGTAAGCACAACATAAACCCGGAATAAACGGGTCACTTACCAGTCCCTTCTAAATGGACTTATTCACTGGAAATTCTAAAGCACCTTCTGGGGATCTTCTTACTGCAAACATTTTTCATATTAGCTCCTTAGAGGAGACGGAAAACCTGGAATGTCGCGTGACCCTACTGTCTACGGGCGAGCAAAACTGGCAACACCGCGTCACGTTTACTTCATTGAGCCTTGCCTGTATTTTAAGTCCCCAGTTTTTCTTTTTTTTTTTTTGCTTGGTCGAGTACTCACATTTACCGATTGTTTAACTTCTGCATTCGATGAATTACCGGTCACGTACTATGCATGAAGATGTAGGCAGTACGCCTGACGTATATGCCTTTATGTGTGTGACCTTAATTTTCCAAGAGGAAGCACGGCTCCCTCTAGAGGAAGGTCGTGAAAGCTTTCGTTCGAAATTTTAGCTACCGTCGTGTCGTGCAGCATGGTCTGATACACTCCAGACATAATAATCAGCTGGTAATCACGCAAAGCGCTTGTCTCTCTGTTGATGCTCGAATCTGATGAGGACTAACATGCTGCGCTAGTTAATTCTGGATCACAGTGCTTTCTTTTGCGTTTTTGCTAAGAAGGAAAGCTTACTAAGCGAAGGCACCATATTTTGTTGACATAATAACGTGGCCACAGCCGAAGTTAGATGCCTGCCATAAGGTGAAAAAAAATCACACATCGGCATGAAGTGAAGCTCGACTAGTTTCACAGCGTTAAAGACTACCATTAAGTGTTTGCTGGTTCCCCAACCTTTACAGGGACTGGCTGCTGTCGGACGCGATTAGGCGGCACCAGACATAGTGGAAACAAACACTGATATAGTACAAACACATGTGGCCCGCTGGTCGAAGGTGACGTCGCTGTTGCGATTCGGTAAAAATTTCATCTCCTGCAAGCCATTGTGGTAATTCCTTCGCTTTTATGTCATCATCATTACTCCGCCATACTCACTCGGTCGTCGTCACTGAGTTCTCATATCCTCGTCATCACGTGTGCATTGTCATTCCATCGTCGTCGTCCCTTAATGGTCATTGCATCATCGCCATTCCTTCGTAGGCAACAACTTTATCACAACGATGACTTATGGTGATGGGATGACCGAACTGGAATGACCATCACAGTGTGACGACGGAAGCTGGAACGGCTTTGCTGCCCCCATTGTTTCAAATAACGACTTCACCTTTAATTCAAGTTCGCCATCGAAGAAAATTTCATCATGTAACCTTCGACAGCTGCAGTCATGCCCAGCCCTCACACATTGCCTCGCATGGAAATCTTTGAGGTACGCGTAACAAATAAATAAATAAATAAATAAACTGTCCCTATACTCGACTCTACGCTACCATTAACCGTTAAGGGCCGGCCGATCCCATCGATAACGCAGGCGGCGCGCCGCCCTCATCAATGAGAAGGCGCCACAAGAAATGGCATTTACACTCGTTAGATTATCCTGCCCATGTATTCTGTAGTCTCAGGTGGTCATAGAAGTAAATTGGAATTGGTTTCGGTGCTGCTGCCACTATCCTATCAGCTGTCTATGCTTCCAGTTAGAGCAAGGTGGGATAAAGTGGAATAAGGTAGATGAAAGTGGATTAAAGTACATTAAGCATAGTACAAAAACAGTAGGGTGAATTAACGTAAAGTTCTAAAGGACACGTGGCAAGATATGACGCCACTTATCATGGTCACGGGATAATTGGAAGTGAAATTGGTTCCGAGATGCTCACGTCACGTGTCACGTCATGACAAGTGACCCGTCATAATGCTTTCGCATTCAATTCGCGTAAGGAGGATCATTAAGTGACTGTCAATTTTATTGTGCAATAGTGTGCTCGTGACCCGCAAGGCTTAAACCATTGGGCCACTTAATTTTAAGGCACAATTTCTTTTTGCGCAGGTTACTACAGAGACACACTTGGCGACTACACTGGACTGCTGCATTCAATGGCTGCCCTCAACGCGTTCTTTGTATGCTTGTGGACGGCAAAACTTATTGCGAAGAGGAGGGCGACGATGAAGTTGAAAGCTAGGGAGAACGAGGAAACAAGCAGAACTGATTTACACCAATCTGGAAGTGACATGAAATGCAGTGGAGAATCATCGGCTACTTGAAGTGCTTCGAGCTGTAGTTTTAGGAATTTACATAGTACGGCGCCTAAAAGTTAAAGTACCAGTGACTTTGCTGACAACGCTAAGCTAGACGCCCAAAGGCTGCTGCCATGGGCGGTTTATGCTCTTCAAAGGACACAGTTTCTTGCAGATCATTAGAGTTATCGAATACATATAATAATTAAATATTCCGCAACTGAATTTTCTATTTTTGCAATCACATTATGTTTATATATACTAGAAACTTCAAGAAAATCATACACAAGAAGATCGCAATTTTGTTCTATTCTTCTAGTGCGCCTGTTTTCCTATATATTCAACACCAAACTTGACACTCATTGCGATAATTTTGCTTTTAGATGAAAGACACGACACAAGCACTAACTGCCCTTGTGGCGTAGGTCATTCCGTATAGCACGCTATTTTCAAACCCCGTTGAAGCTGATAACAGCTGAGCTCCTGCTCTTATCTGAGAAAAACAAGATTTCCTTGCCCTCCTCAACCGTCTGCGTCGCATGAAAGGGAGGGGGGAGGGGGGGGCTTTGTGTAGAGAGTACCGCTTCCGAACGTTGATTACGAATATCCTAGAAACAAGAAAAGCGTTCGGGGAGAATCAAACATAATAGGATTGCCGTCGTATGCGACTGTCTTGATACTTGCAATACTAACGTATACCATAACCGCGGAATTGAATAATTTAATCAAATATTTTTTGTTAATTGTTCAAGGCTAATAAAAATCTTTCGCGAACGCCTGTGCTCCTGCGCAATTCCCTATGCAATCAGCATTTGCTTAGTTATGGCATAGCCTTTTCATTAACCCGTTGGCGCCCAGCGTGCTTTTAAATGTACAGTGCCATTTTCATTTGTAAATAATTAAACACAAAACACACAGCGTTCCTTGGTACCCCATTTTGTTAAGAATGGTCCTGCGAAGACGACCGCATTGTAGTTTGTTTGTCAGGTGCATGATGTGTTTCTTCTATTCATCGCCAAACTTGCAACAGTACTGAACATAGCAGGTGCTGCTATGCATGCAGCTTCTTTATTTTTTTTGTCAAGCATAGCATACTCTTGTCGAAGGTGAAGTTTTTTGGGTAAGTTTTAGCAAAGAAGGGCATCAACAATAAAAGCATGACATTCCAGATACAATACATATTTATGCCGTCGCCACAAAATGAATGCAAGTGTACTTTGTAAAGTATGCTGGGCCTATGTCTATGCTAGAGGGGTCTGGTTGACCTCAAAGCACACACGATGGTTATTTTTAACCGTATTTTGTCAAAATATTTCTTGTTTCCTGCCAGAACTTCAGAGTTCTAAGTATGAACCAACTAGCCCTCATCAAGATCTTACAAAAGAAATGTATGTAGAATTACATCAACATTGCTATTATTCCTCCCGCTTCCTTTCTTGCTGCCGACAAAGATGACGATGCTCTTGTATTGTCAGCCCATAAAGTAGCAGGCGGTGTTAGAGTATACTTATATAAATAGAAACCACTCAGATATCACATGAAGAATATTTATAAAGAAAGATGGTTCATGCATCCTTCACTGCAAATTGGAAAACGAGTGGGAGAGAACAGAAAACAACAAAGACTATATTCATATGCCAGTCGATATGAGTTATGCAATAAAAGGAGGGCAACCCAGATTGGTGAACCAGACGTAAACTACACGTCTTGAATTGACGGAAAATTCTAACGTAAATGAAACCTAGCCGTCCTAAAACAGGATTGTAATGCAAGAACCGACTGTCATTGGAGGAGCTAGATGTCACCATTCTCTTGAATGTTTCGATTACCACTGAACCAAATGCTGAATGCTTTAGTTTTGAATGCCTGTATGCATCGCCAATTATCGCGTCTAGATCTACGTCAATAATACATTTGTGTTGCGCACGCCTCTGAAAGCAGCAGCAAAGCCCCTCCTTGTTACTTGACGAAGTAATGTTACACGCTTAATAAGTAAAAACAATTCCATAACAAACACTAATTCCGACTAAAGCGCAAATTTTACTACCAGGAGGTTTGTGCGGGCTTGCGCAAAATTTCGTTTGGCTCTTCGCTGCAAGCCTTTTTGGTTTTGGAAGCGCCAAGATATGGCATATACAATTCGTGACCTGCATCAGGTTTTGCTCGCATAAAGGCCCAGTGTGCTTCATAAAGTACACTATCGTACGTTTCGAAGAATAAAGCGCCATTCACAAAACTTTCACAATGTATCTACAGTGCGAAAAGATTGTCTGACACGAAAAATCAACAAAATCTAACTGGTCGATTTTTCTTGGTTTAATGGGTTGAAATTGCTGTGGGAATCACTGTTACTCTAGAATAGAAGATCATGCATAGCACATGCGCTACGACGTCGCGGATCAAAAGATAGGGAGCTCGATGTCCGGAGAACAGGGGTAATGTCTCGACGTCATTCTTTAACTTGAACAAAAGCGATTACGACGTAATACACAGGACGTTTCATACGCCGGCTGTTTCGTACATACGCATTTTAAGTCGAGTGGTCCTTGTACCAAAAATTTACAGGCAGTATATTTTTTTATTTACACATAGTGAAGAGCATTTTACTAAGGTTCAAGCATAAAAGGGCATTTTGGGGGATCAAGTAATCGAAAAAGAGATGTCAATGGTTATAGGAGTAGCTCGACCAGAAAGCCAGCGTAGGCCGAATACGCACAATAACAGTATGCCAGCAAAACACTCGTAATAATGGCATATATCGAAGACGAATCCAGTAAAAACTAAAGCAACATCACGTAACCGGACACATCACAAAATCTTCAAAATATTACAGAGTCTTGTTCCGCGTATTACTTAATCATCCAGATGCGTGTGTCAATACTAAGATAAATAGTTGGGTTTTGTTTGAAAATAAAAAGAAAGCTGGAAGAATAATGTTATTTTAAATTTCACGCTTCTTACGGGAACATTAACCAGAATATATGATACCTGGAATGCGTAGTTCGCTACGATAGCTTTGGGACACTGTATTACTACTATACTTCGGCAATCCCTATTCAATGTGTATATTGAACAGATTATTAACTCTCATAGGAAAGCAATATTTGTTGCTCTCATCTCTGCATTTAGGTGCCCAAATTAAGCTACGTATAGCGGCGGTGAAAGTGCGGTTTCGCACTGTGAATATTTCGGAGTTTACAAACACGTTATTCACACTTCAGCGTATGCATTCTCCAGCATATGCAACAATCAATCAATCAATTCTTTATTCAACATCAACATGAGGATGTTGGGTGCGTCGACAAAAAGCCAGAAGAAAGGCTTGACAGAGGTCGACGCACAGGCGCTCGAGTACCTCGCGCTATTCTGCACGAAAAACCGTTTGAAGTATCAGATGTCGACCTGTTCTAATGATAAGAAAACTACAAAGGATTTTGTAAAACCGCAATCGCCTGAGCAGTACATCGCATTGCCACCTCTGAAAACGTGGTGAATGAATTGAATCTAGTGGAACCTAACACACCTTTGTTGCATAGCAGACAAAAATTCTGCTGGTAGATTTCAAATTCTCGTGTAGTTATCTTCAAATCATGAATGTTTTGTCTGGCTGAGCCGGCATTTCGACAGATATGTTGCTCTTCCAATGAACAGCGCGAAGGAATGGCCCCATTTGACGACGATGGTTTTGCACTCTCCTACCTGCGGCAAGCAATGAAAAAATCGTAATATTATTCTCAAAACTTCATAATTATCCACATTGTCAAAACAAACTGCTGTGATCAGTAAAATTGTTCATATTGCAAGTAGTAGTGATGGCTAAAAAAAAACACAGCAGCAAAACTGTGAACAGTTTCACTTTCTATTGACCCGCCGTGGTTGCTTAGTGGCTACGGTGATGGGCTGCACGAGGTCGCGGGATTGAATCCCGGCCACAGCGGCCGCATTTCTATGGGGGTGAAATGAGAAAACACCCGTGTACCTTGATTTGGGGCGCACGTTAAAGAACACCAGGTGGTCCAAATTTCCAGAATCCCCCCACTATGGCATGCCTCATGATCAGAAAGTGGTTTTGGCACGTAAAACCCCATAATTTAATTTTTAAGTTTATATTGGGCGAACCTGCGCCCGCAAACGCAACTTACACTCCCAGCGCTACGACAGCGGCGAACACAGTCGGCCACCGTCGAAAATCTGATCCGCCAGTGAAGCGCGTCGGCTTTTATACATAAGTCACCAAAGTTTTCAGAGTGATTGCTGGTGCCCGCGCGTCTTCCAGAAAGTACTACACTATTCGCGTCGCGCATACAGTCAAATTACACAAGCTTCGGTGACAACGGACAACGGATAGAACCATCGATAACAATCCAGTAAGTTCCAATCATGCAGGCGCGTCTGGTGCTGAGCGATAAGTTTAAGTTGTTAGTGAGCGAAGTGCACTCCCCGAGAAAGCGAAAAATAAGTACACGTAACTTTCGCGACATCGTTACTGAGCAGCGAAAGGACGACTCTCTCCGGTCGATCATTGAGAGCTTGACTTCAGGACAATCAGAGCGCTCGACTATAATGTTCGTACCCCATGACGACTCTTCATCGACGCAACATCAGCTCTGATGGACCAGATTTACTGCCAGTTGTCCCTCGTCACCTCCGTCCTACGGTTCTTGCTGAGCTCCACGAAGTACCCACTGCCGGACACTTTAATACTTCCCGTACTTGCGACAGGGTTTGACGTCGCTTCTTCTGACCAGGCCTTTACCACGCTGTGTGACGTTAAGTTGCGGTTGGCGACCCCTGCCAGCGACGAAAGAGGAAATGCGCACAACCTGCCGGCCACCTTGATCCAATCGATGTTCCAGGGGAGCCTTTCTTCCGTGTCGGCATGGAACTTCTTGGCCCCTTCCCCACATCCAAAAAAGGAAACAAATGAATAGCCGTTGCCACAGACGATGCGACGTGCTATTCCATTACACGAGCCCTGCGCACCAGTTGTGCTACAGATGTAGCAGACTTTTTACTCAAGGACGTGATTATTCACCATGGCGCGCGAAGGCAGCTACTGACAGATCGTGGCCGCTACTTCCTATCCCAAGTTGTCGAAGACATACTTCATTCCTGCTCCACCGAACACTAACTCGCAACCGCATATCACCCACAAACGAACGGACTGACTCAACGACTGCAACAGTTTTATAAGATAATTGCGGGGGTTGGGACAGCACTTTGCTTTACGTGATTACCGGCCGTGCATTTACCGTCTTGGCAGACCACGAGCCTCTTGTGCACGCAATGAGCCGTTCGGGGTCTCGTTACTCGTCGCGCGAGAGTCGACACCTTTCCTACATCTAGGATTTTACAACAACGCTCCGTAATATCAAGGGGGCAGACAACGTTCCAGCCGACATTCTGAGTCGCGTCAGTGCCGCTTCCATGTTGTCGTCAGAACCTTGGTTTAAGTTTCAAACCTTAAGTTTCAAATAAGTGCCGACCTATTGTTATGTTTACATCGTCGAAGCTAAAATATAACCTTTATTTTTTCTCAGAGGAAGAAGTTTCAGTCTTCAAAGGTTTCCGTTAGCGAATACTTTTCGAGGGCAACTCGAAACTCCCGGAAAAGGCTGCTTGAATATCGTAAGAACTCTGGACAGCCATTCTCACTACGCGTAAACAAATTATGTATTAACAAAATTGCATGTGTGTATTGCCATGTTACTGACCGTGTGTGCAAACTTGACACTCGCGAGCGCTTTCTGCGTGCCTGCCTTCCCATGCCGCCAGCTCACGCGCACTTATCAACGTAGCTAACACGAGCGCACCCATCTAGTCAGCGGTCCCTTTTATATTCCAATGTATACGTAGTGTGTGTAACTTCCGCAATGGTTTATCATCGATAATCGACGCATGTTCCGCGGATGTTGCATTACTAACTGAAACGTGGTTTTCCTCGGCCATTGCCAACCATTAAATAGTGCGCTGCAAATCAGAGTACAAATTTTATCGTTCTGATCATACTGGTCGTTTAGCTGGTTGTGTATTAATAGCTGCCAGCGATACCTTTGTTTCCAGTGTTATTATAGTTGACAGTAATTTAGAATTTATTAGTGCATGTATATTTATATAGCACATAAAAGGTTTATCTTCAGCGTATGTTACAGACCGCCAATGTCTTCGATCGCATTTTGTCACGAATTACATGATGCCCTAAGGAGCTAACTGTGCAATTTCCTAAATGCCCTTGATTTCTTTTCGGGGACATTAATTTACTTGCTATTTATTTATTTATTTATTTATTTATTTATTTATTTATTTATTTATTTATTTATACGTATTGCAGCCTCAATCAGGCTATTGCAGGAGTGGGATGAACAACAAACATACAAACATTTAAAAACAAGCCTGCGTGAATTGTTTCAGTGGTAGTGAACGGATGTTGCCCGGTAAAGAATTCCAGACTTCCATTGTTGATGAAAAAAAAACTGCTTTTAAAGGAATCAATGTGGGCAAAGAAGGTTGAGATATTTCGCGCATAGTGGCTCTTCGTACATGAGGGTTCGGAAAAAGTTAAATAGTTATCTGGAGAGGAGAGTCGAGGAGAATTGATAAACGTGTGAAGGAATTTTAGACAGTCAACTTTACAACGCTCTGCAAGAGGAGTCGTAAAGGCATGCCAAAGGTCCTTTGAAGTTAAGGAGCCTTGAGCTTTCAAAGGCACATTAGTTCAAGGGATATGTGTCGGTGCTACACGGTCTCCAGATGGTCTCCGTGGAAACTTTTAACAGAAACCGCAACGTATCCTTAGCGTTGCCATCGCCTCGAAAATAATAAAAAAAAATATGGCCCAAATACGTCTTATAATAAATTTGTCATATTTTTTTCAACAATATTTACTTTTCCTAATACAAAGAAACACCAAACCAGAATGCACGCGTAGTAATGGCATTACTTTACCAAATACAGATGTATTTATTGTAATGATGGCCACCATGTGTACCGCTTCGTACACCGCATGTTGGCGTCGATTATGCGCCGTTGCCCTTGCTTCAGCTGCTTTGTTTCACTCCTTGTGGCTAGGCAGCGGTAGGTACGCGTAAACGCGGTAAAATAAGGTACTACAAAATAAAAGTGAGGAGGGAAGAAGACCCTCGGAAAAAAGCCGAGGAGACTGGGATGCCTAGCAGCCGCTAACCAAAGAACCAAATGGCACATGGCACCCGTGTCGATGTTGCTGCTGACGACAGGCCATGACGGCGCTGCTGTACCGGCGTGTTCATGATGGAGATTGCGGGTGTCCCAAAAGTGTTTAGTACTTTAGTAATAGTATTCAGTACTTATAAGCTTGTTCTGAAGAGGTAAAAATTGAACTTGCATATTTTTAGACAGTTTTTTTTCTGCTGTTGGACGCCCTCTAGGCTCGAGAGTATTCCCTTAAGGTTTCAAAGGACGAACGCGCACTCCTTTGACTCAAAGCTCCCTTCGAGTAGGGCCCCTTTGCTGCGCCTGTGTGACAGTGCGCATTCTCCTTTAAAGTAAAGGATCTTTGGTTCAAAGGACTTTGAAAGTGCCCATGTGACTGGGGTATAAGACCAAGTAGGGGAAGAGAGTAGACGGTGAAAATTTCTTGTCATATCTCTTACAAACAAAACGCACTGCCTTTATTTGCAGTGATTCTAGTTTTTTGACGTCACAGTCTTTGCATGGATTCCATACAACGCAGCCACATTCGAGGATGGTGCGAAGGAGAGTTTTATATGTAAGAAGTTTAGTTTCTTGATGAGCAAGACGCAGCGTACGATGTAAGTAACCTAGTCTTTTTAGGGCCTTCTCACAGGTTACATTAATGTGTTTCGACCATGACAAATTATGTGTTAGCAGAATACTTAAATATTTGAATTCAAAGAGCCTATTTAAAGTAATATTGTTAAAGGCATAGGCAATAAAAGAAGGGCATGAGCGTCGTGTAAAAGACATGGAGACCATTTTGGAAAAAGTTTATATTCATTTGCCATGCTTTTGACCAGTTACGGAAATAGGACTACTGACCCGCCAAGCCTTCAGCCTACCCGTTGCTCACTTCATTCTGCTAATGTAGTACATTTGCTGCTTACGACAACTGCAGAACTCGTTTCACACCTTTTTTTTTTGCCTGGCATAAGCGATAATTCCTTTCTTAACTGCAGTGTGCAGGTCTGTACGCCTCCCAAGAAGCAGCCCGTATTTATTAAAGATTATAAAAATGCGAATTTCTCTGCCATAAATAACGAACTTGCAGAATTCATCACGGACTTTACGCCGAGCTTCTACAGTCGCACCGTTCAAGAAAATTGGTCTAGCTTCAAAGAAAAAGCTGCCTACTTGATCCATCGCTATATTAAAAAAAAAACGAATTGTTTCTTCTTCCAAAGCTCCTTGGTTTAACGCCCATCTGAAGCGCTTGTTAAAAAAACAATAAAATGATATTTCGCCGAGCGAAAGTGGCGATGACGCCCGAACGATAGCACACGCACAACTGCACTGATCACGAGTACAAAAATGCCATTGCGCAGGCAAACGATGTGTTCCACATTTTTACCTTGCCCTCTCTGCTTAAATATAACCCTCGGCAGTTCTGGAATGTAGTTAGTGGCAGCAAATCTAACACGATTCACTTGCTCGACACCAATGGTGTTACTGTTGCTAATGGTGACTGCTAAATTGTGCTTAACGAGGTTTTTGTTTCTTGCTTTTCTGACTTAACAGCCTTTTCTCTGCCAACAGTCGCCTACTCTTGTTTTGTTCCAATGGATTTCATCTCTGTAGATTCAGCTGGGGTGTGCCGTCTGATAGAAAACTTAAAGTTGTCTAGCTTTGCAGGTAATGACAACAGAAATTCTAAGTTCTTAAAAAATACGAAAGTTTACTGTTCCATTATTTTTGCTGAACTCTATTCGCAGCCTTTACAGACTTCTACTTTGCAAGATGATTGGAAGGTGGGTAAGGTGGTTCTACTTCCCAAATCAGGTAACACCCATTCTCCCTTAAATTACAGGCCAATATTGTAACCAGTGTACCCTGTAAACTTCTCCAATACGTCATTTATTCAAACTTGGTATTTTTCCTTGAATCAAGTATGCTTTTGTTCTCCTTGTCAACACGGTTTAGGGAAGCACTTCTCTTGTGAAACGCAGTTATTCTCTTTTATACCGATCTTTTCTGGAGCTTTTGACAAAAATTTGATAACCTATTGCATTTTTTTAGATTACGCTAAAGCCTTCGATACTATATCACACAAACTCCACCCACTAAAAATGATCAAGCTCAACATAGGTGCTAATATCCTAGACTGGATTCAACGCCCTCTGACTAAGCGCTTACAGTACGCTCACGCTAATGATTATGACTCCCCTACTGTTCTTGCTACTTGAGGCGCACCACAAGGATCGGTTCCTGGCCCATTAGTATTTCTTATATATATTGATGCCTTACCTGTCCTTAATAACTCTCGCATTAAACTCTTTGCTGATGATTGTGTGGTTTATCGTGTAATTAATAATCCACAAGACGTTTCTATTTTGCAATCCAACAGTGACGCTATGTCTAAATGGTGCGACAAGTTGCTTATGAATCTAAATTCTTCAAAATGTAAGATTATGAGAGTAATACACATGAATAAAGTTATTGGCAACGCTGCTTATACCCTTATAAATGCGCTTTAACCCCCATTAATAGTTCCCGCTATCCTGGCTTGCCTGTAACCCACAGCCTCTCTTGAAATATACACGTTGAAAATGTAATTAACAACCTTAATCGCATGCTTAGATTTCTACGACGAAACTTTTTCTCCATGCCCTCCGATTTAAACATTAAATTGTACGCAACTTTAGGTACGTCAAAGTTAGAATATGCTTACTCTATTTGGGACCCATCCAGCTCCACATTAATCACCGCCCTTGAATCCGTTCAGATCCGCGCTGATCGATACGGGCTTCCTGATTGCTGTCGCTACACCAGTGTTCCTTCAATGAAAGGTAATTTAGGTCTGCCGACACTTCGGTCACGCCGCAAGTGCTTCCGCTTAAACCTCTATCACAAAACTTTTTACATTAAACCAACACTTGAAAACGATCTTTTCCTCCCTCCAGATTACGTGTCCTCACGGATCAACCATAAACTCAAGGTTAAAATTCCTTCATGTCACACTAACACTTGCCATGCCTCTTTTTTGCCGCAAACAAGCAGTGACTGGAACCACCTTACCGCCTCCGTCGCTGTAGTCGTAGACCCTGCCGCCTTTAAAGTTGCCATTAACAATTTAATGTTAGAAGACTCCTAGCTGTAATACCCTCGGGTCTTGAGAGTGTGAAAATAAATAAATAAATAAATAAATAAATAAATAAATAAATAAATAAATAAATAAATAAACCTCTGCGATGTTAGTACTGGTCATACACAGCGTGGTAAAGCTTCTAAGGGTGGCAGGAATTTCGGTGCAACCGCTTATGGTTAGAACAACTGAAGGACCTCCGTCTGTTGGATTAGTTGGTCTAACATAGTTACTTCTAGATATAGCGCAAAAACGTACACATACACGCAAAGAAGACACGGCAGGCAAAGATGAGCGCTAGTACCAACTATAGTTGGTAGTAGCGCTTAAATTTTTCTTTTTTTTTGCGCTATACTTCGAAGTAACTAAGTTAGAACAAGATCCGAGAGGTTCAAGTTCCACGCTAAATTTTGGTATCGCAGTCAGTGCTTTGCCATTCGAGCGAAGCTGCCTTTTCTTCTTTTTTTTCGCTTTTCTATCGCCGCATTCAATACCCATTTATGGTCGGGTCGCGAAGGCAAACGCAGGTGGCACAAAACGGTTGCCGTTATAAACTTTATGTGATAACGCATCACCGCCTCCTCCAAATAGGACGGAATTTGCAAACCAACTGCCTAATTATTCCTATTGCTCCCTTTAAGCTTAATCGCAGCATGTACTACAATGTTCTGTGTGATGAAAGAAACCTTCCAATGTTGCAAAAATTATTTCATGCCAAAGGTGAAAGGGATGCAACACGTTACTCGCGAACTATTCAAAAGATAATTGTTATTGGATTCTGTCTCAAACATTACTACTATTCACACGCTTCCACTTAATGCATTCGATAAAAAAGAATGTACGACAACTTAGAATAGTTCATTCTCAAATCAAACTTGGATCAGTTCTTGGTCCGCTTCTGTTGTTACTTTATATATATGACATTGTGGATCAGATTTCTGTGGGTATTAGGCTGTACGCTGATGACTGTGTCCTGTACGAAAAAATGTTCTCTGTTGACGATAAAATTAATCTGAATGATGCCTTTAAAAACATATGAACATTTAACATAGTGCTATGAATGGCAAATGGAAATTAACTTCGATAAAACTGTCTTTATGAGGATATCGTTAAAAAATAACCCTTTATTGTACAACTGCCATGCCGAAAACATCATGCCTTCTGAGATAACCGCATATAAGTACATTGGCCTCTGGATTACTAACACTCTCTCGTGGAACAAACATATTGACATTGTCACAGCAAACTGCCTTCGAAAACTGTTTTGCCTAAGACGCTCTCTAAAATTTGCTACACCTACTGTGCGTTTTCTTTTTTACAATGCCATCCTTCGACCAATGTTGGAATACGCGATTGTCATATGGAATACCTTTACTAAAAGAAACATTACTAAACTAAAAAAAGTTCAAAAAAGGGCAGTACCATTCATATATAATTCGTATGGCCGCACTTCAGTTACAGAGCTCCTCAAGAGAAGTGGATTGCCATCTGTGACACAAAGGCGCTGAACATGCCGTTTAAAATTTTTATTTCAGCTCATAAAAGGGCACAACATTGATACATCGCGCTTTATCGCTTTCTCTACTGGTTATGCTACACGTCATCGACGCTCACAGACAATACAACTGCTAACTACTTAAAATAATTGTGGAGTTCCACAAGGCGGTGTCTTGAGTCCCACGCTTTTCAACCTTGTACTCATTGGTCTCGTGGAACGACTTCCGAACACAGTTAAAATATCAATGTATGCCGATGATATCTGCGTCTGGGCATCTGGTGTGACACGGCCGCAAGTACGCGCCAGGCTTCAAAAAGCTGCCACGTCAACATCGGCGTACTTAAATGAACAAGGCCTCAAGATCTCGCCAGAAAAATGCGCATTGGTCGCGTTTAGCCGGAGGCCAATGAGATCATACTATGTCTCTATCGACGGTCAAAACATACCTTATGTCAGGACGCACCGATTCTTAGGCGTAATCATTGATCGCGACCTCTGCTAGAGTCCTCATGTGGCCCACCTAAAGAAGCGCCTGACGGATATCTCTAATGTGTTTAAGTTTCCTGGAGGAAATGTCTGGGGTACTTCAGTACATGCAATGATGCAACTGTACAGGACGCTCTTTCTTGGCTATTTGCGATACAGCTTGCCTGTGCTGACCAACACCTGCAGAAGCAATATCCGTACACTCGAAAGCGTCCAGGCCCAGGCACTTAGAGTGTGTCTTGGATTGCCGCGGTGTTCGTCAACGGCTGAAACGATTGCCATTGCACACGATTTCCCAGCCAAGACCCATATAGTCATGGAAGTGCTCAGAGCACACGTAAGACACCTTGCTCGAGCCCCTGCCCATCATCTAGCCTCACTGCCAGAGGATCGACCACGTGCTTCCTTTTGTGAAACAGCCCTGCCCTATCGTGCATACCTTCCATCGGGTTATACAGCTCCAGCGAAAGTTCCGTTTCCACCATGGTGCTTGGCTCAAGCAAAGGTTCGACTAATAGTACCAGGAATACGAACAAAAGCCCAACTCTCGTCTCCAGCACTCAAGCAGCTTTCACTGCTCTTGCTGTACGTGGCGTACAACGAGCATCATCATCTGTATACTGACGCTTCAACCACGGTGAATAGGTCTGCAGGATCGGTGATCTTTCCTGCAAAACCTTCCACCATAAGGATTTGACTCTCTCACCAGACTACATCGACTGCCGCGGAGCTTGCTGCTATTCGTTGTGCACGTCGTGTAATTTCTGAAGAACTACCCAAGAAATGGAGCGTGTTCACTGACTCCAAGGCTGCTCTTCATTGTTTGGTTTCTGCCTTACGCCGAGGACCTCACGAACAACTAGTCCTTGAAATCAGACTGCTGCTTCACCACCTCGTCGAGCAAGGACATGACATCACGTTGCAGTGGATTCCAAGCCACTGCGGCATAATGGGCAATAAACATGCCGACACAGCAGCACGATCTGCACACGAGGAGGGCTTGGTAGACTCCATTCCATTCTCAAGAACAGACGCTGCAACGAAAATTCGTGTGCTTGCAAATGAAGCCATCAAAACTTTATGGAACACACCAAGCTTAAAGCATACACGTCTACACCGACTGGATCCATCCCTTCGACTTCGACCCCCATCTGGACTCTCTCGACTCGAAACAGCAGTACTTTGCCGACTGTGGCTTGGTGTCGCCTACACAAGATCCTTCGCCTTCCGAGTCGGTATGGACGACAGCGCGGCTTGCAGACACTGCGGCGGCGAGGAGACCATCGAACACGTGCTTTGCCACTGTCCTCAATACAGCGCGCACCGGCTGTCACTAGCGACCGCGTTGGCACGCCTTGACGACAGGCCACTTTCAGAACAGTCAGTTTTGGAATGCCGACGTGAACTGTCGTCGCAGCAAAAGTCTGTCAAGGCTTTGTTGACTTTTCTACGTGACAGTGGCCTATGAGAAAGACTATAATGACCCCATTTCATCCCTTTTCATATTTTTTTCTCACGCTTTTATTTTTGTCACGCTCTTCTTTCCGTCTTTACTTCCCCTCTCCCTTCCCCTAGTGCAGGGTAGCAAACCGGAGGTTTTAAGTCTGGTTAACCTCCCTGCCTTTCTCTCATTTGCATCTCTCTCTCTCTCTAAAATAATTGCTTCAATTTTTTTCTTTTTTCCTAGAACTATTGTTGAATGGAATAATCTTACCGATGACGTTGTAACCCAATGCTCAAAGCCAATATTTTTGTCGCGCCTATGTTTATGTAGCGAGTGATTTACTGCGTGTGGTTCAGTAACTGCTTGCCTTGGCCCATAGTGAGTGACCAATGTTATGTATCGCTGTACTTTGTACTTCTATTTCTTTTCAATTTTACTTTGTATGCACCCAGGTAAGGTCCTGGAAACAGGACCACAGTATCAATAAATAAATAAAATAAACAAGGCTACGAGGAATGTGCACCTCATTTTCAAGCTTACTTTTCAAACTTACTTACATTTCAAACTCATTCGCATACCTCTTAATTTCGGTTATCTGCATGTTCTATTTGGTGGGGACTTCTTTACAGAATAGCGCAGAAGCTGTTTGTTTCATCTGCACCGGATGTGTCGATGAATACTTTGGGTTAAAAAGTTGAACAAAAATAAAATGTATGTTTCTTACTTACCGCTTACGTATAAGAGCACGTGCTGGAAAGTTGTCAAGCACAAAAATAATATCGGCAAAAAAGGCGGAAATAAATAATCATAGCAGAAACTAATCATAGCCGATCATGATCACGAAAGCATCGCCGTCACACCACGTGATGTAAGGTCGCCGGAAATCCGTGGGAACTATGTTCCGTGTGTGGTTGCCATGCGCTGGCCGCTGCGCCCCTTAGTTGGCGAGAGAGCCGTTTCCAATCCTTGCACCCCCCCCCCTTCTTCCTTCCCCCACCTGTGGCGAGCGGCCAGGGTCACCAGGCAGAGCCACCCGCGTCTGGTCGAAGGCCACAGCGGTAATAGGACACGCACCACCACCACAGCGAAAAGGGCGTCATCAGCGGCCTCTTCTCCCCTTTTTTTCACTTTTCACGCCCATATAGGCGACGACAACGACGCCGCACCAAAGAGTTGTGCGTGTCCGAGACCGAACGCCCGTTTACTTTGACGCATCGGCGACGCGCTTTAAACACGAGCCAACACCGTCGCGGCTACAAAGACTCTCCGGAGACCGTTCCGCGTATTGTGCGCGTGCTAACAGAGACGCCGTGCCACCCGAGCTCTCGAGGAAGAGCGCTACGACTGTCCTTCCTCGTTCCCCGAGGCCCCTGTGCAATCCTTCCGAAGCAGCCGAGCCACTGCACACAACTGCTGACATGAAGCCCACGACGTGGACCCGGTTCCTAATTTGGACAGCGCTCTGCGCGTGCTCCTTTCTGAGGACAGGTGAGTGACCCCGCTTACCGCAAGAAAACGAACGCGGAATCGCCAGCCGGCGATCCGTTGGTCTCCGAGTCGGTCGCGCCAACAAAGTTTATCGAAACAGTCACAAGGCGCTTTGTGGTTCAGAGCACAAAACTAGTGTTCTTTCTCACTTATTATCAGTAGTATTGTTTCATTTGAATTCATATTTACCAGCATACAGTCAGGAAAACAGGTAATTCAGCACGCAGCAAACTTGCACCGCAAGGATCACAACAACGATCATAATCCTAAACAAACAAGCATTGAAGACAGCCGCACAGACAAGCGCCGGAACGAGGCAACCCGATTATATGTGCTTGTTATTTTTATTGCGGCGTTTTGCAATCCTGGGGAATTAAAACCAGGACGTGTCTATCTAGACAAATGACTATTCTGTTGGAAACAGTTAACTCTTACTACAGCATAGCCTCCGCAGACCCAGCACATTCCTAGAGACAAAATATCTTTTGCAGTCAGTTTTCATTGTGATGCGGCCTCTTGCGAACTTCAAACATCTATAGCTTCTCGAGATGGCGCGGAAAAATGATAAACACACCACCTCTGTGTATGTGAGAAAAGGCTACTCATGCCGGTTTTTTTTTTTTTCGATATAACATCTTTCGTTTGCTTGAACATAAAAAGATGAGTTTAACATCGCCTGGCATTTCGTCAACTTGACTTTTTATTCAGTATTGCCAAGTCGTTTGGTGGCAATGGAAATGTACTACGCATTCATGTTCCACCAAGGGTGATGACACGGCAGTACGCTTTCTACAAAATACTAATTTTCTAAAGAAAAACAGTGACAAAGAATGAAACCTTGAAATACAGTGTTGCTCGAATCTAGGTTAATGTTGCGTCACAACGTTTTAGCGCGTCATTTCTGGTTTGATTCTAAAAAGAACAATGTGTTACGATGTTGACGAGTCTTGGCGCTGGATCTGAGAACAGAAACGAAAACGATCTGAAGCCGGTTGCGTGTTGGGCACTATACACGGAGATGCGAACAGACCGCCTAGGTGCTGCAGTGAGGCGAGCGCTTTTTTGCTATAATCGGGTGAAGCAGGATGCAAGAGCTACACGCCATCCCATCACATACTCACAGCGGTACAAAAGTTATGCTTCGTGTCAGTCAAAAAGAAAAGACATGACCAAGAGAGAGAGAGAGAGAGAAACTTTATTTCTTGACGACTCTTAGTCCAAGTCATCGCTGGCGCAGTCTAGCCTATTCAGCTGAGTCCCAGGTCTTGGTGGTGAGTGTACTTGTCTTGACTTACTGATGCGTTTGACGCGGGCCGCCAGCAGTGGCCAAAGAGTATTTTTTATTTATTATTTATTTATCGATACTGTCAGCCCAACATTGGGTTATTACAGGAGTGGTAGGTGCCAACACAAGCAACAATATATTTACAGGATAAAGAAAATAAAAGTACATTTTGGCGAATGCACTGATAGTAATAGTAATACCATGGCAAATACAGCATGTAATACAGCATGTAATGGGGCAGCCTTCGCGGTGGAACGGTCCATAACCGCAAAAGTGCTCCTCCAATGTTCACTGCTAATAAACATTCAGTGCGTGACGCTGTTTATGAGTGGGAGGGTCCCGAGATTATTGGATAACAACGGGCAAGCCTCGTGTTGCTGAAGACACTGCGCGCTGCGTCATAAGCAGACAATCTGCTTAGTCAGCCACCGCGGTGACAGAAGGGCTATGGTTTTATACACTTCTCGAGCACGTAGTTGCGGGTTCGATACTGTCACGTGGTGGTGACGTTAAGAACACAGTAGCAATACTGTGAAAGGCAAAACTAGATTTTATTGGGCGAACCTGTGCCCACAAAACAGGCTACACTTATAGCACAACGAAAGCGGCGAACACAGTCGGCGATCGTCGGAAATCTGATCAGCGGGTCAAGCGTGTCGGCTTTTATACAGCAGTCATCGAATGTTCCAGACTAATCGTTCGGGCCCGCGTGCCTTCCACAAAGTTCTACACCATTCGCGTTACACGATGAAATCAGATAACGCAACGTTCGGCGACAACAGATAGCCGGGTAGAAGTATCGATAACTTTCCAGAAACTTCGGATACATGCAGGCGCGTCCCGCGCTGTGCGATTACATTTCTTAGGTGGCGAAACGTGGTCGCCCGATAAAGATAAGTACACGTGTCAATACCCCCCTCTTAAAAAGCATCGACCCGATGCTACAAATATAAGAGAGCGAAACACAAAAGGACCCTTATTAAACATAAGTAACAAAACAACGAAAAGAAATCAAGTCCAAAGGTCAGTTACGCGAAGTCCGAAAGTTCGTCAACGCTGGTGGTACGGCTTGAGTCGCACAACGTGGACAATTTCAGGTCGTGAGCGGCGCCGCTGTGACAGCGAAATGCCGTCTGGCACGACCTCATAGTCCAGTGCGCCAATACGTCGGATGATTTTGTACGGTCCGAAATAGCGACGCAAGAGCTTCTCGCTCAGTCCTCGTCGGCGTATAGGGGTCCAAACCCAAACACGGTCACCGGGCTGGTACTCGACAAAGCGTCGTCGGAGGTTGTAGTGTCGGCTGTCGGTCCTCTGTTGGTTCTTGATCCGCAGGCGGGCGAGCTGTCGGGCTTCTTCGGCGCGCTGGAGATAGCTAGCGACGTCAACATTCTCTTCGTCAGTGACGTGGGGCAGCATGGCGTCGAGCGTCGTCGTCGGGTTCCTGCCGTAAACCAGCTTAAACGGCGTGATCTGTGTTGTTTCTTGCACCGCCGTGTTGTAAGCGAAGGTTACATACGGCAGGACCACGTCCCACGTCTTGTGCTCGACGTCGACGTACATTGCTAGCATGTCGGCGAGGGTCTTGTTGAGGCGCTCCGTGAGACCATTCGTCTGCGGATGGTAGGCAGTTGTCCTCCTGTGGCTTGTCTGGCTGTACTGCAGAATGGCCTGGGTGAGCTCTGCTGTAAAAGCCGTTCCCCTGTCGGTGATGAGGACTTCTGGAGCACCATGTCGCAGCAGGATGTTCTCGACGAAAAATTTCGCCACTTCGGCTGCGCTGCCTTTTGGTAGAGCTTTAGTTTCAGCAAAGCGGGTGAGATAGTCCGTCGCCACGACGATCCACTTATTCCCGGATGTTGACATCGGAAACGGCCCCAACAAATCCATCCCAATCTGCTGGAATGGTCGGCGAGGAGGTTCGATCGGCTGTAGTAATCCTGCTGGCCTTGTCGGTGGTGTCTTGCGTCGTTGACAGTCTCGGCATGTCTTGACGTAACGGGCGACGTCGGTGGTCAGACGCGGCCAGTAATACCTTTCCTGTATTCTCGACAGCGTCCGGGAGAATCCGAGGTGCCCAGCGGTTGGATCGTCGTGTAGGGCGTGCAGTATCTCTGGACGCAGCGCTGACGGTACAACAAGAAGGTAGCTGGCGCGGACTGGTGAGAAGTTCTTCTTCACGAGTAGGTTGTTTTGAAGCGTGAACGAAGATAATCCACGCTTAAATGCCCTAGGGACAACATCGGTGTGCCCTTCCAAATACTCGACTAGGCCTTTTAGCTCCGGGTCCCCTCGTTGTTGTTCGGCGAAGTCTTCCGCGCTTATTATGCCAAGGAAGGCGTCGTCATCCTCGTCATCTTGCGGCGGTGGGTCAATGGGGGCGCGTGATAGGCAATCGGCATCCGAGTGTTTTCTTCCGGACTTGTATGTTACAGTGATGTCGTATTCTTGTAGTCTGAGGCTCCACCGCGCCAGCCGTCCTGAAGGGTCCTTTAAGTTAGCTAGCCAACACAACGCGTGGTGGTCGCTGACGACTTTGAATGGCCTGCCATAGAGGTAAGGGCGGAATTTAGCTGTAGCCCAAATGATGGCGAGGCATTCCTTTTCAGTCGTAGAATAATTGCTTTCCGCTTTTGACAGCGACCGGCTAGCATACGATATCACCCGTTCAAGTCCTTCTTTCCTCTGGACTAGGACGGCACCGAGGCCTAGGCTACTGGCGTCAGCGTGGATTTCGGTACCGGCGTCCTCGTCGAAGTGTGCAAGTACCGGCGGCGACTGCATGCGTCGTTTGAGTTCTTGAAATGCCTTGGCCTGCGGCGTTTCCCACTTGAACTCGACATCACATTTGGTTAGATGTGTTAGCGGCTCCGCGAGGCGTGAAAAGTCCTTGACAAAGCGCCTATAGTACGCACACATGCCAAGGAATCTGCGCACTGCCTTCTTGTCGGTTGGCTGCGGGAACTTTGCGATGGCAGCTGTCTTCTGTGGGTCGGGGCGTACTCCTGATTTGCTGATGACGTGGCCTAGGAACAAAAGCTCATCGTAAGCGAATCGACACTTTTCCGGCTTCAGAGTGAGCCCTGATGACTTGATGGCCTCTAGTACTGTCGCAAGCCGCCTCAGGTGATCGTCGAAATTTCCGGCGAAGACGACGACGTCATCCAAGTAAACGAGACAGGACTGCCACTTCAATCCTGCTAAAACTGTGTCCATCACGCGCTGGAACGTTGCAGGAGCCGAGCACAGTCCGAATGGCATAACCTTGAACTCGTAGAGGCCGTCTGGGGTGACGAAGGCCGTCTTTTCGCGATCTCTTTCGTCGACTTCTATTTGCCAATAGCCAGACTTGAGGTCCATTGACGAGAAGTATTTAGCGTTGCAGAGCCGATCCAGTGCGTCGTCTATTCGTGGGAGGGGGTATACGTCCTTCTTCGTGATCTTGTTCAGACGACGATAATCGACGCAGAAACGCAGGGTTCCGTCCTTTTTTTTCACCAAGACTACAGGAGATGCCCACGGGCTTTTGGACGGCTGGATGATGTCGTCGCGCAGCATTTCGTCGACTTGGTGCCTTATAGCTTCACGTTCTCGCGTCGAAACTCGGTATGGGCTCTGGCGGAGAGGTCGAGCGCCCTCTTCGGTTATTATGCGATGCTTTGCGACTGGGGTTTGTCGAATCCTCGATGACGTCGAAAAGCACTCTTTGTATCGTCGAAGTAGACTTCTGAGCTGTTGTTGCTTAATCGTGGGGAGACTTGGATTTATGTCGAAGTCTGGCTCGGGAACTACGGTCGTCGGGGTAGATGCGGCAGAATCCGAGAGGACAAACGCATTGCTGTTTTCCAGAATTTCCTCGATGTATGCGATCGTCGTGCCCTTGTTGATGTGCTTGAACTCCTGGCTGAAGTTTGTCAGCAACACTTTCGTGTGTCCTCCGTGCAGTCGAGCGATCCCTCTTGCGACGCAAATTTCACGGTCTAGCAGTAGACGTTGGTCGCCTTCGATGACGCCTTCTACGTCAGCGGGTGTTTCGGTGCCGACCGAAATAAAAATGCTGGAGCGAGGCGGGATGCTCACTTGATGTTCGAGCACACTCAAGGCGTGGTGACTACGAGGGCTCTCCGGCGGTATCGCATTATCTTCCGACAGCGTTATTGACTTCGACTTCAGGTCGATGACTGCGCCGTGTTGGTTGAGGAAGTCCATGCCGAGAATGACGTCTCGTGAACACTGTTGGAGGATAACGAAGGTGACAGGGTAAGTCCGGTCGTGGATGGTAATTCTTGCCGTGCACATTCCTGTCGGCGTAATCAGGTGTCCTCCAGCGGTCCGAATTTGAGGGCCTTCCCATGCAGTCTTAACCTTCTTCAACTGGATGGCGATGTGTCCACTCATGACTGAGTAATCGGCGCCTGTGTCGACTAAGGCGGTGACTGCGTGGCCATCTAGAAGCACGTCGAGGTCAGTGGTTCTTTGTCTTGCGTTGCAGTTGGGTCTTGGCGTCGGATCACGGCTGCGTCGTGTTGAACGGAAGCTGGTACGTCGCGTCGTGAAGTCGTCTTTCGTCGGTGTAGTCTTGGCTTCCTGACTTCCTCGGGACGGCGGCGTGTCGTTATTATGTCGTCGAGATGGTTTCTTCGGCGTCTTCGTCGGCGGCGGAGGATCTTCGTCAGTTCGACGAACAGCAACCGCACCTCCATCGGTTGCTGCTTTTAGTTTTCCGGATATGGGCTCGCTGACCGGCCCCGGGCTGGGCCAGTGTATGGTCGGCGCTGCGGCGAGAGGTAGCGGCCTGGTGATGGCGAACGCGACGGTCGTCTAGAGCTCCACTGAGTAGCGGCGAGGTAGTCGGCGATATCGCGAGGGCGTTCACCTTGCTGCGGGCGCGGAGCGTTGACGGCGAAACCTCGCAGTCCCATCTCCCGATATGGGCATCGGCGATAAATATGGCCGGCTTCTCCGCAGTGATAGCAGAGCGGGCGGTGGTCGGGGGCTCGCCAAATGTCCGTCTTCCTCGCGTAGGTGCGCTGGGCGACAGGTGGACGTGCTGGCGGCGGCGGCGGCGGACGACGGAATTGCGTCGTTGCAGGGCCCTGGCGTGGTCGCGGAGGGGGACCTTGACGGCGTGCGACGGCGGCGTATGTCATCGCTTCTGGCTGGGGCTGCGGTAATTGTGGTTGCAGCTCGGGAACTCCAAGCGATCGGTGCACCTCTTCTTTCACGATGTCGGCGATAGAAGCCACTTGGGGCTGCGACGAAGGCAGGACCTTGCGCAGTTCTTCACGCACAATGGCCCTGATTGTCTCCTGAAGGTCGCCGGAATCCAGTCCTTGGATGGCGTACTGCGGCGTGAGCCCCTGGCGGTTATATTGCCGGGTGCGCATCTCCAAAGTTTTCTCGATCGTCGATGCTTCTGCAGAAAACTCAGCTACGGTCTTCGGTGGGTTACGAATAAGTCCTGCGAAAAGTTCTTGTTTGACGCCCCGCATCAGGAAGCGGACTTTTTTCTCCTCTGACATTTCCGGGTCGGCGTGCCGGAAAAGGCGGGCCATCTCCTCCGTGAAGATCGCGATCGTCTCGTTTGGCAGCTGCACTCTGGTTTCTAGTAGTGCTTGGGCTCGCTCTTTTCGCACGACGCTTGTAAACGTTTGCAAGAAGCCGCTTCGGAACAGGTCCCACGTTGTTAAGGTGGCTTCTCGATTCTCGAACCAGGTCCTGGCGGCGTCTTCCAGTGCGAAATAGACATGCCGCAGCTTGTTGTCGCTGTCCCAACCGTTAAACGTAGCGACCCTCTCATACGTCTCGAGCCAGGTTTCCGGGTCCCCGAATGTTGATCCGCGGAACGTCGGAGGTTCTCTGGGCTGCTGCAGCACGATGGGGGACGCTGGGGCTGCCATTGGGGTTGCCTTGTCCACGATCTTCTTGGTCTTCTCAGGTAGAAGTCCGTGCTCCGGGGGCAGCTGTTGAAGACGGCGGCTTGCTCGATGCTCCGGGACTACGTTGGTGTTCTCTTTGCGGTCCGGGCTTGGATCACGGCTTGTCGGGGGCGTCCGGTACATGAAAGAAAAGCACCTCCACCAGATGTCACGTGGTGGTGACGTTAAGAACACAGTAGCAATACTGTGAAAGGCAAAACTAGATTTTATTGGGCGAACCTGTGCCCACAAAACAGGCTACACTTATAGCACAACGAAAGCGGCGAACACAGTCGGCGATCGTCGGAAATCTGATCAGCGGGTCAAGCGTGTCGGCTTTTATACAGCAGTCATCGAATGTTCCAGACTAATCGTTCGGGCCCGCGTGCCTTCCACAAAGTTCTACACCATTCGCGTTACACGATGAAATCAGATAACGCAACGTTCGGCGACAACAGATAGCCGGGTAGAAGTATCGATAACTTTCCAGAAACTTCGGATACATGCAGGCGCGTCCCGCGCTGTGCGATTACATTTCTTAGGTGGCGAAACGTGGTCGCCCGATAAAGATAAGTACACGTGTCAATACCCTGTCGTGGTTGCCGCTTTTTCATGAACGCGGAATGCCTAAACACCCATGCGGTTAGATCTATGCGCTCGATCTAGGAACTCCTGGCGGTCCAATTGATCCGGAGTCCAACATTACGGCGTCTCTCATAAACATCAGTGTCGCCATCAGTCGTTAGAATTCAATCATCGTTTGTCGATGCGTTGCCGAGTCGATCAAGAAAGATGGGTAGGGAGGGTAAGTGTGTTATCGATAAATGCAGCGACATGAAAAATATTGCAGGGTCAATCTCCCACTTGTCCAGAGTACATTCTTCTAGGTATTATAAGGTTTGCTGAACATGAAGCCAGCGAATTACTCAGCTTTAAGAGTACCTGCAGCCCGGAGAGTTCAAGCATCGTTAACACACGCACAATGGAAACGACGAGCAGAGGAGCTCACACAGACGAGAAAAGAAAAAAAAAAACTATTTTGGCATTCACATTGCGACACGCATTGAAGGCAGCGACTTTTGCGCTGAGGAGCATCTCAGTTGTTCCGAATGGCGTGCTCGCAGGCCTGTTGACCTGTTTTCAGGATATTGAGGAACCTCTGCTGAAGACGGTGAATCCCGGGCTTCACAACTTCTCACCATTAAAAAATACATCCCCTAAGCTTGTAAAATGTTGGCTGCGTGGTAGGGCCCTTTAAATGTTCTCATCCCACCGTGTCAGGACGACGTTTTGAGCCATCAACAAAGCTCACATGCCTGGTGTCTTGAACAAAGTAGCATCGCTCAGAATGGTGCGAGTTATTTTACCATACTCGGACTTCATTTAGCTCAGATCTATTTGTTAATAATATGCGTGCTATAGTTAGGACGCCTTTGCTAGGGTTGCGATGCCCAAATGAGGCTTACGACAGTTTTGTTGAATTGTACTCCCAGGTAGTAGATACCGCTTCCACATCTTTTTGTGTGACTTTTAAGCATAAAGTTCCTAGAGATCCTCTGATAACATACTCATTCATACGCTCTATCAGAAAAAGTATAATACGCATAGAAAACCAAAGAAACAGCCATTTAACGCTTCACCAAGAAATCGGTACACTACGCACTCGTACACATTGAATGGAACTCTCTATGCTGCAAAGAAAGCTTACTTTAGTAACCAATCTCCTCGCAACGGAAACGATCCCAGGAAGAACTGGTGTGTACTGAATAAAAACATCGGCAGGGAAAGCAAGGCAGTGTTACCCGAAAATATTATTTATAATAACGTTTCATACAATTCACTAGATGATATCAGGGAAGCCTTTGGAAATTATTTTTCTTCACACTTGAAACCAACGAAAACAGAGTACGATGCGTCGTACATACCACGTTATGAATCCTCATTTTTTCTCTATCCCACCAATGAAATTGAGGTAGCTTTTATTTCTGGATTACTCAACACCACTTGTGGCATCGATAATATATGAGCTTGCGCTGCCAAACTTGTTAACGATATTATTTCACCAGTGCTAACTCATATCGTAAACGCCATATTTACAACAGGCGTATTCCCTCTCTAAGATGAAAATTGCTAGAGTATCACCATTATAGAAATCAAAGGAAAAGAGAAGATATGAAATTATAGACCTATCTCGGTGCTTCTATTTTTCAGTAAAATACTCGAAAAGATAATCTGCACTCGCCTAACAAGTTACTCAGCGAAATACAACATTCTTTCCCCTCATTAGTTTCGCTTCAGAAAAAAATTGCTTCACAGCAACAGCAACTTCAACGTTCGTTGATACCATTAGGAACTCGATCGATTCCGATTTAATAGTAGCAGGAGTCTTTATTGACTTCGCAAAGGCGTTTGCCCCTCTGAATTTTGATATCCCTAAACGCAAACATGATCGATATCTAATTACTGCAAAACCTCTAGTACTTATTAGTAGTTATTTAAAATATAAAACACAAATCCTTCGTGTCGGTAAGTCACACTCATATGCTACATCAATTAATATCGGGGTGCCACAAGGTTCAATTCCTGGACCATTACGTTTTCTTTTGTTTGTTAATGATTTGCCTTCGCAACTAGTTAATGCCACTGCGCCACTTTACGCGGATGACACTAATCTACTACTATCAGAACGTAACGAAGCCTCCTTAATCAGCAAAGGTAATAATGAACTCCACAATCTTCATCGTTGGTGCGCAACTAACGCCGTCAAACTTAATCCTACGAAGGCCGCCTTCATTCTTTTTCACTCCGACAGACGGCAAATGATAGCGCACATTGATGTCATGTGCGACAACCGTTTAATCAAGCAGGCCAATCACACCAAATTTCTTGGAGCAGTTGTCGAATCTCGCCTAAAATTTAATTTACATGTACGCAACGTTGTTCAGAAAGCCTCTTACGAATTGTATGTTCTCTGCAAATATCGACGCCCTTTTGCAACAGAAATACTAGTTAACCTTTATTGCTCGTTTATTCATTCACACATTAACTACTGCATTGCCATATGGGGTTGGACGTACAAACCTCCACTTAAATCCGTTCGAACTCTCCAGAACAGAGCTCTTCGCGTAAGAGCGCCTAATATCAATATCAGAGGCGACGATTTCTTTACATACTTTAATGCATTAAGTGTACACAATTTAGTTACTTACAATATTGCTTCTATAATATACAGAATATTTGATTGTATTCTAAACTTATTGTCAGTTACTCCGAGCTGACGATTGTATTTCATACCATCGACTTTTGCTACCTAAAATTAATACTAATTACGGTCGTCAAACTTTGGAATTCAGAGGAAATGTAATTTGGAATAGCCTTAATACTAGTGCAAAGGTCACTCTTCTTTCCTAGCGCATATATGGCACTCTTTCCTGGCGAATATAAAAATTCACTCCATTTAAATTCACTCCATAATAATTGATTGCTAATTTTTAAACAACGCTTCACTGATTCCCAACCTATACATATATAATGAACTCCTTCTGTATTAATTTCACCAACTTGTGCCATCGCTTATGCTTATATTGTTAGATAACAATGACTAGTTGATATTATGCCATATTACATGTTCCTGTCCGTCCGTACTTATTAATAATATTGAAATATCCTTGTTTACAGATATCCTTTGATAACCGCTGCTCTCTAAAATAGCGTTAAACAGCCGCTCCTATTGCCTGTTTGAAGCAGATTATTATAAATCGCATTGTGTATAGAGTTCGCAACGTACACAACAGTTTCATTGCATACGTTGTAAAATTCGCTTCTGCGCTCTTTAGAAACTTGAAACCGCCGTAATGTTTGACGACAGAACAATTACCACTCATTTTAACTCTTCAAAGCTGTCCGTGAATGCGTCATGAGTTCAAAAAGTGAATTACGCACACAGCTTCACTACGTACGTATCTTAAGCACCACGGTTATGCTGCCGCCGTACCACGCAGAAAAGCTAGCTTTCCAGTTTGAAAAGAGTTTCGTGACACGATTTAAGGCCTGCAGTGCAGAACGCTTTAAAGCACTGGGATCGCTTTTGCAAGCTTTCTACTGAGCTAGACATCCAACAACATTAAAAACGAGATTCCTTGAAACAGAATCGATCAACCTATTGCACATATCGGGTGGAGGACTTACCCGTGAATTCTTTTACCAGATCATCTGCCTTTGACTACGGCACACAGCAGTAAATCCTAATGTCATCTATGACATCAGGCTATCTGTAATCAACAAGGATGCTGTTGCCGTGTAAAGTATTTCTTCATGTATTAATATCGTTCAGACCCTTTAACAATTTTGTTGGGCCCCGTAAAGTATAAAAATTCCATGCTTCCCAGAAAGACTACAATAAACTTCAACTTCAACTTGAATGTGCGCTCAAGTAAATATATTTTGCAGTGTTACAATCAGCTTATTCGTAGGTATATCAAGCTGCGGCTGCCCGTTCCGTCAAATCATTTGCTTGCTGAGCAACAGGTAAATAATGCTGCATTCAATTGAAACCAGTCACACGTTAATTCGCTTAACATGTGGCCGAGGGTTCGAATACCGACACTGACAACCGTATTACAGTTCGAGGTCGAACACGGAAATGCTGGTGCGGCGAGTACTGCGCGCATGTTAAAAAACGCTAACTGGTCCCTCCTAACTCCAGTGTTGCATCGAGACATTTCATCAGTCAAGAACCCTTTCTTGGAAACAGGATGATCACAAGCCTGTTACAATTGGTATCCCGCAGCTACAGCGTCTGAAGCTTCAATTTTAGCTTCAAGAATCTAAGACGTTCACTCAAGTACGTGTAACTTAAAGGAGCACTGTAAAGGACTGTTTCTTTAGGCTATGTTAGTGATTTACGCTTCAGCAGGCGAGGCCACTGGTGTAGTGAGACTTAGCTTGAAGCCAGAAAATACGAGAAAGGCGTGCACTTTAAAAAAAAAAAGTTTACACCCTTTAAGGTGTTTATCTGCCACACAACGATAATCGTCATCTCCTTTGCTTGTGTTTCCTTTCTTGAAAACACTGCGCCCACTACATTCCTGTCGGCAATGCTACGTCACGCTGATAACGCGCATGCCGTTCGTTACTGGGAAGTACCGGGCTCGCAGCGTTAAAGAAAGGAAATGCGGACAAGACAGATGGCATTTATTGTTGTGTGGCAAGATACGACTCAGAGGGTGTAAACTTTTCTTAGAGTGTGCGATAACGCCGTGTTCAAGTTTTCGTAGAAATTGGCGACCTCATATTCTCCCAGCATCCACTCGGGTATGGCGAAATGTTTATTGGTAAAAAAAATTAAAGTGCATTCCAAAGAACAAAACGAGTCAACCTAGAAAGGACGCAAACGTTTTCCTGCACCTTAACGGCTGGAAATACCAAAACGTACTTCAACATCCATGGCGCAAAAATAACGCACCGACACAGTGGTTACAGCAAAAAAAAAAAGAACTAAAGTCAGGTTCGGCTTTGTTTGTCTTCATTAGTAAACGCATTTTCTTAGCGCCAAATGAGTGAAAACCAAGTTTTCAAAGAATACTACACTCCAAAAAAAAAAAAATTTGCACCCTTTGGGTTGTATTTTGTCCCCAAACAATAATCGTCATCTGTCTTGCCCGCATTGCCTTTCTTTAATGCTGCGAGCCCGGTACTTCCTAGTCACGAGCGGCTTGCGCGTTATCAGCTTGACACACTATAAAAAAAAGTTTACACCCTTTGGGTCTTCTCTTGTCCCCAAACAATAATCGTCATCTGCCTTGTTTGCGTTCCCTCTCTTGAGAGCTCGGCGATCCCTACTTTCCTGTGGAGAATGCTGCAGCACTGGCTTGAAAAAATTTCCTTTTGCCCTTTTTGGTGTCTCGTCCGACGAAGTACAAGGAATAAGTGCGAAAACACACACGGTTCAACTCGGCTAACGTGCTTCTGCGTGGCACTCAATAGTCCTTTGTAATCTTAGGCCTTCGCTGGATCCTTTCGCCGAACAATTTCAGAGGCGTGACTACTTGGAAGTATGGTTGTTTGGTCTAGTTGGTTACACACAGCAATGGAGGTCACAATGCTGGAAGACACGGACAAGAGCGAGACAACACGACGAGCGCTCGTCCTGTTGTCTGGCTCTTGTCCGTGTCTTCCAGCGCTGTGACCTCCATTGCTGTGACTACTTGGTTACGAGTAGCCATTGAAACAGCGACAAAAAAGTAAAATATGCCCATCGACATCCCCTTATTGTCATGAGGGGCTGCAGCGTCACGGAATACTTTTTTTATGTTAAGCTAATGATCGGTAACAAAAACAATCCTATGCAGCAACCTTGCTCTCTCACTAAAAACGCCAGGCAGCTGGCTGCAAGGTCTGCGTTTCCGTACGGACTAAAAAGTATTATGCTGGCGTGACGCCTTTTTTCTGAATGACTGCCTCCGCACGTGCTCTCAAGGTCAGCGTCTCTGACAGACCGCACAACAAAAGAAGCCAAGGAAAAATCGCGTGTACGTGGCTAATCCGGCCAGCGTCTGCCCACTTTCCAAGCACATATTGGCGTTGCGCTCGAATCTATTTCGAAGGCGCTCCAAGCGCCTCGCTTGTTTCGCGGTTGCGAAATGGTCACCGTGCAAAATGGAGACTCAAGTTCTTGGCTCATTATCCTAACGCGAAAGAAAACGATTCTATCTACCCGCAGAAGGGCAGTTCTGGAAGACAGCAGCTAGAGGCAAAGGGCGTCACATAAGACAGAAAGGCGCGCCACAAACACTGGCATCCAAACGTGTCGAAGCAGCGGAGAATAATATATAGTATGCGAGTCACAAACGCAGAAGTAGGTGCGGACGTGTAGACCGGCCTACGCGAACAATTTACGTACATCAAATGGCGAAGATGTCACCTATACGAGGAGGTTACTTTGAAAAGTGATCTGTTTGCGCACCTTATGAAAATCATTATTTTCTGATGCCTCTGGAAAAGCCTGAAGCCAAGTGCATCCTTCATTACACCTTTTCTTTTGCTGCGTTAGTCGTATCTAGTGCACATTTCGATACACTTATCACAGAAAAACTACGCAAAACAATTATGTATTCGAAACTATCATTCTTCATGAGGCAAAGAATACTTACGACACACACAGGTATACCGCACGCTCGCAAGAGCCCCAGCGTCGCTGACGTACTGGCGTGTACGCAATGCTTTACGCAATACACAAACCCTAATGGTGGTCATGGCTCGGGAGGCATTTTCAAACGTATAGAAATGATTGAGGAATAATTAATCCTTACAAAAGCGCCACAAGCACTTCGTACAAGCAGTACAACTACGCCTTGAGCTGTAGAGCTCAATCTTTTTTTTTTCTTTCTTTCTCCTACTGGTGATTGACTGAATGATGCGTTCTTGCGTTTTAACGTGCCAAACCAAATCTGAGGTTATGACGGAAGACACAGTGGAGGACTTCGGATTAATTTCGGAGTACAACTCCGCAATCGCACCACTTTTTCTCGATCACTAATCACAGGCAAAAAAGGTATCTTTGCTGTTTTAGTAGCAATATTATTAAACGATTCTAATGTGTGGTCGCAAATTCTCCGCGTCCGCTGCCCTAATACGCGCCCGAGCAGTAACTTCCTCATATCGACCCAGTTTTTAAGTAATTTCTCACTGAAACATAGCGAGCAGTTCAACTTATAAACTTTGCCAATTCTAACCATCGAATAACGGTCATGTCTCTTTTTATTTTCTTATTCAAACTGGGGCCCTATAACGTAAAACTATTCCAATGTGTTTTTATTCCAATCTCCTGACGTCAAATTTGCGTTACCGCCGACGCAAGCATCGGGCGGTCACCCGCCGGGTTCTCTGAACAGACCAATCAAACGCTCTCCTCGTTCATAGGAGGTCACTTTTGTTTGCTTGAAAATCGAATAACATTGCCTACACTGAGCGGCTTGCCTTATCTAATTGGCTCACAAGAGGCGAGGAGCACGCTCAAGTGGAGAGGGATTCGATGGGGCCGAGCCACTGCACTGAAAATCGATAACCGTATGAAGAGGGTGGTGACGGCGTCTGCGATTGGTGCGCTTTCCCTTACTTAGCTTGCGGTGGCTCGTCGACAATCGCGGTGGCATGCAATGGAAGCATAAGAATGACGCCAAAACGGATCCTCAGCAAAGGAGAGTTGGCCGAACGAGGTCGCAAACGGGCCGAAAGTGCTCGAAAATGTTACGCGGCCACGTAGAAAGTTTTATTACACGCAAATAAACCCATGCTCTTCGACAGGTGCGAGTAGCCAGTGCCTGAGCGATCGGCGGCAGCCATCTTTTATTCCTTTCGGAACGGCGCAGCCTGCGGCTATTCAGAAGAAAATTCAGTTTTCTTCGGCATATTAATGCACCTTTATCGCGTACATGTCACTTTGACGCGGTGAGTTTTCGCGGTTTTGTGACGTCGCGTGAGAGGCAGGTGAAGTGGGCGCAGGCCGAAAACTTTTGACCAATGGCCGAGGGCTAATGGCCAAGAGGCGTCGAATCAGAAATAACTATTTTTCTTTTGTTCGGTCAAATCATGCATAATCCGTGTGTACACGTTATATCAGATGGGGAGCTATCGCGGTTTTCGTGACGTCGCGTGACAGACAGATGAAAGGGGGGTGGTCCAAAAAGTTTTTGACCAATCGCGGAAGGCTTGATTGCAAAATTGGAATAGAAAAGTTTGGAATAGTTTTACGTTATAGCACCCCTGGTTGTCATGAGGCACACCAAGGTGTCAATATAAAAAGGTGCGAGCGCTTTTCACGTAAAATCGCATCGGTCGTTTATTCGATGGCCATAAGTAGTTCGTGATATTGTATGTGTGTGTTTATACATGAGCGCATAACTTTCCACAGAACTCAAAATTACGCCTGCAGGCCCGTAGTCAATGTTCGCCACCGCAAGCGGAAATGTCACATGCATTGCACACCCATCCACGGCTTCAGCAATGACTACTAGTTGCACCGTAGTACACAAGAGTATAAAACGTGTGCCTGCAGGAAATGCGTGCTGAACTTTTCGCAATCACCTACTGAAGTCGTGCGCGCCGCAGCCACCCGAGAGCAAGGTTCCTTCATGCTAAGCAATTTCCCGGCTGCTGAAATTACAATATGACCACCCCTGCGAGCGAGCCAAGAGGCCACGCGACTGGAATTGCTGCCGCTACAACCATTACTTAGCGACAACCCTGCAGTGCAACACAGCCTTCTTCGGCTATAATTAAGAGGTACGTTTCCGTTACGGTCCGCACATTCGAAGCAGCGCGCTGCGCTAAATACGTTCCAGCAGTATGCGTATCTCAAGACTAATACGCACTTGCGATGTGTTCTCTCCACAGACACAATTCGCACGACAATACACGCGTATTTCATCTTTGTCGTCGCCACACTGCGCTCTTGCCTTTACCGTCCTCGGTGCGCAGATGTCTGCAGGAGTACGGCGACGTCTCTTAGTAGCAGGGCTCCCCACTTTAAATCGTGACTTCACGGGGGAAGGCCAGAAAAGAGGCAGTACGAAAAAAAAAAAAAAAGGACGATTGCGGGCACTCACGTACTTGAGTCAGGCCGTGGTAGCCACCATATCCGTGGCTTGGGAGCAACCTGAGGCTTGGGAGTCAAATATGATTGCGCTACGCGTCGCCGGCGTCACCCACTGAAGTGCGCGGGCTTTCTCTCCAGCATGACGTCACGGCTCAACCGCCGTCGACTCGACTCGGCAGAGCGTCGATAAGCAATGGGCGCGGTGCTCACGCACGCCGTATTTTCCACCCCAGAACGGTGTGTGCCGCTGCAACCTAGGTTGCCATAAGGCGCCCACTTGCATATGTTCACCGCTTATCAGACGAAAGGCACAGAGGCCGGTGTGAGTTTGTATGCTCCGGCCCGCTAGCCTCTGCACAAGAATTAGAGGAATGGGGGCAAAAAAAAAAGGAAAGACTGATGAAAGATAATGAAGCCAGCAGCAGGGGATGCATAAATACAATAACCTCGTCGAACAGTGGTTTCCTTAAAGCGTAAAGTCTAGTCCGGTGCTCTTCGAAAAATCCAGAGCAGCCCTAGTAGCTGTTGTTGCTACAGTACGGCCACACATTGCAAACAATACTTTCAGACGGCGTTTTCCTGGCATTGCCTGCTATAGTAGAAGCAAGCGTCCTCCGCTGTGACGCATAGGGAGGTCAGTCGCAAAACAACTTTTGTAGATGTTTAAGACACTTGGCTACGTTCACAGTTCGGGCGTAGACCTGAGTGAAGGTGATGGCCAGGCGAATCCGGTGAAGCGTAATTGCGTGCCTTCGCTTGACTTTAGCCGCGAGACAAAAAGTCCTCCCAGAGGCCATTTCCCGCAGAAGCCTGTACTGATGGCCTGGAAATGCCCAGGAATCACGCAGTGTCGCATGAGCGCAGTCAACAAAGTTTAAATAACTTCTCGATATGATATCTTTAGGTCGACGGCTTCAGAATCTTGTTATGTATAACTCCCTACTGGCCACAATAAAACCGTCCGACCCGTTCTACATTACAATGCACATCGCCATCAGCCCTTTCAAAACGCTCAACAAATTGCGTATAATCAATTTTTTTATGAAAACGTACCTTGCCGTCAGGGCCGCTATCTTTTACACGTTCGAAAAACCGACGTGCGTGCGTGTGATGTGCGTGCATGTGTGCGTGCGTAAAAAATAAGAGCTTGCTTATGCAGAAGAAACAATTTTTTGAACTTGCAAGAATATGATCACCCGCGGTACGACAAAGCCTGCAGGTTTTGTTTCGAAAATATCTGTTGCGGCTCACGGTCGACATATTTGCAACTAAATAAAAGTCTAAAGGCGCGGACCAACCTTTCAATTCGCCTTCTTTTTGCAGATGATTTTGTTACGTCAACAGTAGTGTTCAGCGGCCTGTTAAAGGGTTAGCGTGCACCTGAATGTAAATGCGTGAGCGTTTTTTGCGTTTCGCCCCCATCGAAATGCGGCCGCCACGAGCTCGCGCTCAGCATCGCAGCGCCACAGCTAATGGTCATCGCGGCGAGTCGTGAGCTGTCTTTACGACTGGAAGCGTGGAAAGCTCGTTTAATTCTCCACGTGCATAAATATGATGCCTTTAAAATGCAAGAAAAATATAGTAAAAGGAAACTCTTCCTTGCGTTTGTGACGAACCGGTAGGTAAAAGGATAGACAGTTGGGCGAGTTGGTATGGTAACATGATCTTGGCTTCTAGCGCGAGGTGAACACGGACACAGAAACGAGCAGACAGGACGAGCGCTCGTCCTGTCTGCTCCTTTCTGTGTCCGTGTTCACTTCGCGCTAGAAGTCAAGATCATGAACCGGTAGGTAATAAGGACCGATTAAAAAGCGGTTACATTCCTGAGCTGTCTTGCCTCAATAAGATAAGGCTCCAGAGAGCCATATACAGGAACACTAGGTCCTTGGTGTGCCTGCATATGGCGGCTTAGCACATTCACTGATGTCAGTGTATGCAGTGCGACTCCCGGTGAGAAATGAGACGGGAACACTCAAAAAAGGAGAAGAAGACAAGATAACGCTCAAGGAAGGAAGGCCATAATGATCACATGACATGATCACTCATTGCACAACTTCGCGGATTTGTCATCTAAGCTGCATGCTTAGAGGCTTTTCGCGGTTGCTTTTAGTTGACGGGACGTAGCGCTCTAAGTTACCACCATAATTATTGAAACCACTAGTCCTTTCAAGTGGCATCATAAAGAGAGACGCGCTGATGAGGCACCCCAATCAGGCCCAGTAGTATGCTCCTCTCCTTTCTCGGATAAGACCTCGGGATAGCCAGCCATTAAAGTGGCCAAGCCTCCTATTATTTCGCAGCTAATAAGGTTCTTCTGTAGGCGCTGACGAGTGGGGCTGCCCCACACCGACAGTGATACGAACTGATGATGTTCGTATCACAAGTTCGAAACAACAGTTCGAGGAATAATTTAAATATAATTTCCGTCCAACAAGACGGCTGTCCCTTCGCGTAGCATGTCGCCAACTGCTTCGGAGAACACTTGAGTCCACATGCAAGAGGCTGTCGGACCCCCCCCCCCCGCCCCTAAAAAGAAGATGGTTCCGCTACGCTTCACCAGCAAACGAGTGTGAATAGAATAATCTTACGTGTCGTCATGTTACCATTCACTGCACTATCAAGGCACGCCTTCGCGCGTTTGTGCACTTGTGTTAGCAACAATAAAGAAAATGCGCTGCCAAGAGGAGCACGGCTACGGATACCCAAAAATAAGAGCTGTGTTATGCCCTCTGCGCAGCTACGACAAAGCACAGAAAGCGATCTTAAAGCACAAAGCTGCGAAAGGGTGTCGCTACTATTGTAGGAGGGACTACCAGGAAGAACTAGAGATGGGAGTCTGATAATGGTGCATATTACTCTGCGTAAACCCGCCCACTAGCTCTTGTTCTACTATAATAACTCTCATACTCTCGCACAAAAGACGGACAAAAGCATTTTCTCACTTCCGTAAAGTGTTGTTGCTTAATGATATGACACAGAAATATATACATAATGAAGACAGCAAGTAACACGAAGTCAGAATAACGAAGTCAGAAAGTAACAGGTAACAAGCGCATTTTCTTATTTCTTGATCTATAAAACTGAGCATAGCCTTAAGAGCGAAAAAAAAAAGCATAACTCAATGGGCTGCTTTTGTGCGAAGTCATTCACCAGACAACCTCTACACTCTCGAAAGCGCAAACCGAAATCGGTGTAACATTTCGCGCTAAAGTGAGCAGAATCCATGGGAGTGGCGAAAGCTCCGACGAAATTGCGTTCATCGCACGGTATAATGCACTGGTGTTCTCAGGAACCGTGGATAGTAGTTGGACAGCGCGAATTAGGAACGATAAACGTGTCATTTAAAAAAAAAAACATGACTGCTATTTCATTCCACGAACTGAACAAAAGCTTCTTTTCAGAAAAAAAAAAATCCTTACGCATATCAGACCCCGTACAGGTATTTCGTCTGAACTTGTACAAGGTGTAAAGATTGACCAAAGCGCCGCCGTTCATCGTCGCGTGGTCATTTCGTTTGCTTTTGTGAGTGCTGCTGGCGAGTCGCACGGGTATTACGCGGCCACACCCCTTCCGGTTGCGGAATGGGCGCTTGTTGCTCCTCGAAGTGCAAGCGACCGCAGCTGTTTACGAGAATGCTCACGTTCTTGTATGTACGTGCGTGTGTTTGCGCGTGCCTCTGTGTTCATCTGAGAGAGTGTGTTAAATGAGAGAAAGAGAGACAGAGCGTTTGTGCAAGCCATGTTGCTCGAAGGACTCACTACAGCCGTGGGTTTGGCTACAAAAAGGTGCCTATTTACATCTTAAGTTCAGAAACTTCCTTGACTACAGGAGTGCCCATTTGAAAGTTTACTACGAAGACCGTCAGACTTACCTCAGATAAGAATCGCGCCTTCATCCAAGCCCTTTGGCGCGCGTCATCCTCTGTGGCTGGCATCTGGTATTCAGAGCTGCGCGATGTAAACTGAGAGTCACGATGAATTTTTTTATCAGTCAACCAAGAAATCCTTTATGTTCTTGCGCATATGGATTTGTTTAGGTAGCTTAACTGTGCGTGATCGAATAGAAACAATTATAGGGTATACGCGTCATTGGAGACGCAGCCCCACTAGGTGAAACGTGTTGTGCGTTCTTCAAATGGTATACAGAAATGACGTAACCAAACGTACAAGTGATAACGCATCCGAAAGCTTAAATGCTGAACTTGTGATACAACTATAGCAGGGGCACTATGGCCTAATCTTGCAGTCAGTTTCGTTCCCTTTCTAGCGCCCGCCGTGGTCAAACGTGATGGGCGCGAATCAGTATTCCTCTGTCTCGCTACCCGAGTCTCCTCGCGCCATTTTTGGATCCTGCATGTCGAACGCGGGAGCGCCATAACCGAAAAACGCAAAAGCGTGGCAAAAAAAAAAATGCACCCTCGTACACTTTATGACTCCTAGTGAGCACAGTTTTCAATTTGATCGATTATACCTACAATAATGGCTGAGTGGATTCTCCAAAACGCAACCACTCGCGCTCACATCTTCAATGTACTGCCGAACAACGCCTTTTTGAAAGCCGAGCGAAAGGCTAAATATAGCTCTGATTGCGTAAGGCGCTGCACGACAGAGGTGCCATCTGTACACGCGACCTATGTATGAAGGAGTAATGGCTTTTTTTTTTTTTCTTCTGCACAGCGATTGCAAAGTGAGACACGTGCGTAGTACGGTTGCGAAGGTATAATCAATGAGTGTAACATGTTTTTGTTACATGTGGTTTTAGCAAGCGGCAACAATAAATGCGGACCGAATGAAAGACATTTCGCGTCAGAACTTTAGCGAATTCACGCGAACATTCAGGATAGGCACACAACAACGCCAGCGTAGCTGTGAGCGGCCTTTCGAAACGCTCAGCTGATGCTGCATGTAGTCTTCGTAGTGATCGCTCAAGTCTGCAGAGTTCCACGCAAAAATTCCTATAGGAATCTTTATATTCCTGAAGTTTCTACAGAAACATCAGGAATAGTGTTCGCCGCCATCCGAAGCAGAGAGCGGCCTTCCTGAGTATGCTCCTTCGCACTGACCAGTGTTCAGCTACCATATAATGCTTACAACCTACATCACACTACTTTTTTCGCAGCCCTTCTCCTTTCGGTATTACTTCTCAGTAGCGCGATACCCGCAGCTGACAAGATCCAGAAAATTCTGAAGGCTATCGATGATGCCGCCTCCCATGTGCCTTGGCCAAAGATCAGCGCATCGTCCCTGGTCATTAAAATGTATCAAAGCTATGACGAGATGAACACATGCACATCGACTAGGCGGCCTTCTTGAAGCGATGACTCACAGTCCGTTCTTGTCATCCCCGACCACTTCTCGCTCCTAATGGCGATCAAGGCTTCATGCGCGAAGAAGTTCCCGTCGGGTTTCTATGGTCAGCATCCTTCAGGAGCTCGCCTACCCTCTGCCCCTACAGTATAAGCTCCCACAGTCATTGAATACAGCCAAATCCATTCCTGTCGCACGCGCACTACCACTTGCGTACTGTAGATCTACCACTTTGCACACGAACACCACGATTTGCGAACACCATTGGCACTTGTAGAGTCAGGCAGTGCGCCGACCTCGGACCCTATAACGTAAAGCTATTCCAATCTGCTTTTATTCCAATTTCATGACGTCAAAATTACGTAACCACCGAGGCAAGCATAGGGCGTTAACCTGCAGTGTTATTTGAAAAACCCAATCAAATGCGCTTCTAGTTCGTAGGATGTCACTTTCTCTTGCTTTCAAACCGAATAGCGTTGCCTATATCGAGCAGTTTTTCTTGACCAATTGGCTGAGAAGGGGCAAGTAGAACGCTCAAGTGGTGAGAGTTTCAATGGGGCCGAGCCAGCACAGTGAAACTAGATATCGTAACTTACAGCGCAAACATAGACGGAGGACAAAAAGGACGACGTAACAGCGCTTGTCTACGTCGTCCTTTTTGTCCTCCGTCTATGTTTGCGCTGTAAGTTACGATTTATACCATGGAATTCCAACTAGCCCGTAGTCAGACCTTGCTTCAGAAACTAGATAACTGGACGATGAGGGTGGTAGCCGGCGTCTGCGATTGGTCCGCTTCCTCTTAGCTTGCGCTGGCTGGTCCAAAACTGCGGCGGCGTGCAACGGAAGTTTAAAAATGCCGCTAAAACGGATCTTCAGCAAAGAAGAGTTGGCAGAGCGAAGTATACGTGCCAAAAAGTCTCGATAACGTTATACTGCCACGCAATCTTTTTTTATTACACGCAAATAAAGCCATGCTTCCCGGCAGCTGCGAGTAGCCAGTGCCACTGCGGTCGGCGGACAGCTATATTCTATTCCTTTCAGAACGAGGCAGCCTCCGGCAATTCGGAAAATAATCTTTTAGTTTTGTTCGGTACAATAATGCGCCTTTATCGCGTACACATCCTATTGATGCGGTGAGTTCGCGCGGTTTTGTGACGTCGCGTGACAGACAGGCGAAGTGGGCGTTGCCCGACAACGTTTGACCAATAGCAATTGGTGAAACAACCCCTTTGTCGTAAATGGCGTAAGAGGCGTCGAATCAACAATTATTAATTTTCTTTCATTTGGGCTAACGATGCATAATATCAGCGATGATGTATCATATAAAATGAGGTCATTACGCTGTTTTCGTGACGTCGCGAGACAGACAGGCGCAGGGGACATGGGTCGAACATTTTTTTACCAATCATGGAGGACTGAGCGCACTAAAGCAGAAGCGCGCGCCAGTCACTTCACGCCTAAGATGCAGGAATAAAATGGGTGAATTCGTAGTATTTAAATAACCCCTTCAGGAAGAGCCTGCTTTACTCTATATCGCTGCAGTGCGCATGCACCGGGTGCACAAGAAAGACCAGCCAGGTGGAAGCAATATATTCAGGACAGCAGGTGCGTTGTCATCTTTGGCGCATCGGCAACGCTTTTCAGAACAGGGCAAAGGCTTGCGATAAGCGTGCAACCAGATCATACAGATGCGTTCTGATATGCTCTCTGTCGCCCTTACGACAATCTTGTATCATCAGCTTAGCTTAGATTTTGTTCGATATTTATTGGTGCTCAAACCAGGCTCTAAATATGTTCAGAGGCTATTCGTGCACTTTATTTTAAGGTGAAAGCCTCAGACCTCTACGTTTCAAGGTCGCGTTGTGATGTACAGGAAATTGGAGCGCTCGTGCCACTGCTCGCGCGTTTGTCGTCATGTTCTTCCACATCGTGGCCTCATAGGCGCCACTAATAAAGCCAAAATAAATACACATTTAATTAAGGCACTCGAACCCACGACCTTTGGTATTAACTTGGGTGAATTTGATTAAGGCACATATAATTAAGGCCGCTTTACTTACGGCACTCGAATTTACGACCTTTAGCGTGAGAAAAGTAAGAAGGAACGACGCATTCGAATGAGAATATCAAGTAAATTAATGGATGTATCTTGAGTGCGCAGGCTTTCGCCTTCACCCTCTTTGGCGTATGCTCAAGTGACTGTGAATTTTTCTTAATTTACTTTAGTTATGCTTAAAACTTATATTTTGTCCCTGAAAGATAGATTTTCTTTTTGTAGTGTACGGGCGTGGTATACCTATTAATACCTAAATAAATGTTCTGTTGAGCTATTCAAACGATTATCAAGAGTACTCTTGATATTCGTTTCAATATTCGATACTTCCTAATTGTATTCTATTCGTGGTAAGAAAAAATTATATTCGGCCACCTTTAAGTAAAATGTACTTGCGAACAGGTTCATCAAGGCAAGGAAGAAGAATAAAAATAAGAGCATCTCGCTTCCAAATGTAAGCACAGAAGTATCGCTTGCGTAATAACGTGCCTCGTTTTCTGATATGAAAGCCTTGCAAGAATTTACGTGCAGGCATCCCCAGGCATCTGCCCAGAACCTTGATCTCGCTAAACCGAGGTTCTCACTTGCAATACATGCAGTGTGCAGGAAGCAACTGGACATTGCCTTAATTCCTAATTAGAAGTTCCTGCTCCCATGCTAGGGTCCTTAGCCTCATGTAGATCAAGTTAGACGGTGCTTTGATGACAGAGCAAGAGAGCAGAAACTTTCGCCATCCAGAATCTGTGTGCGCTACAAGAGATATACAATATGTTAAGAATAAAGTTAGGACATCGTACACGTGTCAAAATTATTAGAATTAAAGGGTTTTACACGCCAGAAATCACGATCTGATTATGACGCACGCCGCTGGCACTTAGTGCGAAACTCCAGATTAATTTCAACCCCCAAGGATTCTTTAACATGCACCCAATGCACGATATACGGGCGTTTTTGCATAATTCGCCCCATTAAAATGCGTTTGCCGTGATCGTGATTTGATCCCTCGAGCTGGTGCTTAGCAGGACAACGCCAAGACCACTATGCAACCACGGTGGGTATATACGTACAGACAGAGCCGTGGTACAGGTGTCAATCGGTGAATTTCCAGTTATCTGCGTTTTTTAATGCCCACCCACAAAATTTAAGTTGTTCTTATTCAAAGCAGATAAGAAGCCTTCTCCGCGAGAGTTAAATGCTGTGTAACTAAACGCGCGTTGCAAATTTTCTTCATTGTATGCCCGTTTGTTTCTTTTGCTTTATAGTATATGTTTTTGTACAACATTTCTGTCAAACTTAATTTGACTTTGCCATTTGGTCGTATTCCCCGTAGCACGCTCACTGTTTCTTTTCGCTGTTTTCGTTTGTGTGTTGTTATTCGTATTGAACTTATATGTTTCCGATTGCACTGTAAAGTGTCGGCAGTGCTGCGTCCTCTGTTTGGTTGCGAGGCCTATAGACAGGAGTCATATAGAGAAGCCTTCTGCCTCGTTTTCCCAGGTACATAAATGTCTTGTGTGGTGTGCATTGTCTAGAAATAACATAATCTGGAGCATTAGCAAACGTCTACGCTACCTAAATAAACGCAGAATATAAATAAATCTGTTAGATATACGAGCTCTTTCCGAAAACTTCATGCGGGGAGTCAGCAAAATAAGTGGGAGAGGGCGTAGCTGCGCCACTCTCACACTCTTACCCCTCGAAGATGGCCTATTTCACCTCAAGTACGAGTCAGTGTATGAGATGGCAGAATTTTATTCCGTGCACTAACTGCGCAACCCATTTTTTGCCATTTTTGAAATGAATATCGGGGACCACACGGAACAGAGGGTTACCATCAAGTTTCTTGTGAAATTGTTCAAACATTGCGCACAAATTTGGCAGATGTACGTTGCAAAACACCCGTGGAAAGAATGCAGTAAAAGAAACCACTGTGTTCAAAGTTTTCAGCATTTTAAGAACAGCCGTAAAAGCCCCAAAGACAATGCAAGATCAGGACGCCCCCTCCACGTCGTGCGAAGATGAAAACAGATTGTACGCAATCGCGTGAAATGCGATCGTGTGCATTTTCTTGCGGTAAGCGACCGCCGAAAGACTGCTAGAATGATATCACAACCACTTGGCTTTGGGAAAGTCGCCCGTCCGCCAGATTTTGAGTGAAATTTTCCGATTGAAGAAGGCGTGCGTCAAGACGGTGCAATTGCTGCTTCCTGCACAATAGTTTCGACGAAAAGAACGTTGCATTGACTGGAAAGCTTCCGGTGACAGCGATGAGCTCTTACAAAGGGTTTTCACCGGCAGCGAAACTTGGATTTGCGAATACAACCCCTAGCTGAAGCAGCAGATCAAAGAGTGAAAAAAGAAACATGAGCCAATGCCAAAAAAGCGCGAAAGAACGAAGCAAAAATCACTCATGTTGATCGTGTTTTCTGACTGCCATGCAATTGTGCGCCACGAGTTCGTACTTGAATGTCAAGCTGTCAATGTCGCCTTTTACGTGGAGGTCCTCAATCGTCTGCTATCGCGTGCGCAACATGCAACCATATTAGTTGAAAGAGGGAAGCTGGATTCTGCACCAGAGTATGACGCCCCTGCTCACTGTGCACTGATAGCGAGTGAGTTTATGGCACGCCATTCCACCACTCTTCTGGCACACAGTCTCTGCTCGCCGGATTCTTTTTATATTTTTTTGTTCTCCAAGTGCACACTGACCTTCTATGGGCCGAATTCTGGGGATGTGACAACAATTACAAAAAGAAACGATATCCCATCTGAAGCGCAATTACAAAAGGGGGCTCGACTACCAAGGGTCCTTCAAGAAATGGAAGAGGTGGAACCAATGCTTTGTGTCTAATGAGTAGTATTTTGAGCTGAGCACATCGATGTATTGTTTGTGAAGTTAATTTTTATACGTATTGCGCGCACATGTATGCTATTAAAAGAGCGCATGACAATTAGCAGTATCATTACAGAGGCGTAGCTTCGTGACGGCAGACCCTGCTTTGTCGAATATGGCTAGGGGTGGCCTTCACCAAGTCTTTTGCTTTCCGAATCGGATGGGCGGACGACGCCTCATGTGATGACTGTAGTACCGAGGAGACTCTTCAACAGCTTCTCTATGACTGCCCTCGCTACAATTTACAGAGACGATCGCTCGCAATCGCGATAGCACGCTTCGACCGAAGACCTCTAACAAAGGAACTAATTTTAAGATGCCGCCATCACAAGCCATTGCAGCGGAGGGCGACGAGGGCACTGTGGCAGTTTTTAAAGGCAACAGAATTGGACAAGCGGCTGTGGCCTGAACAGATGTTTATTGTGCTGCAAGTGCTACCTTGCTGTATGTCTGCTGTATTGTATGTCCATGCTCCTTTCTTTCATCTCTACTTTGTTATCACTTTACCTCCCCCTCCCCTGTCTCCCCAGCGTAAGGTATCTTCCACTCTGGTTCTACCGGACCTTCCGGATTCTAAACGGATCTTCCACTCTGGTTAACCTCCCTGCCTTTCCCCTTTCCTCTGTCTCTCTCTCTCTCTTTATTACAGAGGCGTAAGTCAGCGAACCGTGCCGAGGGTAAACAAAGAGGCTCTTAGACAATTAAAACCATAATTTTATTAGCCGTACCTGCCCACCCTTCCCACTGCGGCTATATTTCTAGAATTCCATAACAACGGCATTCCGTGTAAGGTTCGCGATAAGAGGGGAACCGGGAACTGGCTGCGTACCAGTGCAGCACATACCTATTAAAAAAAAAAAGCGCTGAATTATTCACGTGCACTGAAACGCGCGTACATTTAGAAAATATAAGTTTTCATCACTTTCTTTGGAGAAACCACAAACGCCTGTGCATCCTTGAAGGCAAATTACGTAATTATGTTGCGAAGATAATCGACTAGGCGGAGCTGAATCGTTTAGCAAAGAAATACGTGTCCAGCGTTACTGCAGAAAAACTAACGGAATACACCTTGTCTGACGAGAAGACGGGCCAGCCCAAGGTCGCCGTGTTCGAGGGGAACAATTAAGTTGTGTAGACTCATCGCCTTGCTACGAAAGCTCCAAATGCAAACAGCAAAAAAGAAGAAAAAAAACAGCCCAGTGAAACCTAAAGCATTGTATCGCTCGGCGGCGCATGCATGGCTTCGAGAGACGCGTACTGGCTTTGACGGCAAAACAAAGTGCAGTCCACGCGTAGTCAACGCTACGCTCAGTCGCCTCGGTTTTCGGGCGGCGTCTTGCCATCCACTGCTAGCATGAGCGTTGTGCACACGCCCCTGAGCTTTTAACGTGATAGCGTTAAGAGTACCGTGTCGCAGAAAATACGGCGTCGGAGTCCCGCGTCCAGCGCCGACCGTCGTTTCGCCAAGAATCATTTCGAACCACTCACCCCCAACCACCCACCCTTTTATCACCAAAGTTGCTCATATCCTGTCTTTAATCCTTTACAAAGTTGTTACTCGGAGTTTTTATAACGACAGCCCACAAACAAATGTGATGTAAAAAAAGAAGCTGATGCATAACATGGTTAGCCTTGGTTGACTTGATTGAAAGTTCAGGTTAGTTTGGTTGTCTAGCTATGTTGCGGCGTCTATAGCCAGTCGTTCGGCGCGCTGTTCGTCTGTTTCCTGGGCGATTCGTTTCCTCTTCATCTCGTTCCGATGTCGATTCCAGTCCTCCTCCTACTTATCAGAATTGTCGCCGTCCATGCTGCCACCTCAACTGTGGTTGCGGCGCACGCGAGCTCTCCTTTTCAATCCTCCGACATGTTATCAGGCATGCGACGCAGCTGGCGAAGCGAGCGGAGGCGAACGGAACGACGAGGAACGCGTTGTGACGTCATGTGCCTCCTCGGAGCACGGCCACGGCGAAATCGCAAGTTCACGGCCAGTAAAGCTTTCGCTTTAAAAACACCGACAGCACGTACCTTTTATGTTAGATCTTCTCAGACGGAAATATTCAAAGTGCGAAAGAGCAACAGGAGCTCGGCTCACGCAAGACGCCGCGTTTCTACCAGAAAGTTCGCCTTCGTACGTTGCGTTCACCGCCAGCGTTCCCCGGTAACGGTTATATAAGTTGCAGTTGCCGAGAAGCGTGAAAAGCAGTCAGGGATCATTGAATGCTATTGAATGCTATTGAATGCTATTTCTCATTATGTCTATGTTTGTTCCGAAATCTCAAGGTGCTGCCGCTGGAAAGGCCTCAATGATATCCTTTCAACGATCTACGTTTCACAGCCACACGAAAACATTTCAAATTTTCAATCATACCCTGAAATAACCGCTAAACCCATAAGCAATATGAATGTCACCGTTACCTGGTCTGGTTTTTCCCTAATTGTGTAGCTCTTGCCGTGCAATATTGGCAACGGGAAACAAAAGTCGAGAAATTAAGCGATATACTAAGGGAGAGAGCCAAGGCAAAAAAATAAACAGGAAGGAAAAGCAGAAATGTTTCTGTTGTTTGTGAAAATATTTATGGATCAAAATCTTTTCATTTAAAAGGGCAGTAGAGAAAACGCCACCGGAAGTGGAGAATGATTCCGTGTGTCGTGAACGACGCTTCTACAGGTGTCAGTCGAGTCGCCCGACGTATGGGAACTTCTCTATTGTAGTTATTGTGGGCGCTCTGCTAACCTTCCGCGGTGGGCTGAGTGGGTCTAGAACAGTAGTGTCGTGCGCTATACGCGGCTGTACGGGACTGGAGGCCACGCATCGTTACGCACATTTCCAAATAACAATACTAGTCGGTTTCAGCATTTAACTTGGTGCAGCAGTAAACAAACGATCCAAAAGAACTGTGATTGTTCCGCAAATAAATCTTTCTCTCTAAGAGCTCATTCAAAAAACGCTACCAGAAGTATTTATTTTACACTTTCGCTTGTTTACTTGTTCTTAGCAGTGTCCTTCCTGCGTTTCTTTCCTGTGCGAGTCCATTTTACGCGGTTCCTTGTTTGCCAAGTAAAGGAGAGGGGTATCTCACTGTTCGCCATAAAGGTGCGTAAACCCGCAAAGGACAAATGAAATAAGGTGTATATATCTCACAGGCGTAGCTGTGAGATAAACTTATTTCATTTGTCCTTAGCTGGTTTACGTGCCTTTATGGCGAACGGTGGAGATTGTTCACGTTTGTACTAGTAAACGTAACTCACCCTCCCCCATCATTTGCATAAAAAGGTTACCTTGGGTTGCCCCCCCCCCCCCCCCCCCCCGAAAAAGAATCCTGGGTGCGTGCCTGACTGCGGCGCTTCTCACCGAGCCAGCGTTACGACACTCCCGGTTTAGCTATCAGGGCACTGGTTGCTTCTACCCAGCAGGAGTTACATGGCGTGCTGCGTCAAGATATCGTGTCACACCCTCGTGCAGTTAGAACTCCGTTCGAGAAGGCCAAGCGCAACACTGAACTTTTCTATCGCTTCTATCGGTCTCAAACAATGCCTTCGGGCGAAACTTCCATTGTCTTCCTCCCGCTGTGCTCGCGAATGCACCACAAAACCGAAGGCACTAAACTACTGTGACCAAACTCCGCACCGATTAGTCTCTGCTTTTTTAGAAGTCCTCCGTTTTGATTACCAAATCCGCGCAATATTCATTCAGTGGCTTTTGTATGCACTTGAGATTAAAAGGTACACGATGATAAAGAAATTCTTATTTCTGATCTAGGAACGAAGGAAAACAAAAGGTGAAAGGCAGGTGATGCAGTCGGTCAGACAGACTTCGGAGGTTCCATTAAATAAAAAAGAATGGTAGGCGACCCTAACCTTCGACTTAGGTGTCTCGTAGTGGCACTCGCACCTCAAGGTTGGTCTTCTTTAGTTTAACTTTAGTAGAACACAACGCACAAACCGAACTTGGAGGCGACTGTTTTCCATTCATTAGCTGGTTAAATATCGTTCCACATTCTTGTGTGTGATGTCATTAGTCAGGTCATTACTTCCGCTTTCTACTTCGGTGTTTCCAGGAATTTCTTCAAAGTCGTGCTCACGTGTGGCGGGTCTCTAAAGTCTACGATTCTTTGTTTTGGTGTGCGGCAATGAGTGATTTCTAATTCTAATTATTCCAGACACTTCAGTAAGTAAACATGTAACTAAACTTGTGCTTTGATATCATATCTGTGATGAAACCGGTGAATTTTGTGCTCGACTATTTCTTTTCCATTTTTTTCTGATTTATTTTGAAGTTTGTTCCCGGTCGTCTCAGTGATTTCTAATTAACTATAATTATTCCAGTCACTTCAGTAATTCAACTTGTAACTAAACCTATGCTCTTATTTCATATAGATAATGAAACCCATGAATTTTGTACTGTCCTTTTTTTTCTAATTTATTTTGAATTTCGTTCCCGGTCGTCCCAGGAGGCGAACCTTTAATGACGACACGAGCTGCAACAGGCGCCGCAGCTTTCAGAATCTCTATTTGGCGGCAACTGCGCAAAAAGCCGGAGATCGCACCAGGCAGCTGCCTCACGGATGCGCAAGTTCAGACAGGCCAACCCGGGTATTTGTTTCGCCATCTCGGCGGGGCTCCACCAGATGTTGGCCGACGAATTGAACCAGTGCTAGTGTGCCTCGATAGCAACGGCCAGTTATGACTTTAATGCCAGGAAACCGCGTATATACATGGAGGAGACTCTCGGCTCTTCAATGACCCAACCGGGAGCGTCTTCCCCAAGTCAAGGCAACAATGAAGCGGTGCGCTTCCTAAAGGACCCAGATGCTGAGTAATGGCAAACTTGTGCACAAGATGTCTGCACGTTGCCACACTGCCCATCCTCTCCCTAACCAGGGCGCACAACGAGCGAGTTTTCAGTGTTGCTGCTAATGTCATCGGAACAAGAACCAGGGAAGATTAGCGGCGAAGCTTTCGAAAGGCAATTGTTACTGAAGATAAGCAATGTGAGGAGTTGAAGAAGCCGCACTATAAACTACCGGGCTGGCTAGGAAATCCTGTTTACTGTATATGTGCAATGTTAATAAAAATTCGGAGGAAAGTAACGTACAAGTAATTGGTTACTTGTTTTCGGCAACACACGTACAAGTCTGATACATATATCTACATACTGAAATACTATGTCCGATAGTGCGTTTTGCAGCCGGTATGTCCAGCACGGAAACCCGATGCTCCAACCATTAGGCCATGCATGGACGATTTGTTTTTCGTCATAAACACCAGGCGGCCGTCGTAAGGCGCCAGCGGCGCGTCAGCGACAAGCTGGCGAACAGCGCCACGAACGGCAGGAATCGGAGCACGCACTGGCATGTGAAGCCGACGACGGGACCAAGTCGCGCGCGGTGCTTCCAGTGATTTAGTACTGTGGGTTTCGAGGCCTGACTTACCGGACAGCGCATTTTCGAGCCTCTGCTTTTGAGAAAGGTCGCCTTTTGTACGAGGCTGGCCACATTCGTGGCACCAGGTAATATACAACGTAGAAAAGTAGCGCAAATTGCGATGCAAATGCACCACGCCAACAGAGCTCACCGCGGTAAGCTTAGACGTGGAACATCAGCATTTATATTCCAGATGCTATTTTGCTGTGCACGTTAACATTGTCACGTACTTAAGTGGGTAAATAGGGGAAGAGCAAAAAATAAATCACCGACTTTGTATGAAAATTGCATAAAATACACATCACTGGGTATGTACCCATGGGGCCATTGTGTGTGTGCCACATGGCATGTCCCCCGGGGGCCAAGGGGCCCCTGCCGCGCTTCAACAAACCTTTTTTGACGTCAACTTGGGTCACTGCAAATATCACAACCACGGCAGCTGGATGTGTCACAACATGAACACCTACACGTTGACATTCGCGTAATGCGATTTTCCTTGCAAATGAGGGTAGGCGTCGACGTTGTGGTTTTCTTCGGCTCTCAAGAAGCGCGTTCTTGCCAAACTAGGCCTTCAACATCGCGTTTGGGCTCTTTAAGCGTTTTACATGGAAGTTATTGAGCTAAGGCACTTTCGCTGCTGCCGAAGTACTTCACGAAGGCTGTTTTGATCTTTTCCTTTAATCACACAATCAGGCAGTATTTGTCAGGAGACTAAAAAAGATTACCAGAGCGACGGCAGTGGTTATGGGCAACAACATGCAGGCTTGCGCTTGCGTTATTTGGCTTCTTTCGTATTCGGATAGGATTGAACCCCTGACGCCGCAGGCACGGCAGCACGATATCCAAGCCATACGCAGTCTTTTCACATCTCCACGCCAACTGCATTCGAGCACCTCTACAACGAACGCCTCTAGAGCGGAATGACTTGTATACCGAAGGAATACCTCTGTCCCTGTTCTTGTGCGAGCTGAGCGCTGCGCGACCTTTACAGTGAAGTGATATGTATAGCAAAGTATTCCTGAGGCCCGAAGCGCTTCGTTATGAAGACGTTCGACTGCATTACGCTTCCTTGACACGATGGACACGTATACGTCGCGTCCCACACAGCACGAGCTAGAGCACTCGTGTGCGCCTTAACCTCCATTAGGGCACTAGAATTAACGACTTTCTCCCTATCATGAGAAGCTAACAAAAAAGGCACAAAGGAAAACATAGGGCAAATTACTTCTACTTAATAACTGAGTTAAAGAAATGATTAATTAAGGGCAATGAAAGTGGATGAAAAATAACTTGGCGCAGGTGGGGAACGATCCCACGTCTTCGCATTACGCGTGCGATGTTCTAATCAATTGAGCTACCGCGGTGCGGTTTCCCCATCCACTTTCATGGGTATTTATGTGTTACTACTAAAACTAACCTTGGGAGTGTTAGCCACCGCCACTACTCTGAAACCTTGGCGGCGGATGTGGAGCATCGTTTCCGCCGCAGGCGTCACGAGTACGTGATCTTTCTCGGTGAAAGCAACTGGTCAATAAACTCGGACATGCTACCTGAAGGCATCAGTGATGCCGGGTTCGAGACACTCGTTATATAAGAACGAGAAGAATAGGGGTTAACCGAGGGGCCCAATTTTTATTATTCATATCATGAGAAGCCAACAAACAAAGACACCTCGCAAAACATAAGGGAAATTAATGTACTCAATAATTTAATTAAAGAAATGATACATTAATAGCCATGCAATTACATGAATAAACAACTTGCCGCAGGTGGGGAACGATCCTATGTCTTCGCATTACGCGTGCGATGTTCTAACCAAGTTGGCTACCGCGGCGCGGTTTCCCCATTCACTTTCTTTGGCATTTATGTGTTACTACTAGAACTAACTTTGAGAGTGTTAGCCAGCACTGCCACTCTCAAACCTTGGCAGCGGATGTGGAACATTTTTCTGCCGCAGGCGTCACGAGTACGTGTCTTTCTCGGTAAAGGCAATTGGTCAATTGTGTTACCAGCGGGAGGGTGTCAGTTTGTCCCATTCTGGCCTCGTGGCAGATAATGCTTCGACCCGCTGTGTTAAACTGGACCCCCGGCTTCAGGGTCGGCTTTAATTCCGCAGTCATTTCCTCGTAACAGAAGGCTACGAAGACGCTACGAGACATCGCAGCACCTTCGCGTGCGGACCAGGTTTTGCCGTTTCTCCCTGCAGTAAAAAAATTCGCCAACGATTGCGATACTCTCTAATGCAATATCTATAATTTTTTTTTCATTTCGCAATACGTTGGCCGGCGTGGACATTCTGTCTCGTGCGCACATAGCAAACGGACCGAATTCCCATAGAAACATAGAAACGGACCAATATCCCGTCGCGACTACGTCGCTAATCGGGATATTGCGAGAGGCAGCGCATGGGTGGCGCATGTTCGTCATTCACAGAAGCCGCCGCAGACAGACCTCCGCTCATGCAGCGCTTTGTTTCCACATATGGCATCGGTGGACGCGCTCTCCGCATACAATCGCTCAGTGCCCTTCTACTCTCAGTGCTCACTGGCCTTCCGCTCTGTGAAGAACGATGACCAGCCAAGGTGCTTATGTGGACCTTTTAAAGGAGAACTGCACCTCCACCACGGGCCGGCCCTGCATTGCACTATCTTGGGGATCGGCCCGCGTATGGGGAGTGCTTAACGCCTGCTTCACCTCCCCTACGGGTCGGCCTGGTATTGCACTATCTTCGGGATCGGCCTACGATGGGGAGTTTTGTATCTACACATAGACACGATCCTGGGAGAACTATCCCTTAACAGCATCGCTGCAAAATTGGTTACGTCTTTGTGTTTCTTAATTACTTATGCCAACGAACGCAGAGCACCGGCGCGAGCGCGTTCACGCGGTAGCACCGAGGGGCGCCAACGAGCCCGCTGTGGAAGGAGACGACGACGCTGGAGCCAGTCGTGATGACGATAGTTTTGCGTTAACACACGGGCACGATCCTGGGGCAATTAGCCCTTAATTTATTATTGGAATACGTTATCTCAGGAGGCAGTGAACTCCGCCTCGTTGGGATTATTTGTTCAATGTATTAGTAATATCAACTTTTGTTGAAATTCGAGTCCAAGTGGTGTACACTCTGAGTTGATAATATTGCCTTGTTCGAGTATTCATTTGTCATCTATGTCCAGTGTATTGCCATGTTTTTTCTTTTTTCACTTTTGTATGTATTATATATTTGCAATTATGTCAAGTAATTAGTTTAAATTTACTTCTCTTGTTTGTATTCCTAGTATCCACTCCTGCATGAGCCCGAGAAGGGCCTGCAGTATCTGTAACTAAATAAATAAATAAATAAACAGCTATACTGTAAAAGTTAGCTTAGCCATTCACAGTGTGGCCGCTGTATTATTCACCGTCACTAATACATGACAATATTATTATAATTCAACACGTCTTACTGCTCAATTGAAATTCTTTCTCTGCAATGTTCACCATGGTGGTTGAGAGTCGCGTTCGCAACTGAAATCTGCAGCGCGTCTCTTAATTCTCATAATGTGGGCTTTTGGGTGCTGGCTCATTAAAGCTCCACGTACACTGACATCACAGTGCGTTGATATACGCAGAGTGCTTTAATGCGTTAACATTAGGAGTGTCAAAGTATTATATATATATATATATATATATATATATATATATATATATATATATATATATATATATATATATATATATATATATATATATATATGTTGTCCTGAAAAGGATAGACTAAGGGAGGCCACGGCTATTTCTAGCCTTCACCAAAACTTTTATATGAGGTGGCAAAATGTCTATGTAGAAAGGAATCAACGTTTGTTTTGAGAAATTTAGCACGCATTTCTGGAAAAAACATGATTTACCTAAAGTTTGAAAAGAGCGTTCTAAGGACTTGCAGATTTTAACAACCTCGAAGGCCTGTCAATCTAACATTAACACATTGTACCACGCCAAAAAGATTTTCCGTAAATTTACACCACAAGTACCAATAGCTCACGGAAAGTTAAATTTATGTACCCCACAGTATGTTTTTGCAAAATTGTCCAACTTTGGCTATTGAGCAATTGCCTTTGTCTGACCCCCAAATCAGAGAGAGAGAGAGCAAATGATAAATGAAAGGTAGGGAGGTTAACCAGGACTGAGACCGGTTGGCTACCCTACACTGGGGAAAGGGAAACGGGGACGGAAAGATTAAAGAAAGAAGAGAAAGTCCACCGGGGATATCGTTCAGTCACTCAGTCCGGATCACAGACGCTGACTCAATCCTGTATCTTTCAAATATCGCAGCAGCGCTTTTGTGGCCTTCTGAAGCTGCGATATGCGAGGCCATGGTCCCAAGATCTTGTTCAAGGTGAATGGTTTTCTATCTAACTGGTTGAGAGCTGTGCAGAGTTCTTGTCTTTCATTTTCAAATGATGGGCAGTAGCACAGTAGATGGTCTATAGTTTCTTCGACACCGCAGGCATTGCACTCGGCGCTATCAGCCATTCCAATTAAGAACGTATATGCATTCGTGAATGCGACGCCCAAGCGTAAGCGGCACAGCATTGTTTCCTCATTACGCGGAAGCCCTGGTAACAGCCGCAGTTGCATAGATGGATCGAGGGAATGCAATCGATGTTGAGTGAAATCAGGTGTGTGCCACTTCTCCAATGTCATACGGTGCGCTAGCTTGCCTAAGTGTTGGGCTGCGTCAGTCCTCGATAAAGGTATAGAAACAAGGGTTGCTCCTTCATGTGCTTTCTTAGCAGCTTCGTCAGCGACGTCGTTGCCGGAGATACCGCAATGGCCAGGCAGCCACTGAAACACGACGTCGTGCCCTTTCGCAATCATGTGATGGTGCATTTCTCGTATCTCCGATACGAGTTGTTCACAGGACCCGCGACGAAGAGATGACAGAAGACATTGTAAGGCCGCCTTTGAATCACAGAATATTGCCCACCGATTAGCCGGTTGGTTGTTAATATACTCTACGGCACCTCGGAGGGCAACAAGCTCCGAACCGGTCGATGTTGTCAAGTGAGAAATCTTGTATCGGATGCTTAGTGATCGTGATGGTATAACCACTGCCCCGGTGGAGCTGGTCTGGGTGGAAGAGCCATCCGTATATATGTGGACGCGGTCAAAGTAGAAAGTGTGCAAACAATCCAGAGCTGCTTGCTTCAAGGCCAAGGTAGGCAGGTCGGTCTTCTTCCTTATCCCTGGAACCGTAAGACGCACTTGAGGTTGTTTTAAACACCACAAAGCTGAGGTTGAACGCGCTGATGGTGTGAAGCCCGATGGTAGGGAGGCACGATGCTTGCTGACCTCGTTGGAGAAGGATGCCTGTGGTCGTCGTTCTGGCAGACAGGCAAGAAAGCTTGATTGAATCCGTGAAATATGACGAACATGGGCCCTAAGCGAGTCGGTGCTGATGTAAGTCGTGATCGGATGGTCTTGAGCCATTAAAATGGTTCCTGCTGTTGAGGTGCTCCGCGGAAGGCCTAGGCAAACACGTAGTGCCTGTGCTTGCACGCTCTGAAGTTCTCGAAGATTTGACTTGCATGTTTTAGCAAGCACGGGAGAACTATAGCGTAGAAATCCGATAAAGAGTGCTCGATATAACTGTAGCATGGAGCCCACTGACGATCCCCATGTTTTGCCGGCGATGAACTTGAAGATGTGAACAATAGATGTGAGCCTCTTCTTCAAGTGGGCAACCTGAGGGCTCCAAGAGAGGTCCCGGTCTACAATGACACCCAAAAACCGATGATTTTTCTTGTAGCAGATAGGCTGGCCATTGATGTACACTGGATAACCAGACATCGCTTTTCGCGTAAAAGCGACTAACGCACATTTTTCTGTTGAGATGGTAAGCCCTTGTGTCCGAAGATAGTCAGATGCCTGTGTTGCTGCTTGCTGTAGCCTTGCGCGAACCTGCAGGCGAGTGACCGCTGATGTCCAGATGCAGATGTCGTCGGCGTATATTGAAACACTCACTGTTTCCGGTAGGGATTCAGCCAGCCCAAGAAGCGCGAGGTTGAAAAGAACAGGGCTTAGAACACCGCCTTGGGGAACGCCTCGGCATGTGTAGTGGTCGGTAGTCGGACCATCTTCCGTACGCACGAACAAGGACCTTTGTGTCAAGTAGTTTCTGATCCATCGATATACTCGCCCTCCTAGTTCAACTGTCAGAAGTGCGTCTAGAATGGTTTGATGGGAAACATTGTCGTAGGCGCCTTTCACGTCAAGAAAGAGTGCTGCTGATAATCGCTTCCGAGATTTTTGTTGTTCTACAGATGATACCAGATCGATGACACTATCAATCGATGAACGGCCTCGTCGAAATCCCGCCATTGAGTCAGGGTAAATTTTGTTGTGTTCAAGGTACCATTCGAGACGCATGAGGATCATCCGTTCCATGAGTTTCCCGACGCAGCTGGCAAGTGCTATCGGCCGATACGATGCCAGTTCGAGCGGTGACTTTCCAGTTTTTAATAGTGGTACCAGGCGGCTTCGTTTCCATTCCTGTGGGACGACACCATCTCGCCATGAGCTGTTAAAAAGGCTGAGGAGTTCTCTTCGTGCTTCTTGACCTAGGTGGCGCAAAGCACTATATGTTATCCCATCGGGCCCTGGTGAAGATGAACACCTACAGAGCGCCATAGCAGCTTCTAACTCGTCCATAGAGAATGGAACGTCCATACTTGTATCTCGTGGACCGGGGATGTCACCTAAAGTCATGTCAAAGACTAAATTTGTGCCGCCGGCGACTTTCGCACAAAAATCCTCCGCAACTTCTATCTCGCGGCGGTTTTCATAGAGAGCTAGGGCGTTGAAAGGGCGTCGTTGCTGGGGGCTTGAGCTAAGACCCCGTAGGGTACGCCACACACGGGATAATGGCTTGCGGGGGTCCAGTGACTCGCAAAAGCATTTCCATCTTTGATCCGCTAGCTTATCCATTCACCGCTTTATCTTCTTTTGCATACGTCGAGCTTCTCTAAGGTCAAGAATTGACATCGTGCGCCTGTACCTCCTTTCAGCTCGGCGACGTAGTGCACGAAGCCTTTCCAACTCAATGTCATTCTCTGTACGCTTTGATGAATGTGTGAAGCAACGCGTGCAATCTTGCATTGCGTCAGCAATTATTTATTCTAATTTGCGTGCAATACGCTTCTTGCATGTGTCTTCTACACGAGCTTGAAAGACTGACCAGTCAATTTGGCGAGATACAACCGGTAATGCGGCGTCTAATCCATCGATTCTAACATAGGTCGGAATGTGATCACTTCCATGGGTTTCAATATCGGTGAACCACTGCACGCTCGAAGTCAGGCAACGTGACACAAAAGTCAAGTCAAGGCAGCTGCTGTACGTCGTTCCTCGCAGAAATGTCGGGCTTCCGTCGTTTAGAAGACATAGGTTGTGGCCAGATGCAAAAGATATTAGTGACCTGCCCCTCGAGTTTACCCTGGAGCTTCCCCATATATGGTGGTGAGCGTTGAAATCCCCTGTTATTATCCAAGGACCGGGAGTAGCAGTCATGATATCTTCTAGTCTTTTGCTATCAAACTGACTGGTTGGGGATAGGTAGACGCCAATAAGAGTAAAAGACAGCCTCTTCTTTTTCACAGTAATACAGACATATTGGTTACCGTCGTGTGGCGCTACGGGTTGGGAAAAATACGTAAGGTCTTTGCGGATGTAAACCAAAACCTTACTACTTCGGACACACGTGGTTGAAACAAAAGGTTCATACCCTGATAGTCTTATGGAGGCTGATAAGTTCGGTTCACAGATAACCAGTATAGGGAAGTGGTTGTCAAACACGAACTGCCGCAACTCCGAAATACGTGACCTCAAGCCTCTCGCATTCCATTGGAATATGGAGGCACTTCTGACATAATCCCGGAACGATCGCTGTTGTTGTCGATGAGCCGTGGTTCTGCTGTAGAAGCCCTCAAGCACTGGACTACTGAAGGCTCTCAAGAACCGGATTGATGGCATCCAGCACTTGCAACGCACTTCGAGCTGTTGGTGTCTGTAGCTTGTCCAGGAGAACACGAATAGCACTCATCAGAGAGCTTATCATGACAACAACTTGTTGATCCTGGTCTGAAAATTTATCAGGAACAGATGAGGTATCCCTTGCTGTAGAGCTCTGATTTCGCTCAGTAGGGGTATGTAGCCGCGGGAGCGCAGGCCAAGCGTCAGCAGCCGTGCTGTTCGATGCACCTGTGTCCTTTGAGCTGACTGCGTTTGGCCGGGGCGGAAGAGCGGGTGGTAATGTCCGCGGCTGGCGTTCTGCAGAGGCTTTGGAGGTTCTTGATCGACGTCGGCGACGTGATCGTCGTCGCTTAATAGATGCTGCTGCTTCTCGGTGAGACGAGTGGTCTCTAACCATTTTTTTCAATATTGCCATTTCCTTTCGTATCAAAGGGCATTCCTTCGAGGATGCATCGTGAGGGCCGCTACAGTTTGTGCACTTCAGCACATTGGCCTTGCACGTGTTAGTGGTGTGGGGCCCAGTGCAGCGAGAACAGACGGTAGTGTTCTTGCACACACTACTCACGTGTCCAAACTTCATGCATTTCCAACACTGCAGCGGTTTTGGTATAAATGGGCGAACTGCGTGTCGAAAGTGGCCCACTTTTACATGCGATGGGAGGGATTCGCCCTTAAATATGATCTTCACACACCGTGACGTGCCGACACGAAACGCGCTTGTGATGACGGTGGTATCGGTAGCCGGCTTGATTAAGATCGACAGATCGGAGTCGACAATGGTCTCGTCAACATCGTAAATTACGCCAGTACTGACTTGTTTGCCCAGCGGAATATGAGGGCGGACTTTCATCCCGTCAAGTTCCGTGACATTGCGCAAAGAATCCAACGCAGCTGCGTGTTCTACGTCAATCGCAAGGACGTTCTTACGGGTGTTCACTCTGATGTCTTTGATTTCATTCGGAACTAGCGCCTCTAGATGTGAAGACACGGCTTGCCTGTTGAGGCGTCTCAGGTTGTCAGTGGCGAGAACTGGCGCGAACAGGATGGTGAGCTCCTCGGTATTGCGCGAAGATCTCACGGTGGACTCACTCGAATTCGATGATGCGCTGAGAAATCTTCGCTTTGCTTTACGACTCCGCACCAGCTCGAAGGTGTCGTCACAAGAATCTTCACCGCTGACATAGTACTGCATCGTGTCGTCGCCGTCAGTGTCGCTCTCGGTGCCGTTGCGCTTCCTGGAGGCAGCCGTCGCGGGCACTGCCGAGTCCGGTGGACGCGCGTGAGACTCCATCTCCGTCGCAGTTAAGGAGGAAACAGCTGTTCAAGGCAGAGTCCAAGAAATTCACAAAATGAGTAGAGCTGGAAGACTCGGCGTTCTGCCTGAAAGGCACTTCATCTTCTTCTCTCCCCAAATCAGGGTTCATTAATTTGGGTGGGGGGAGGAGGGCCATTCCAGCTAAGGTGCTGAAGCTGAAAATATTTCTGACTAATTTTCAAGAGGTTTTTCGCCAACTAACGAAAAAAGAAGCATGCAACTACACCACGTATTTATTTCTTTATAAAATGCAAAACAATGTCGAAATTGGAAAATTTTACAGACGTTTTAAAACAATAATCATCGCCTATTATGATGAATACTTTATAGAATACCCACCCAGGAGTGGTAAACACAGTACTGCAAAAACATGTTGCATTATTTTAAATGAGAAAATTGACCCTACTTTAAGACCCATGTATGGTCATCCCTACAATCTGTCTCCTTCAAATAATAAAATAAAAATCACTTATATTGAATTTTGAACGCATTCTCTTTGTTGTAATAAAGAAGAGTGACTCAGATTGTGTCTTGCCTCTTTTTAGCCATCATATGAGTTCAGCTTGAGCTTTCATGGTTCCCACATTCGCCTTCTTGCTAGGGTAGGTTGAGGTAGCAAGCACACGAGCGCGTACATCCATTTTTGCTTTCCATTTTTTTTTTACTTCCCGGGGAAACTGACAATGAGTTAATTTTCGAGTGGAAGGCCTTCGGATTCGAAAATCAGCAAGTCGTTCAAACGCTGCTTTCCACTTTTAGTGAAATCGGTCAGTCAAGAACTTTATTGAAGTCCTGAGCAGTTTCAATCCGTTGGAGATCCCACGCGGGGAACTCCTCCGGCAGAAACCGTAGGCGACGCCCAAGTCGGGACGGGAACGTGGTGACGCTCCGCCAGTTCTTGGGCCCTCTGGACGGCCTTGAGTTGGAGTTTGAGGTCCGGGCTTTTGAGGGCTTCTTCCCATTCGGGCTCACTGGAGAGAGGGCCCTTTGGTAAGGCGGTACATTGCCATAGCATGTGCGAGAGTGAGCAATAAAGTTCTGGGCAGTCTGGGCAATTTGCCGGGATTTCTGAGTTATAGCGACTTAGTAGGCCTCGTGACGAATACGAGTCCGTTTGTAGCATTTTTTCTGAGAAATCCGTGCTACGTTTTGCAAAACGAGGGTTGCTTCCTTCCTACAGAGGCACTTTCCCACCTCATATAAAAGTTTCGTTGAAACCTGAAAATAGTCGGACAACTAAAAAAACAAAAAATGGCGGCGGTCTGCTCCGGACAACCGTCAGTTGCACTTTGCTTCTCGAAAAGGTAGGAGGTGCGTCGAGTGAGCTCCTCTACAGTTAGCAATGAGGTGAATGCGGTTTAAATCATGGATCCGGGACCTCAAAGAGTTGCGACGTAATGCTTACGCATTTCTCTCGCATTTACCGCTAAATCGCCACTGAATTTTTCTGCGATAATAGACCCGATCCATGACATAGGGTCATATTTTGATGCTACCAGACCGGAGCTATGATGCAATGTTAACGGTTTCAGTCGTGTATACCTAGTGTGAATTCTGAAACGTTAGCCTAAGAGATATGGGAGTCAACGTGGGAAGTCATGGACTCTGATAGCGAGTACACCGTAGCCATGGGTAGCCGTATGAAGAACATGCGCCGTACGTCGACTGAAAAGGCTTCGTGGAATCAGAGTGAGCAGCTATCCTTCATAGTTTATTACGTGTTGCTCTGGACGTCACACAGCGTGAACTCCCTCAGCGAGCAATTTCTAACCGATTATTTTGAAAGTGTGGCCCCTGGGCAAATCAACGAGATCAGTATCAACGCTCGCAAGAACATTCTGACGACAGATGCGAACAGTCAGAAATAGTGGAGAAGTCCATTCCACAGCTAAGCGCAATCCCCGTCCGCTCCTTTATTACTTACGGGCAGTAGACAACGTCACTTCCCGTAATCACTCATCCGCCAGTGTTTTATATACGGCTAATATCCAAGGAAAATATTCTTCAATGCCGGAAGGTCGGCACAAGCGAGGACCGCTCATTAAAGTGACGAAGGGAGTTGCACCGCTTGCTGGCATAGAAAGTTTCTCGTATCATTATCTGCACACATATACCTCAACTCACACGCAAACTTATTGCCAACGTATCAAGAATAAGTGAACGGACGCACACTTGAATCAATTCACCGAAGTGTGAGCGACGGCGATTAGACCGAGAGCATACGAATGTTCGAAAGAACGTTTCGTGACGGTCCACAGAGTAAGCGAGTGACTAGCGATAATACATCATTACTACAAGCTATTACAAAGTACAAGCCCTTGTACAAGGGCTTGTACAAGCGGTACAAGCGGTATAAGCCCTTGTCAGCAGCAATAACAAATGTATCACAACTGAGCACACCCGCGATCGATTATACAGGCACAGAATAAGTATTCAGATAGTGACCGCACCGGAAACATCACTGAGTCAGAAACGTGGCAAGCCACTGCTTGAACGTGTTAGTTAAATAAAGAACGAAGAGCAAACACACTGATCCTAATTCAATTCATAAGCGCATTGTTTGGACAGCTTGGAATACATATTTATACCCGCTTTTAGCACAAGCACCGTATACACTCTGCTCGCGCCGTTTGGACAAAGCGCAATGAGCTCTGAAAGCGCTTACATATGTCCTTTCAAGCTCTGGTCAAAGCTTCGTGTCGATCACCCAGTCACCGTCTAAAATATCCGCCGAAACAAAGGCTCGGAGAGTAGCACTGGCGTGCCGCACGTCCTCTGTAAACGCGGGGGAAGCTGAGGAAAGCAATAGACGCCTCACCGCATCATAAACATGGGAGCGCTTATGCGATCGCCGTGAAAAGGGTCTATAGCTTATGGTCGTCCTAGGGTCTCGCAGAAGTACCGACCTACGCGGGTTCGAGCTTGGCGAACCACACGGCCGCGCCACCCGTCACCTAGAGTGCCATGGCGCGCGCGCTCAGGCCGCAAAGGGGCTACTGAGCGCTAGGCACGCAGGACAGCACAGTATTTCTCTGAGTTAGGCGGAAACCGTTTGTCTCCGGCGGCACCGAACACTGCAATAACACCCGGTCCAGGGGTTCGCGGAAACCACAGGGCTCCAACACCAAGGGCGAAAAATACAGACTGGGGCACCTACAGCACGTCGCTGGGAGAGCTAAGTATCCGCGACACGTCGCTGGGAAAAGTCCCCGCGGCTACGCGGCTTGCTCTCGCGCTAACCAATGGGCCAACTCGCGAGAGCTCGGGCAATCTCCTTCAGCTTGGGCCTCCGATAAATGCGGCTCGGCGCAGTTCACCACGCGCGAGTAGTAGTAGTAGTAGTAGTACCGCCGCTCTTTTGCTTAGCGTCCGGAAAATATCAACACAAGCTACGCGCTCACCGTACGGGCAAAGGCACCGTACGCGAGCTGAAGTCCGAGACAGAAAGGGGTCGGCGGATGAGAGGAAAGCGTGCGCGTACCCTGTACTGCTTTCGGAGAGATCGGTCGCGCTCCCGTCGTGAGCAGCCGACAGCGGCTATCCAATAGACGCGAGCGCCCCCACCGCAAATTATCGCGAGTGGAGCGCCACGGCCGACCACCATCGAGAGCGGAAAGGGAACACGCTTAGGGACTGGCTTTAGTAAGGACGACAGAACAGGTGCATATCCGTGCAATGACGCCGGGGCATACCTCAATCCCACAAGCTTAATGGAACATTTTGTTCACAGCTGTTCCCTAGCCAGCGTTGGCAGGCAACCCCTGTCGGAGGACTCTATCTTCGGTCCATGACCTGACACTGAAACTTCAATGCGAGCAACTAAAGCGCTGTTGAAGTTTCTGCAGGACACCAAGCTAGACGAGCGGCTCTAGTAGGGCCACTGTCTAATATACATAGGCACTCACTCATTCTCCTGTCATCATCACCCATCCAAGTGCTTTCACTCCCCTTCGTTCTTCCCCAGTACAGAGTAGCAGACTAGAGCGCACTAGCTAAGGTCGACCTCTCTGTCTTTCCTGCGAATAAATTTCATCATCATTGTGCGTTTTTTTTGTTCAAGGCGGCACAACATTCAATTTTACGAATATATTTCATTCAGCCAATATTGCTGCATCATGTTTATTTTTATTTCTGTTACGTGTTACTATGGTGGGGTTGCGCTGTGGTAAGTCTAATAAGTTTCGAGAACTTGAGTAAAACGATCATATTTCCCGTTACCATGATTGAGTAGGGCAACGTCTAAGCACCAACCCGACAGACGTTACTGCAGCGTGGTCTGTGAGATTGTCTTTCAATATAACGCTTCTCTCCACCATTCCTTAAATAGTTTGTGTGACCCATCTTTCCGAGAACAGTACAAGGTACGTACACGCTTTCCTCTCATCCGCCAACCCCTTTGTGTCTCGGACTTAGCTCGCGTACGGCGCCTTTGCCCGTACGGTGAGCGCGTAACTTGTGTTAATATTTTCCGGACGCTAAGCAAAAGAGCGGTGCCTAGTGCTCGCGCGTGGTGAACTGCACCGAGCCGCATTTATTCAAGCCGCTGGAGGTGAGCAAATTGCTTTGTTTGGGGATTCTTGGTTTTAAGGCCACAATAGCCGTTTTGAAGTGCCACCTAGCAGATTTGAGCGACTTTTTACAGCGAAGTTGTATGGCTAGCCGATTCGTCCATCCGTCCGTCCGTCTGTCACCTGTACGCCGAAAACTCCTCCATCGCAACCCCATGTCCATGTGCATGCGGGAAAAAGAAGAGAGAGAGGCGCGCCATAGGCTGCGCCAGTAGTGACGTCGTTGCTCTCCATCGAAGCTGAGCACACGCGCAGCAGTTTCTCTCCGACTCCGAAATAGGTACGCCACGCGTCATACGTACTCCTGAGGAGCAGGCAGCTTTTGATCAGCAACGCCGCGAGCGAAAGCGGGAACGAGCTCGTCTACGCGTTCTGATACTGCAGCCCGGGCACAAGAACAGACTCGTGCAGTCGAGCGCAAGCAGGAACTGCGTACCGAGGATTAAGCAGCCTACAAAGTCGTCGTTTAATGAACCATCGGGATCAACCCAGTGATGAACACCGGCGCCGCACATTTCAGCTTCGCTGGTTAACCATATATACGGAGTGCTTGGGCGGTGATTCTTTTTGTATATTTGCCTTGCTGGGCACTTCATGGCCACGAACATGATGAGCTACTGTGTAAGATACGTGACGTTATTGCAGGGACGTCGCGGTTATTGGAATCCATGTCGTCAAGGCTTTCTTATTTGTTTTCTACCAACCGCCTGGTTCATTCTGCACACTCTATTGTGGACATGTGCCATCTTCGAGGCTGATAATTTTCATGTACGCCTTCTTCGTGCATTCTACGCTGCTATCACGCGCATGACAACGAATAATTTTACGTCAACGGACTGCTATCTTGTCAAGAACAATTTCTTTGCGATGCACATCATTTCATCCTCGCCCACTACACTCTTGCTTGTTCGGCTTCTGAAATATGTGCACTGGTGCCACCACTCTGACATATGTGAGGAGCGCCCCCAAAACCTTACAGTAATTACTCATTCCAAGCTGCTCAAAAGGACTGTTGGATTTAAGAAGGATTGAATAACAATACGTTTAGGAAGGCATGTAAGCACTGTATGAGGGAAAGCTTCCTTCATCAGCGTACTTGCCACTCCGAGGCGAAGCGTCCGCTTCAGGTTAAAGTGTCTGTGGCTCAGTCCCTTCTTAATAAGTAGTCATCGTGTTATATTGCAAACATCTGCCACGGTTGCTTGGAAACTATGGCGTTGCGTTTCTAAGTGCGAGGTCGGGGGATTAGAATCCGACCACGGCGGCCACATTTCAATGGGGTGAAATGCAATAGCACATTTTGGCAATGGATCACGGAAGCCAGTCACGTGAGTCATCCATGCAACTCAAACATGCAGTTGTTTTTGTCGTCTGATCAACGTCACATCGTCAAAGATGTGCGCAACCTCTTTCTCGAACGTGATATGACAGATGGAAGAATCCCAATAACAGGACTGTTCATATAGAAACCCCATGAACTCCAGAAGAAAGGCCGTGGGCGAATCGTCTCGCGCGCAGCCATAGGAAGGGAATCGAGGGGATGGATGTGCGCTCCACGTTGCGGCGAAAGGAGCGGCCAAGCTCCTTTCGGCAATTACGCCCTCTTTGTCCGAATGGCACGGCCGCAGCAACCCTTCCGCGCGCACCGTTCCCGGCGGCCGTGGCCTCAGAACCAGCTGATTATGAAGCACGGCGTGGCGGCTTACTCCGAATTAATTTTGGCTACGGCGTGCCTCATAATCAGTTGTGGTCTTGACACTCAAAACCCGAGAATTAAATTTTTTTCCTGCTCCTAGATGTGAACCAAATTGATCATCAATGATTTGCTGTTGCTCCTCGCTCACATAAGCTTGCTGGTAATCTAAAAAAATTACGCCTGAGAAATGTGCACTCGTTGCTTTTACTCGCAAAGCGATGGCCCCGTATGCTTTGCGGATTAATGACCAAACTATACGATATAGACGAACGCACCGATTTCTTGGCGTCATCATTGATAGAGACTTGTCTTTAAGCCCTCACGTCTCGTACATGACAAAGCGTTTGGCCGCTATTGTGGACCTTCTGGCGTTCCTCGGCGGGAAGTCCTAGGACGAAACAGTACCATCAATGTTGCAACTGTATAAAGCACTGTTTTTGGGCTTCCTGCGGTACAGCTTACCTGCACCAGGAAATACTTGCATTACAAATATCCGCAAACTCCAGAGTGTGCAAGCACAACCACTCAGAACTTGTCTCGGTCTCCCAAAAACTATAGTATACATCATTGATTGCGTCATTGGCCATTGCCAGAGACGTTCCTTTGACAGTCTACATCGATACAGATGTCCTGAGAGCACACATCCGACACCTGACTCGGATTCCCTCCCACCATCTTGCTTGCCTTCCAGCAAAAAAGCCACATTCAACTTTTGCCAAAACTATTGTAAGACATCAGTCCTACATGCCATCACAATTTACGCCTGCTACACGATTATCCGACCCGTTGTGGTGTCTGCACCGGCCGCAGGTGCAGTTGACAATTCCAAGCATCAGAAACAAAGCCTTTGCACTCTTTGAAACAAGCAACTTTGGAATACATTCACAACGTGCACAGATTCCGCCAACATGTCTGCACAGATGGTTCGGTGAAACTCAAGAGCTCTGCTGCTGCAGTCTTCATCCCCGCAAAAGCTGAAGAAATCAAATTAAAAACTTCATGTGTGACCACATCAACGGGTGCAGAACTCGCGGCACTCCGTGCTGCACTTGATTTCATTAAGCAGGAACCACCGCAACAATGGACTTTAGTGACTCGAAGGCCGCCCTTCAGTGCATAGAAAGCCCAATGCGCCACAGATCCAACTAAGAACCAGCCTTAGAAATTCGTCACGTATATCACAGCCACGACAAGGGACACAAACATAATCGTTCAATGGCTTCCAGGACATTGTAACATCAGTGGGAACGACCACGCCGACGAAGCCACCCGATCTGCGCATGAAAGTGGTCAACGAGTCTTCCTTCCGCTTTCGCGAACAGACGCTGCGGCTGGGCTGCGATTGATGTCCCGTGATTGTACTTTGCCCCTGTGGGACTCTAATGTTTTCACCATGTGTCGTTTGCGTTCGTAGTCTCCGGACATACGGATGCACCTACCGCCTGGGTTACCACGACGTGAACAGACCATGCTGTACCGTCTGTGGCTAGGCGTTGCCTTTACGAACTCATATGATTTCCTTATTGGAATGACCGACAGCCCCACGTGCGACACATGCAACAGCGAAGAGACGGTCACACACATTATCTGTTTCTGCCCGCGATATAGTGCCCAGGGACAAGTGATGTGCAGAGTACTGGACCAGTTGGACAATCGTCCACTATCAGAACTGAAAGCTTTAGGTCAGTGCTCTGAAAGAACATCCGCGTTGAAGGCCTTACTCGCGTTATTAAGGTTCCTGCGGTCTACGGGGCTTAACAATAGACATTAAGAACGCCGCCGACTACCGCTCTATAGTGTAAGCGCTTTGTAGGGTCTCGTGTCGCTTTCTCTCTATCTTCCCCTTCCACTCTTACTCTTTTTATCCCCCTTAACCTTTCCCCCCGGGCAGGGTAGCCAACCGGAACTACCTCTGGTTAACCTCCCTGCCTTTCTCTGTATTCTCTCTCTCTATCTCTTGATCCCACCAGTAGACGCCGTTATCGGTCGTTGTCAACCTTATCGGATTTGATCGGACCCTTATCTGGCCTTATCGGCCGTTATCAATCTTATCGCAGTAGATCCGATCCTTGTAAGCCCTTATCGGACATGATCCGACCTTTACCAACCTTATTCGACTTGATCCTGTCATTATCGGTCCTTATCAGAATGGCTCCGACCATTATAAGCTGTCATCACTCTTTACCACCTTATCCATCCGCATCGAACCATTTTCAAGCATGATGAGACCCATACAACCTCTCATCACCCCTTATCATTCATATCAACTCATTAACTGTTTATATGTTTATGTTGCACGACGCGAAGCGCATGAGCCCTCAGAGATGGGTGGCATTTCGGTCGGTGAAGGAACGCCCCACCAGAAGGCGCATCCCGCGACCAGCAAAACGCATCGAGCACGTGGCGTGTTTTGCGTTAAATTTTGGCAAAACCGGAATTTTTATTATTTCTACAAGGCCCTAAGTCGGCCGTACATATTGTCCTAGATATTGCTTTCATTGCACCATCACCAAATCATTCAACACAAGGCCTTCAAAAAAACTATTTTCCCTCGACTTATGTTTTCTACCGCCGATACAACACATTCGTATGGTTTAGTTATATTCATCTTCTGCAACCATGGGCGTTCAGCCCTGTGGGTGAGACACTCGGCTTCGGAGCGTAGGCTCGTCGGTTCAAAACTCACCACTGCCAACAATTTTCTTGAATGTCTTCTGTTTTTTCTTCATAGAGTGCATCGTTTTACGGACGGACAGATAGGTTTTCCGGGTGAGTCGCCCAATAATGCTTACGCATTTAAAAGGTAGCAGAGCGCGCCAATGTTATGTTACCTTTCCCGCCCCGTGCCATTTATATAAGCATATCAAAACAAGCCCTCGTGCCACTGACAAAGAGGGGCGGCTGTATAGCAACCACCACAGGACGCGCCTTGTTAACTGCAGAGATTGTGCAGTCTACCGAACTCCTCCTCGGGAGGGTTGACTTAATTAGAGAACATAGCAACAGTGTAAAGAAACGATGCGATGGCTGGTAGTCTCTGCATTGCAGCACGAAGTGGCGAGCCATTGTCTCGGAATTACTGTCGATAGACGGAGATGAACTCATTAGACTGGCTATTGAAGCGGCGAAAATTGCAAGCTTACATACCGAGCTCGTGAGCATCGCCTTGAGCCTTGTTTTGATGTTGTTAAAACGACTTGAACAAGCATTGTTTAAAAGCGTTATAGCCCTTTCAGCCAAAAGATAAGCTTTCTCCGATCATTGAATGCGTGTTCTTTTTCCCTTTCTTTCTTTCTTTTTTTCGGAACACCTCTTGTCCACAGGGAACGGCTGCCTCACGGTGCCTCTATGCCAACATAGGAGGAATACGAAAGTGTTCCTGCTGTTAGATCTAAGATGATACTGAAAAAATAAATAAACTTCTGGTGACAAACTAGTTCCGCAGCCCTCCTTCGATCATACACTTCCGCGAAAGCAAGGAACATGAAAAAATTTTAGGTCAATAAACCTCTTTCGGTATCAATCATTTTTTTTTAACTAAGCGAAAGTCCTAAATGCTGCTAATAGCGCAGAACTTTTTAAAAAAGAAGACGAGCTGTGGCATCCCCCACCACGTTGTTTCAAAAACCGGATATTCATATACTTATCCATACATGTGTTCATGCCGTGGGCAAAGCTTGATAATTTATATTGTTATTATTAGTACTAGTAGTACTACTACTAGTAGTAGTAGTAGTAGTAGTAGTAGTAGTAGTAGTAGTAGTAGTAGCAGTGATGTGTTAATTGATGAGAAAGGGGGAAATCGACCACCAGAGGGTCGGCTATGGTAATCATCAAAAATAAACTCCAGCGACAAAGGAATGTGTCGGAAATCTAAACATAAACAAAACAAAATATAGCGGAGGAATGCAGTGTCACTCTGGCGTAACCTGGAACACAATATACCGGGTGTTTCAGCAAACTTTCAATTTTTTTTAACTTGCCTGCGGCCGATAGCACAATTCTAGACGATGACCTGGTATACTCGTAGAGGCAAACATTACTTACGCAACAAAAAAAAACAACTGAAATGCATAATTGACTAATTAACAAAAATTACTCATCAAGTATTTTACCAAATTACCTTATGACACATACTGCAGTTTACATATTCTAGCCGGAGAGTTCGCAAGGCGGATCCACTTAGAACAAATTGTCGAGATGACACATAGTTTCGAGATATAAATTCCTGAACTTTCCGGAGAAATGCATTGACGTCTCAGTTACTTTTGTGCTTCAATGCATAAAACGACGTTTTGTTAAGAAAGTAAATGGAACGACAGTGCATTTTTTTCCGCAAGTTTGACTGCGCATATCTCGTACATGCCGTCATCTCCACCATATTTTTTTTTTTTTTTGAAGTCGACATGCTTTACAATCTTACCAGCTAGAATTTGCAAATTGCAATATGTGCCATTAGGTAATTTGATAAAAGCTTCATTAGTGATGTTTTGTTAATTTGTCGATTATGCATTTCAATTTGTTGTGCAAGTCATGTCCACCTCTTCGAGTAGACCAGATCATGGACTAGAATTATGTTACGCGCCACAGCCAATTTTTAAACATTTTTTAGAGTGTTTGCTCAAGCACCCTGTAGATCGCCCTGTATTGGCGACATGCGAGCGACCACTCACAGCCGAGCGCTACCAAAACCGTCTCGGTCTGTGGTGACGGCATAAAAGCAAAACACAGTTAAGTAGAAAGCACACAGAAAAATTGTGCACAAAGTATAAATTATGGTGCTCTAGTATAGTAGTAGTAGCAGTAGTACAGTAGCATTATTAGAGTAGTAGTAGCAGTAGCTTTGCCCTAGTTAATATTATTACTAGTAGCAGTAGTAGTGTAGCACTAGTACAGTAGTAGTAGTAGTAGTAGTAGTAGTAGTAGTAGTAGTAGTAGCAGTAGTAGTTTTGCAGAAGATAATAATAGTACTAGCAGCAGTAGTAGTGGTAGTAGTAGTAGTAGCAAAATGTTCGTTTTTCTTGGAAATCTGAAAGCAGGTATGGGCGCAATGTTTTTTTTTTTTTTTTAACATATCGCAGCACGCATTCTCCAGTACAGATGGTCCCCGGCGTCGCTTTGGCAGATTATGAATGCGAACGCGCACTGTAGTTACTGGCACAGGAGAGTCACTCCCTGCGCCGTAGTTGTCCGGCTCGCGCGTTGTTTGCGGGGTTTCTCATCTCCGCGCGGTAGCGCCGCGTACCACGTCAGCCGAGCCTTTTCCGCCCTCCACCAGAATGCGCTTAAGTCGCAACTGCTTGCCCGCGGTCGTCAATCGCCCCGCCTTTAAACCGGAGGTGGTCGTCGCTGGTTCAGCCGAGAGGGGAGAGGGGGGGGGGGAGTGCGGAAAGCCGCGCCCATTTCTCTGACCGCAAAACGAGCTATTAGCATGCGAATCAGGCGCGGCCACTTCGAAGGTCTTCCCCCTCCCCTCGGCGCTTCCAGTTTGTTTTCTTTTCGCGTTGCTCTCCGCACGCGTTCGGAACCTGTACAAAAACGCGCGCCTTTACAAGCGGCGGCGGGCTCTCGCAAATTAGCCGAAAAGGAAATACCAACACGGCTCACTCTCGCCGCCTCTTCGATGGTTGGAGGCGCGCTATGAACAGACAAAAAAAAAAAAAGGGGGGGGGGGGAAGGTGCGGAAGGGCCCGCGATTGTGTTGCAACAAACGTCGACAACGGTGGCGTCTTTTCTATTTTGTTTTCTATTTTACTTTATTTTTTTCATTATTATTTATTTACTTATTCATTTTTTGAGGAGCATTCGTTCTGGCTCCAGGGCAGGGTTAAAACAATGGCAGCCCGCGGAGCTACCAGCCGCCTTGTGCGATGTTTACGTAAACGCCGTGTCGCACTTTCTCTCGTGTTCTTTCGTTGTGTGTGTGCGTCTGTGTGTGTGTTTGTTTCTGCTGGTGGTTCAACAATGTGCGCAAGCTGAGAATGGTTGAAGGTCAAGCTGCCAGTTCTGCAATTGCGCCAAGTGTCGGTGGAAAGCTACATCCGGGCTTTTTTTTTTTTTTTTAGGAAGAACGATAACAAGAAGAGAAAGAAAGGAAAGTGTGACTTCGTGAACGTTGTTCCAAATGATGACGCGTGGAGTACCAGAAAGTAAACGACACGAAGGTCGCACACTTTAGCGGCAGCGCTGTACACGAGAAGCGTTTGGACGCAGCATAGTGGAACAAATGAGTAAACGAGAAAGGCAGCGTTCGTAAAACGCGAGGAAATGAGTGTAACCAGTCTTGCGCCTCTCGCGAGTGCTTTTTGTGAGGCCGCACAAAAAGTAACATTTAATAAAAGAGAGAGAGCAGGTGGTCAACAAGCCCAACTACCGACTTAACTACCGCGCGCAGTGGAACTAGGCTAGGGCAAGAAAAGGGGGAAAAGAGAATAAGTGAGAACACAGGAGAGGTGCCATCGATACTGAGCAGTCACTCCTTGAGACCTGTGGACTTCAGGAACTGCAGCAACGCATATGGCCACGATCCAAGGACCTTGGTCACCTGGAAGCATTTCTTGGCGACCATTTTCTACTTTGACAGTATCTATCTATCTATCTATCTATCTATCTATCTATCTATCTATCTATCTATCTATCTATCTATCTATCTATCTATCTATCTATCTATCTATCTATCTATCTATCTATCTATCTATCTATCTATCTATCTATCTATCTATCTATCTATCTATCTATCTATCATCTATCTATCTATTCGTTAACTTGGCGTGTACAAAAAATTGACCTTGTATGAGAACAGTGTATGGCGAACATAAATGATCGGTCACGACACGAATATAATGACATGCGCGCCATGTAGGTCACGAAACAGCCAACTACGCCTTCGTGCTCTCCTGGTCGTTTTGTAAACTTGGTAGGCTTCCCGCGCACTGATTAGCATAACATCAATTCCCACGGGGCGTGGGATCTGCCGGCTCCTTTTTTCTCCTCCTTTTATTGCAAGATATAGGCAGCGTCATGCCTGCTCGAAGGAGAAGCGATCCTGCGGCGTAAGGCGGACAAGAGAAGGACGCCGTGGAGTTGAGCCGTGATGAAAATGACGGCCGGACCCACGCGTATTCCTCGGCGGTCACGCAAACGCAATATTTTCTCTACTGCCGACGCATCTATGCTTTTTTTCGTTTTTCTTTTTCGTTTTCTGTCAGATGCACCTGCAGCGCATACACGCGCCGATGACAAAGCGCTCGTGAGACTGCGGGACACGGCCAAGGACGCGATCTCTGCATGCCGAATATAATGATTGAGTGTTCGAAGTCTAATGAAAGCCAGAAAAATATTTTGGCTCCGTGGGTAGGCGTTTCCGAAATGCCGAATTCGTGAAACGTTAGTGTTGAGTTTCACTTCTGTCTTTCTATTCTCGCTACACATTGCGAAACACGGCTGACTCGGAAAAACATTTATTTCGCCGAACGCCTTAACACGACATGTTTGCAGGTGTTTCCACCCCTCGGACACGGTGTTTGGCAACACCTAAGGCCAGAGAACAACACGTAGCCTCTCCCTCATTAAAGCGACCGAGGGGCATCCTTAGACACCGCCAAGGAAAAATTGTGTCACCAGACGAAGGCCGCTACAATAGCGCAAAAGCATCAGAAAAAAAAAGAGGTCTTATGCGATGGCGGAAGCTGTATAGTGTTTTGTCGTTTGTTCAAGATGGTCTTAACTATGACGTTGTAAATGAGTCTACAAACGTTAGTTTGTAGTGAAGTGAGCTTACGTGCGTCTTAGAACGTGAGCGTGTAATCTAAATATTGAATACGAATCGAATTAGGTGGCTGCTCAATCCGTACACGATTCTACATTCAACACTTAAAATTTTCGATTATTTCTTTGTGTAGGTTAAGTGCGTTTAACTGCTCTTCAGATGTGCATGTATTCTAAACTTTGAATACGATTTGAATATCGTTGTTGCTCGATCCGTATCCGATTTTACGTTTCATTACTCGAAATTTTCAAATACTCGTTTGCGGTCGAACATCTATACCACAAACAATTACTTCGAACAGCAAAATAAAAAAAAAATCCAACTGAAACGGAACTACAGGGGCGGTTTCTGCGCTAAGCTTCTGCGTGCATTATGGCTGTGCAGAAACACCACGACTTATAAATTATGATCTATACTGTAAAGCAGGTTATTACTGCAAGATAGCTGGCAGTCTTCTAAGCAGGAATGTTTCCTCCGTAGGTTGACCGCAGATCTGTTAGCTCAATTACTGTGAAATAGTACCTTGTTTCCAGTGGACCTCGATATTCTCGCTGCTGTATTTTTTTTTTCTATAGCTCAGTTAAGAAATCAGAATTGGGTTTAGTTTGTCTGCGTGTCCTCACTTTCGATTACGCTGACGTCGCTATAGTCAAGTCGCCGTCCTTACTGTGTCATTGGGCCACATCCTTGTTTCCATCGTCCCCGTCCTATTGTAGTCCCTCGGCTTAACCAGAGTTCATCTTCGTCGTGAGGCTGTACTCGCGGAAGCCCGCGCATCCAGCAATGAAAGACAAAATGTTAAGCGTTAGGTCAAGTAACAGGGAGACTGCGGAACGGGCAATAAGTCAAACGCGGGAAGCATTATTCTACATCTGAGATTAGGAGGAAAGAGTGGAGCTAGGCAACCCATGTAACGCGTAGGGCTGACAACTGGTGGTCTTTTAGTGTTAGAGAATGGGTGCCACGAAAAATGAAGCGCACTAGAAAACCGGGAATTCGGTGGTGTCGTGAACTTAGGAAACATACGGCCATGAAACGGGGGTCAGCTGGCGCAAGACAGTGCTAAACGGAAATCGCCGGGAGAGGAATTCATCCTGCAGTGGACATTCATTGAACTCATGACGATACTCATTAGAAATTTCTTTTCACCCTGTCGTTTTGAAGTTGTGTTCTTAACGACTTGCCCATGTTCCCGCATGCGTGCGTATACTCCCGTTCTTAAACTGGTTGTTCTTCCCCGCGCAGCCCTGTGCCAGCAGCAGGAGTGCGACCCTGTGCCGGTGCTGCGTTGCTACGGCGGCCTGCTAAGCACCATCGAGACAGACATGGACAGGCTGGCTGCCAAGTACGGGCCCGAGCTCGACTCCGCGCTTAGGACGTTCGTCGGGTGAGTGAAGGCCGGCGGCGCGTGCAACGTTGTCAATGCTCACACGAGCATGCGTCGCCCTTCTCGTATGCACAAATACAGAGAGGTACCTTTATTAACAAAGGAAAAGCTCAGAGGCGGGTTAGAAATGGACGTCTGGCCAGCTAGTCAGCATTGGGAAAGGGGAAACGGCAGTATGGCGAGGACGAAAAGAGTGCTCAGAGTGACCACGCAAAGTGCAAATAATCTTCGAGGTTTCGAAATCTAGACCACTCTCGTGCAGGGATTTGACTATAGTCTTTAGAACATCACGTCGACGAAAAGCGTCCGGCCAAGGTCCCAAGAGAACCTTTTCAATCAAAGGTTGACCGACCCTGCCAGTCCAAGGACCCACCAGTTTGTACGTGCAACCATGTCGCTCACATTTTTATAGCCTTATAAGGTCTCATGATTTACAAGAACGGTTTAGTAAACCAGTACACAAACAGGTACCATGTGCGGTTAGGGCCTCGAACAAAACGTAAATATATTTCGTGTTTGTGCTTCGCATCTTCATCCTATAGCCACGTTGGGCTGAATCTTTCCACAGCGCCAGACCACACTGCCTAACGAGCCCTCGAAGCAAAATGAGAGGGAAGCGATAAATATTCAGCATAACACAAGGCTAGATGTGTCGGAGATGTGAAAATGCTCAAGTGCGCTTTCGCCGTGACGTCACGGAAATGAGTGGCCATATTTGCCTGGTGAATCCATACCAATTTTCCCTGAGCTGGTCAGCGGTGCATTTGTAGCCATTGTGTTGTTAGGTTGTCAGCGATTGTAATAATAATAATAATAATAATAATAATAATAATAATAATAATAATAATAATAATAATAATAATAATAATAATAATAATAATAATGATGCTGATGATGATGATGATGACGTGCGTTCACTTTATCGAGCGTGTATTCATTTTAATGGGACCTCCTCACTCTCAAATATGTTTGCACACTTTGGGGCTCATATTGTCCCACAACAATAATGGTAATCTGCCCTGCTTGCTTTCCCTTCTTGAAAAATCTGCGCTCGCTACTTTCCTGTCGAGAATGCTATGTCACGCTGATAAGGCGCGTGCGTTCGTGACCTGGAAGTGCCAGGCTCCCAGCGTCAAACAAAGAAAACGCAAGCAAAGCAGATGACGATTATTCTTGTGGGACAAGATATGTCCCAACGGGTGCACGCTTCTTTAGGAGTGCATTTCCTTTGCTGCTGGTAGGCGTTCAGGCTGCACTCCTTTGCCATCACCATTTTAACCAGACACGAAATAGAAAAATAGGTTTGCCTCTCTCAGTAAACTACTCTTCTAGAATACCTAAAAAAAACACTCTCTGTGAGAACAGGCATGACAAATTATCAGTGACGCGAAAACTACGAACATGGTGGCGACTTCGTTTTACAGTTCCTGCACCGTGCAGGTAGCCGTAACGTACTCGGGCCTAGTTAATCGTTTATAGGCAAGAATGGACTACATTACTTCCTTAAGGAGCCAACGATTCAACTGAACAAGTTCTCATAAATTTTGACGCACTTCAGCAGCCGAAACACGAGATAATACTTTGAAATTCATGACGTTGCACGGAGGTAAAGGCGACAGATTGACGGCCCGAGATTCAAAAGAATGAAAGTTTAGAGTTTGCTCTCTCTTCTTTAATCATCTCCTTACGAGAAATAAACAGTAATGTAGTTTTGAAAGAATGTTTTATCAGTGCAAACCGATTAAGTGTTTGTGTCCCTTTAAACAAAGCCTTTGGCGCATGGTGACATTAACTCTGCACTGGCACGCAGGAAATACCCGGCTTCGTCTTCGCCGTGCAAGATACGGCCCGGAGAGCAGGGTCGGTGTACGGCCGCCGAGCGCGAGCAGCTGGAACGCATCGAGGGCGTCTACGAGGTCTTCCAGAGGACAGTCAGCGACAGCGACGCGCTCAAAGGTCGGTCTGCCCACATAAGCATGCCCGCTGCCTTGGCAACATTTGATGCGTCGTGCCGCAGAGGGTCCAGAGCTTTAACTAGGGCCCAACCGGAGAAATTAGAAGCATGTTCCAGTTTGCGCCATTGCACTTATCTAAAAAGAAAGCTTGCCTAAAAAGAACGCTACCACATACTCGCGGAAACGAAAAAGAGAACTGTACATAAAATTGCCCCTAACGTCTTGAACATATGTGCGTACATTATGGAAATCTTTTACAGAAATGAAAGCTGTTTCTCCCAGGCCTGTGACGGACTTACGGTGACAATAGGTGGTCATCGAGCGTCCGAAGTTTGTAGCGCAGCAGACAAATTTTGCTCGGTGGAAAGCGGGCACTCGAATATGTTTTATTTTCCGTGAAACAATCGGCACCCTACGCATATTTAAGTTAAAGACGGATATTTGCACATATATTTACAAATACTCATTAGCTATAGGCGTGCCAAAGTAAGAGATTTGTCCTTTAACTGTAACTATAGCGAAACGTTTTGTGTCCCGAGTCGAGATTTGCAAGGACGACCGTATCACATACACTGCAATGAACGAGAAAGAAATTGTGTCACAAGCGCTCATTAACACTCCAAACGATTACATGCGCGAAAAGAACTTTGCGCGCGAGTGCTTCTTTTGACGAATTTTATAGGATGTGCCGAAATAACCTGTGCTTGGACAGGGTGACAAAGTATTAAAGGCACTGACAACCACTTTTCATGGTACCCATTCTTTCATTGCACTAGAAAGCTTGCCGATTAGAGTGTCTAATCATGAAGTGGTAACGCGGAAAACGCCGTGGAACATTTTTTATTTGGGTTTTTCTGTCTGCACTGAAGATGTAGTCGTTCACTGGATACATGCTGAAAACAGTGATAGGTGAGCACGATAGCGATTATACGCCTGCATTAGTGGGAGGCAGAGGAGAAGTGAGAAAGTATTATTTCATCAAGTCAATGTTGCTGCGATTCGTCTTTTCCGAAGTGTTAAATTATTTGTACGATTATAGTTACGTTTTCTTTTTCTGGTTTCTTGTCCAACTGCTATGGTCGCTAACCAGTCAAGAGTGCTCTTTTTCAGCCAGGCCAAGTTCTTGAAAGCGAAATGACGCTTTTACACGTGATACGCAGTTCAGCGTGTTGCCGTAGCCAAGCGCGTACTAATATTGTTGTGCTGGCAACGATTTACGGCGCAGCTATTCAATGGCATTTTGTATCTCACAGGGAGGTCGCACAGCTCTGGTTACACTTAGTCGCGAACTCCAGTGCGTACAACAGCACGTGCTCCGCCATGCACCTTGGGACGGGTGTGCCGCTCGTTAGCGTGGACTCTCTTCGTAACACGCACAGAATAAAGCTCAAGCGTCTGCAATACGAACTGCAGTTTTAAGCACTCCGCATGCTGTACTTCAGAACAGCCGAGATACTACGTAGAGTAATTACATATCCTGCATCCGGACCAAGATTCTGCATCCGGACCAAGACATCCTGCATCCGGACCGCCAGACTGCGCCACTTGTAATTTCTAGTTAAATCATGAACAGCGTGCTGCATTCTATCACTATAAATAATCGATACTTGATTTCCATCAAGCTCTCGCAACACACTCTGGCCACTTCTCAGTCCCTTTAAGCGCAGCTAAGTCGACGCAATAGTTCGGCTGTTGTATTCCTTGCCATCCTCAAAGCTGAGTACATCATCGAACCGTTTTGGCTGCATAATACTCGAAGATATTCGACGTTAGTGTCACTCCTTGGCAGTTATTTACTCAACAAATATAGTTAATCAAGTACATCTGTTGGGCTGAATTCCAAGCTATCATGGATTTCTCTCGCATTCGACGACCATATGTTTCATTGCCTATCTACTTTTAATGTGACCGGTTTCTTCATTGCACAGAGCTGTAAAGTTGAGGATGCCCTTAAGTTTACCTAAGAAAAACTCGAAAATTAATGTAACTGAACCTAAAAAAGTGAAACTACTTCAAATAGTGTTGGATTTCAATCTTTCTCTTGCAAATTTTTTTCTATTTCTTTTTCTTTTTTTACAGTATACACGAATCTCGCCCATGTCTAAATATTAGCGCGCCATCTCGTGACACTACGAGTTAGCCTAGCTCTCAATATACCGTCGTCATCGATGCCCTTCAGTTGCCCTTGAGACGCCCGCTAATTCGTATTATTTTTCAGCGCACAGGCGTGAAAGCAAAGGAAGGCGACTCTTTGCCTTGTCTGTTCTGTTGCCACGTCTTTGCGCTGGTATATCGTACCATGTCAAGCCAACTGGCCTATCCTGTCTTAAAAGGTGCGGATTGACTCGATTAGATGTATATGATAAAATAGACACTGTTGTTTGACTTCGGTACTTCGCTAGAATAAGCAGCTTGGGCTTGTTGGACTTCCACCGTGGTGTTAACAGCGCAAAACGTAGACGGGACACGAGACGAGAAGACGACACCACAAGCGCTTGTGGTGTGGTCTTTTCGTCTCGTGTGCCGTCTACGTTTTGCGTTGTTAACGCCAGGATGCTCAAATTCACCACTGTTATCCTTACACAGTTTCCAACTGCGAGTACAGGCTGTAGCATATCAAATATAGAACTACATTCACCCTGCCAACCGACTGTAGAAACCTCGCTAGACATAGCGAATGTACGGGTATATTATATAGACACTACTTCGTCCAAAGGCACATTAACGTCAATTTGCGTATCCGTTGTCCCTTGGCACACGCAGACATGGTGGAGGCGTACAAGTGCTGGGACCGGCGCAAGTACCGCGACTGCTTCGCCAACCTGCTCCAGGACACGCTCATCCGCGAGTACCGGGACTCGTCGTCGTACCAGTACACGCCGGAGAAGACCAGGATCTGCAGGTGCGCACGGCGATCCTTGTTCCCCGCACAAGCAGGGGACAAGGACGCTGTAGGCATAAGAGTGCAGTGTTTCATCTTCAACTTATACCTACACATATATCACCGTTTCGTACAGAAATTTAGAATAGCATCGAACAGATATCTCTAGGATATTGCAGAGGGGCTCACGCATCCCTAGTGGCATTGGCCCAGCAGTCAGGAGCTTGTCTGGCAGCGGAGAGGGGCCCCAGACCGAGATTAAGGCGACGCAACAAAAAGCCAGCAGATCCCACTCCCCGTGGGAATCTATGCTATGCGAAGCAGTGAACGGGAAGCCCACGAAGGTAATGCAACTACCATGTGAGCAGCAAAACGTAGGCGGCTGTTTCATGACCTATCATTGATGTTCGTCATACACTCTTGTCATACTATACCAATTTCGGTACATACCAAGACGTAGACGGCTGTTTCAAGACCTACATGATACACATGTCTTGACCTATTATTTCTGTTCGTCATACTCTCTTGTCATACTAAGCCAATTTTGGTACATACCAAATTAAAGAAACGACCATGAGAGCACCAAGAGGTAGGCGGCTGTTTTATGACGTACATGACACACTTCATGGTATTCATGTCATGACCGATCATTCATCTTCTTCATGCGCTCTTCTCATACTATGCCAACTTTGGTACATGCCAAGTTAACGAAACAACCATGAGAGCACCATGACATAGGCGGCTATATAGAAAGCTAGATACTGTCAAAGTGGCAAATGTTCGCCAAGAAAAGCTTCGCATTTAAAACTGAAAGTTTCATTACATCGATAAGTGAGAGCGGTCAGCTCGTCAACCTCCTCGACGAAGAGCGAGCGGAGGCTCCACACTCGACCGGTTAATTATTCTCAAGACTACCGGCTTTTGACGGGCCAAAACGTCGCTATGTTCTGCTGTCACCTGACCACTCTCTGCGTCATGATAAAGCCACCTTGTGGAAAACAAAACTAAAACTAGTTGTTAAAAGCTTGCTGAGATTTTTTTTTCTTTCGAGGTCTGGGGTTTTCATTTAACGAAAAGAAAAATGAGACGCAGGAAACGTCTCGCGAGTATACTCCCTTAAACTATCACACTTCCGGCCCTTCCGCAGGCAATGGTCTGGCCTAGCCGACAGGTGCTTCGACGACACGACCGATAACCTGTGCTCCGAGAGTGCGAAGGCGGGACGACAGCACTTCCGCGGCGTGATGGCAGCCTATGTGGGCAGCTTTGGATGCCGGGATAGCGCCGCCACGGCAGGCCGGCCGCTCCTGCTGACCAGCACCGCCATCGGCTTTGCCATCTGGCTGACGATGCGCCTCGGTGCCTTCTACTAATCGGCTGCTGTAGTGTCGTGCGACGACAAACCTGCAAGCGGCGTCCGGCCAACGTTACCTAATCATCGTCGTCATGATTAGATTATCGAGGTCTCCTGCAGGAAGGAAGGCCTCCTCCAGAAATCTTCCAGTCCCGACCAATACCTCTACCATTCTTATGGGTTGACATATGTCTAATCCTAGCTACATTTAAAAATAAGGATATGGTTACTTAGAGATTTCATACACCAGCACGCATAAAGCGCTTCCTATACAAGAAAGAAAACATGTTTTTCTCGGACGCATGTCCCCATATGGGAGCGCGCTGGGGCAGTTGTATCCCGCGGATGATGCCATCACTAATTTACTCTTTCACCTTTTTGACGTATTTACAGAGCTTATACGAATAATTCTGCGAATGGTATGCACGGTGTATGTAATGGCATGCATGTTCTCTGTTTGTGGCAACACAGAAAAAAAAAAGTTTGCCGGCTCTGAAGCTTAGTTTGTTTCGGATTCCAAGCATAAACATCACATATATTTAGGAGCATTTCCTTTAACGCACTGCTTCGCTGCTTTCATGTTAAGAACGCTATGTAACGCTGATGCGTTCATGTCGTTCGTCACCTGAAAGTACCAGGCACGCAGCCTTATAGAAGGTGACGCAGTATAGACGACAATTATTGTTTGAGGACAATGTAAAAGCCCTAAAGGGTGCAAATTCGTTTTATAGCGCACGGCATGTTCGTCCTAGGCACATCTTGTATCCTGAACCGCAGCAATGATTCATAACTGTCTCAACTCACTGGAGAAAGCGGAAATTTGCACCGGTAAGTGAAAGCGGAACTTGAACATGACAGATGTTCTTGCCAACCAAGTGTCTCATTAGAACCACCTTGACCACTGACGAATAATTCTTGACAGGCCCGTAACGGTAACAAAACGTCAATTAACCACTGTCATGGTCACAAAGCAGACAAACCTGGCCAAACTAGAGCTGATCCGAACAATTTGCAAAGAAACTAGTAGTTTTCATAAATGTTCCGTGTTTACATTGGTTCTGCCGTCTTGAAGGTTCGCGCTTCGCGTCCGTGAGCTCGAAACTTGATCATCGTGTTAAGCTGACACTAAAGGCAAATATTAGGTCAATTTGGACCGTTAAAATGTCATTCCATAAACCTCGCAGCGTTTCGTGGCAAGAAAAGACTTAGTCTAAGAGAAAATCCCGTCTGAAGTTTTCGCATATTTTAAGCTCAATACAAATCGCCCGCGCCCGAGCGGGTAGTCGTGACGTTGTATAAGCCATCGCCACCCTTTACTACCGTCGGCGCGTAAAACGGCGCCCGACAGCTGGCGCTGCCGCTTCTTGCGCAAAACGCAAATGCGCTGCTAAAGAAACCAGCCTAGACAGCCGTCAGAGCGAAAAGGGAAGGGAAAGCGCGCGCCAAATTATAAACACGATCTTCGACGCTCGCCGCGATGACCTCGTCCCCTGCTACTAGCAGTTTGTGAGAGTTACATGATCCAGTAAAACCAGCGCAGCACTACGCGAAAACTGAACCTTTCGACCACCCGCGCTGTTACGGTGGCTATTGCAGCCATATGGTTGTAAATGGTAACGTCAAATAGTTCTTTTTTCGAAGAATTGAATAGAAGTGAACAAGTAGCATGTTCTTCCGTAATATAATGCAATGCAAGGATCTTTTTTTATTATGCGTGGTTCAGCACCAGGGACAGAAATATTATGAGAAGCCGCTACGTCACCGGGATAGTACTTGAATGTTCCGGGAGCTCCAGATCGTGTCCTGCATTTACCTCAATTTCTCGGTTATTGCTGTTCTGTTATTCCTCGATAACATCGACGCCTTAGATGGTCTCGAGCATTGTGTCACTATAGCTTGACTTAATATTTGCGTCTAGTGTCCTTTAGGTGCATTTGCAATCGCTCACTGGCGCCGGTGTACATTTTCCAGAGTGAGCGAGTGGATTGCAAGGCTCTGCATTGTTTTTACCAATAACAAAGTAACGGGCCATTGTGAAAGCGTCTTCGCAGGCACGAATTCGGAGATTTATGGCGAGTGTAGAAAGCTGGTTCTTGAAACCACTGTTCTTGTAGATAAGCAACGCATGCCTGGTAATTCACCAACCTATCAACCACGGCGAACACCTGAAGTTGTTTAATTCATGCAGTTGTACAAGGTCTTTTCTCAGGTCATCATCGCTTAGTCTTTTGTACTATACATATTTTTTTTTCTTATTTTACAAACTTGTCTTGGAAGGCTCATGACCCGAATGACACCGCAGACGTTTGCGAGCCTGGACATTTGTTTGCAGTCCAAAACGTTCTGCTGTAACAAAAAGAGACAATAAAAAGATATTCACTCCCACCTGCGATATCACCTTGCATTTTCTACAAATGTACTTCTGCATGATTGTTGTGTCATCTTGAAGAGAACAATGCTTTTTTATTTAATTTTGTCACCGCACACATATCCTAACCCAGCGATCCTTCACCTCTGCTACCCCGACATTTATCCGTCCGACGAGTGTAAAGCGTGCGGAGCCAGAGCGACGCTGCAGCACATGCAGTGGGCATGCACCGGCAGCCAGCAGCAGGAGTCCCCGACGAACGGGATAGAAATGGCAGTTTCGAAACGAGGGGCGCGTTGGGAGGCGGCCCTGCTCAGCCACGACCTCGCCGATCAACTGTGGGCCGTCCGGCACGCCGAGGAAGCCGCCCGAGTCCAAGGACTCGAGGCCGTCACCTAGGCTGGGGTGCTTATGGCCCCACCCCGCCCAAATCGCCGGACATTTGCAATAAAGTTTTCACTCCACACCATTAAATCATGGCAGAATGCATTTGTAATTAAAATGTGTACAATGTTATGGCACTGTGCCGCAAATCCAGGATTTTACGAGGCTATAAAAACAGGACATGCATAAGTTCCTTAGCTTTGGCTTGTTCGCATCGTCCGGTGGGCGAATTCATAGGAGTATCTGAAAATGTGGACTGCCTTTCCCTCAACTTGCGTGCCGACCTAACAGAAAAGAAAGTAATTTGTAGAAGTGCGGGAATATTGGAAAGTTTGAATACGAATCGAAGAGTATTTGCTATCCAAGTCGCATTCGTTTTGAGAATACAATTTATGGGGAATCTTGATGCAAGTGACGACTGTTCAGAATGATCCTGCTTCCAAAGAATTGCGGTTGCTACTCAGAGGCAACAATTGTACCCAACGAACGTGCACATGGATAACTTCAGCTAAATATTTTATTCTGTCAATAAGATGGGTTCGTGTTTAGTGAATATACAATATTTTACCTTGATTTGGGCAAACAAATCCATTTTTGGGCCAATGCCATCATATTTGCAATGCCATCATAATGCTATCATCATTGACGTGCTGTGTTTTAATATTACAGGTGGTTCCAACGAACACAACACATGCATCTGATCACGCGTTGTTCCCCTGTTTCATTACTGCCGGTAGAATATGGTACACCAGATAGAGCGAAGTTTTAATTGTTTCTCACTTCAAGTTCCTTGGTAATTATGGGAGCACAGGCGTGAACGACTATCAGGAAAAATTTTTTGTAGTGTCCACGAAAGCTTCATACGTCATTTTGTTTAGGAATTTAGGAAATATTCGCTATTTAATTTGATACTTTCGAATATCCCTACCAATTGGATACGGAAAGTTCGCACTTCAAGTAGAGCTACTAATTTATCATTGAGCTTCGATATATTTTCGAAAGTTCAGTTAAGCAGATTTTGTGCTTACCGTGAGCACTAGAAGCCGGATTGTTGGACATCAAAGATGTACGTTCAGGCGCCAAAAATAGGCAGGCGAGACAGCGTTTTATGCGTCCAACTTCGTAAATGTATGCACTATAAATTCTAGCAAAAATGCCAATAGTTTCAAACGAAGACGTACGCGACTTTTATCTACAGCAAGAACAGCGAAAACTTGTTGATTTGTGATGATACAAAGGCGCCACTGCTGAATATGGCCATCCAGTTGTTTCATAACACGGCTGAACTGGCGACGGCCAATTGGCCTGTTTCAACCAGCGCACTGTCCTGGCCACTCATGTTCACTGACCACTGTCTCTTGCTCGATACGTCGTATTAGTGAAACAAGCGTGAAAACGAATGCCTGAAAACTTTAGAAATACTGTTTCAAAGAAGCGCTATTTATGTCTACTTTATGCAAATGAATCACCACACAACCAAAACAGACACAATAAGCGGTTTGCTAAAAAATTAACATGTTACACGGGGGCTCTAAAGTAGAACTGGTGACAATTTTGTCACCCACAAAAATTATATCCGGGTTACATAAGACGGTCCAAAACTTTCGAACACACTCTCGCGCATTTAAAGAGCATTTTGGAAAAGGTTTTCTGCAGCCGAGGAGATTTTTGATGAAAACGTGCATTTTAGGGCCCATCGCGGGCGGTTGCACTCTAATGCGCAAAGAAATGAAGCTGCACGGCGATGTTTTGCCGTTGGGTGTTCAACACTTGGGTGAATCCCTAATAGAGGCACGTTGGTTTTTTAAACGCTGCGTTGAAAATAGACTTTCATTTAAGTATGTTTCGAGAAACGAAGGTACAACTGCATATATTTGCAAAAATCCGCTTGTAATGCACGCTGAGCAAAATCTAAGGAGCACAGTGAAAATCGTGGAAACAATAGCATACCGCAACGGAACTATCTCCAGATTCTTGGATTCAAAATTGCTGTTCTTGCCTCTGAGAACGATTTTGTATACCGACAAGGAACGCTCGACGTCTACAGATGTTGTTGTGGAATAGTTGCACTTGGGAGCATTCGATGGCTTAAACACCAGGATTCTAGAGCACTCACCGGCAAGAGCTCTCGGTATTTTTTGGCAACAAAAAATCCTTCGTTTTTGTCCATGGCCGATTGTAACTTCTCACCTAATTTATCGGCCGCTGGTCCTTTAGGAACGGCGACGATACGTTGTTGTGGTTCCCTAATTAGCTCCATGTTTCTATTTGGTTTAGCCGAACATTAAACTTTCATTATAGTCTGCGAGGAACGTGAAGTTGGCGCACAAGTACACGAGGTTTCTTTGGAGGCTATCCTCAGAGAGGGCAGCTTGAGCCTTCCTAACTGAAGTACTCTGGTCACCTTAAAATGCGTTGATCACTGCCTTCACTCCAGGAAAGTTTCAGTTGTTATACTCAAGAGCTTCTAGCCATGTTCGCCGACGTGTGACGATGGGCTCTTGCGGAAGGGGTGCGTCCGGCAACTCCTTGTATAAGAGAACTCTAGAGGGCGCCTTCAGGAACACGACGCTGCCTTAGAACACGCACCTATAAAGCGAGATATAACAAGGAAGAAGAAGCATGTGCTTGCTGCGGTAAACTAGGTAAACTATGGAGCATGTTTTATTGGAATACAAAGACGCCTACCCAGCGGTCGATTTAGGCACCACTGGCCTCCTTGAAGCCCTTGGGTTCAACGAGAGCAGTGGAAAAGTAAACATGTCCGCAATAGGCATTAGTAAGAGACGATTGGAGGATTCGTGGAAGAAAAGTAGGGAAACGACAAAAAACGCAGACGTAAAAAAGCACAGTTCGCAACAGGGGATCAGAAAATTTGGTTGGGGGAGCTCACAGCGTCTTTTTTTTTCTTTCTTTTTTTATTGTTTAACCTAGGTAGGACATTAGGATGTATAATAGCAAGAGCTTGGTGGCACAACCCACCACCCCGTTCCAAAGGGGACGCTCATAACATCCATCCATCTGTTGGCTGAAGCAATAAGCTTTTCTTAAAGTGCCTCCTCAGTTCTTGGCAAATACAGTGAAGCACGTGTGGGCATGTGATATGCATACACCATCAGCGCGTCGAAGGTCTTCAGCAGATCAGCAGCTTTGCTCATGTAGGCTGTGGTGTCTATGTACAGTGATAGAACCTTAGCGTCTTCGACTCCTGTAGGGTACAGAACTTTCAGGGACTTCCTTACAAACTATACTGTAGACTCTTCATTTGTTTTCTCCGAAGGCTTCGAGAACACTAGGAAATGAATTGTCTCTTCGTCTGCAGCAAGCTTCCAAGCTACAAAGTCAACGACCAAGAGCTCCTTTACGTTGGTCGTCTCATCTACGGAAACCCGAATACAGGAGTCGCCAAGCTCTTCTCCGATTCTACCTATTCTTTGTTCCTACATAGGCCATAGGTAGTTCTTTCGCAATGCGGACTCAGATGGCACGCTGTGGTTGCAATATTTCTATAGGAATTGTTCCAGTAAATGATTTTCAATTCCACCACATGGCTGGCAGAACATGGTCTCTCCATCTGAACTGCAAAGCAGGGTGAGTCAAGTGTCCACTGCCGAATCAACAAACTCTGTTTGGGTGCCTCTCTTTAAGCATGTCTGAGAAGCACCCATCAGATTGCCAGATCGTTCTATCAACTCAAGAACAATAACCTAGACTGGGCTTGGGCGTTGTGGTTGAACCATATGGAATTCAGAACAATGAATATTCTCAAATTACATGAGAATCTTAAAACTGCACTAGAAAGCGAAACCGTAGGCTAATTATTGTTTCATAGACGCCGATGTCGCAAACAGGCAATTATGGGCCCTAATGTCAGAGTAGTTCGGCTGACTAAACGGGTGCTAAAACCGGACAGGCCGCCATTGGAATCTGAACCTGGCAACGTTTAACGCTAGAACGTTATCTAGTGAGGCGACTCTAGCAGTGCTATTGGAGGAATTAGAGAGCAGTAAATGGGATATAATAGGGCTCAGTGAAGTTAGGAGGCCGAAAGAAGCACATACAGTGCTAAAAAGCGAGCACGTCCTGTGCTACCGGGGCTTAGCGGAGAGACGAGAACTAGGAGTCGGATTCCTGATTAACAAGGATATAGCTGGTAAAACACAGGAATTATATAGCCATAACGAGAGGGTAGCAGGTCTTGTGGTGCAACTTAATAACAGGTACAAATTTGAGGTCGTACAGGTCTACGCCCCTACATCCAGTCATGATGACCAGGAAGTCGAAAGCTTCTATGAAGACGTGGAATCGACGATGGGTAAAGTAAAAAAAAAATACACTATGCTGATGGGCGACTTCAATGCCAGGGAAGGCAAGAAGCAGGCTGGAGACAAGTCAGTGGGGAAATATGGCTTAGGCTCTAGGAATAGCAGAGGAGAGTTATTAGTAGAGTTTGCAGAACAGAATACTATGTGGATAATAAATACCTTCTTCCGCAAGCGGGATAGCCGAAAGTGGACGTGGAGAAGCCCGAATGGCGAGACTAGAAATGAAATAGACTTTATACTCAAACACGCTGACCTTGGCATCATACAAGATGTGGACGTGCTGAGCAAGGTGCGCTGCAGTGACCATAGGATGGTAAGAACTCGAATTAGCCTAGACCTGAGGAGGGAACGGAAGCAACTGGTTCACAAGAAGTCGATCAATGAGTTAGCGGTAAGAGGGAAAACAGAGGAATTCGAGATCAAGCTACAGACCAGGTATTCGGCTTTAACTCGGGAAGAGGACCGTAGTGTTGAAGCAATGAACGACAATCTTGTGGCCATCATTAAGGAGTGTGCAATAGAAGTCGGTGGTAACTCCGTTAGACAGGATGCCAGTAAGCTATCGCAGCAGACGAAAGATCTGATCAAGAAATGTCAATGTATGAAAGCCTCTAACCTTACAGCTAGAATAGAACTGGCTGAACTTTCCAAGTTAATCAACAAGCGTAACACAGCTGACATAAGGAAGTATAATATGGATACAATTGAACATGCTCTCAGGAATGGAGGAAGCCTAAAAGCAGTTAAGAAGAAACTATGAATTGGCAAGAATCAGATGTATGCGTTAAGAGACAAAGCCGGAAATATAATTACTAATATGGATGAGATAGTTAAAGTGGCTGAGGAGTTCTATAGAGATTTATACAGTACTTGTGGCACCCACGACGATAATGGAAGAGAGAATAGTCTAGAGGAATATGAAATCCCACAAGTAACGCCGGAAGAAGTAAAGAAGGCCTTGGGAGCTATGCAAAGGTGGAAGGCAGCTGGGGAGGATCAGGTAACTGCGGATTTGTTGAAAGATGAGGGGCAGATTGTTCTAGAATAACTGGCCACCCCGTATACGCAATGCCTCATGACTTCGAGCGTACCGGAATCTTGGAAGAACGCTAACATCATCCTAATTCATAAGAAAGGGGACGTCAAAGACTTGAAAAATTATAGACCGATCAGCTTACTGTCCGTTACCTACAAAGTATTTACTAAGGTAATCGCAAATAGAATCAGGAACACCTTAGACTTCTGTCAAGCAAGGGACCAGGCAGGATTCCGTAAAGGCTACTCAACAATAAACCATATTCACACTATCAATCAGGTGATAGAGAAATGTGCGGAATATAACCAACCCTTATATATAGCTTTCATTGATTACGAGAAAGCGTTTGATTCTGTCGAAACCCCAGCAGTCATGCAGACATTACGGAATCAGGGTGTAGACGAGCCGTATGTAAAAATACTGAAAGATATCTATAGCGGCTCCACAGGCACCGTAGTCCTCCATAAAGAAAGCAACAAAATGCCAATAAAGAAAGGCGTCAGGCAGGGAGATACGATCTCTCCAATGCTATTCACAACGTGTTTACAGGAGGCATTCAGAGACCTGGATTTGGAAGAATTGGGAATAAGAGTTAATGGAGAATACCTTAGTAACTTGCGATTCGCCGATGATATTGCCTTGCTTAGTAACTCAGGCCACCAACTGCAATGCATGCTCACTTACCTGGAGAGGCAATGCAGAAAGGTGGGTCTAAAAATTAATCTGCAGAAAACTAATGTGTAACAGTCTCGGAAGAGAATAGCAGTTTACGATAGGTAGCGAGGCACTGAAATTGGTAAGGGAATACATCTACTTAGGACAGGTAGTGACCGCGGATCGGGATCATGAGACTGAATTAATCATAATAAAAATGGGCTGGGGCGCGTTTGGCAGGCATTCTCAACTCATGAACAGCAGGCTGCCATTATCCCTCAAGAGAAAAGAGAAAAATGTATAACAGCTGTGTCTTACCAGTACTCACGTACGGGGGCAAAAACCTGGAGGCTTACGAAAAGGGTTATACTTAAATTGAGTACGACGCAACGAGCTATGGAAAGAAGACTGATAGGTGTAACGTTAGGGATAAGAAGAGAGCAGATTGGGTGAGGGAACAAACGCGGGTTAATGACATCTTAGTTGAAATCAACTTAAGGAAATGGGCATAGGCAGGACATGTAATGAGGAGGGAAGATAACCGATGGTCATTAAGGGTTACGGACTGGATTCCAAGGGAAGGGAAGCGTAGCAGGGGGCGGCAGAAAGTTAGGTGGGCAGATGAGATTAAGAATTTTGCAGGAACAACATGGCCACAATTAGTACATGACCGGGGTAGTTGGAGAAGTATGGGAGAGGCCTTTGCCCTGCAGTGGGCGTAACCAGGATGATGATGATGATGATGATGATGATGATGATGATGATGATGAAAACTTATCGTTTGGTTCCTACACTGTATAGGCTACCCTGATGAATTTAGGAAGCTGATGCAGGCATACATACAGGCTCTTGCTGAAGCCCAACGGAGTTCAATGTACGCCTACATGCAGTACCTGTACAGCCGTAATCGCAGATGCTCTTTCGCACATTCGGCTACGTAATTACGTCATAGTAACTCGCCATCGAATGCTGACATCATTGCGCTTGTTTTCGACCTGTTTTAACGAGCGCGTGAATCACATCACATGCGTCGATCCTGACATCCTGGCACGCAAGCGCGCATTCTGAGATCGACTGACATAATTAGGCGAACCTCTCACCTACTGCTCAGTATATGGCACAGCACATCTTATACCAGTTTGCTTGCAGAAGAGGAACCACATGCGATAACAATTTGGAGGACGCTTAAGCTTCGCCTTTAAGAGTGGAACGTGATAGCATTCAAATTTAGATGCCCGACTGCTTCTTACGCTTGCGGGAAACTGCAACTTATGCAACCCTTATGTTTACCGGGAAACGCTGGCGGCAAACGCCATGCACGAAGGCTAGCTTTCTGGTTGAATCGCGGCCTCATGGGTAGGCCGATCCCGAAGGTAGTACACAGGCGCGCGAAAAAAAATTCACCATTTTCAAGTTTCCGTTATTTTTCGCACTCTTAATATTTTAAGTATGAGAAGATTTAGCATGTATGCATGCGCTGTCGGTGTTTTGTATCGGGCCATTTGTTTGTGGGCCGTAATTCTTAAAATTCCTTGGAATAACTTTGTCAAGAATGTAAGGCAAGGTATGAGCAACTTCAATGATATAATGGTGTGGCAATATAGCCCGCATGTCATTACGAAGGTGTGGCACATGCATTTAAACATATACGGACGTTTTCGCTCACGGACAACTTCGCCGACGCCGATACCGAATTTTGTGCGACACTAGGTCCTTGACGCTGTCACGTTAAGACTTTGCACATCGACCCCGGGCAGAACCCGTTGTCGTCTCCTACAGAGCAACCACAATATGACCGGTGCCGAGGCGCCGCATCACGGCCGAGCTTCAGTCCATACATCCTTGCACGAGGCCACCTAAAGTTCCGTTTTTGATGCGAAAGAATGAAATGGCCCATTGAGCAAAAAGGGCCGGCGTCTGTAGCAGAGAAACGGCACCTAACTTCCCATTGGCTGTGACGCCCCGTCACGTGTGCTCCTCGACGGATCCGAGCGGGTAAAAGGGGACATTAGCTGGTCCTGTATGAAGAAAGAGGGCATCCGCGACGCCACGTCACCCTTGCTCCCGGAAGCCTGTGTTATCCGCGCTTTCCTTGTCCGCGCAAGCTCTCACCTGCGTTCCAACTTCGCCTCGGTAATCGCTATAAAGAAACTAACAAGTAGAAAAGGCAATATGTTCGGAGAGAAAAACGCTAACAGTGGTGAGGTTCGAACCTGCAACCCCACGCTGAGAAGCCGAGTTCATTACCCACTGGGCTAAACCAGCGCCTTGTGGATAGCAGGCCTGTGCACTCTGATTTATGACCTGGCCAAGCGTCTCAACGCACTCGCTTGCCAGCGAGGGGTGCATAATTCTAACGACCACTCAGCGGCGTTCAATTGTATATTACTGCTTTCGTGCTCGCAACTCATAGGAAGTGCTTAGGTGTCCTCGTTTTTTTTTTTTTTTTTTTTTTTCAGCCCGCGAGATTTAGCAATTTCGATTCCCCGCAGGCTGTACGAACGGCGATGCGAAGCAACGCAGGCTAACTACTATATAAGTGGGTCAAATGGGCGGCGACAAAACGAAAAAAAAAAAGTATGCGCAAAGCGGCATGCTCTCAAAAACGCAACCATGAGCAGGCGTAGATCCCAAAATTTCAGGAGTGGGGACCACAGCAATCAGTCGTTTCCAAGCGTGAATGACTGTAGCTCGACTGAGCGCGCAGAACACAGTCACCATCACCAAACGCAAATGAAAATAATAAAACAGGTGTGCTACACGTGACCCAGTAAACTACGAATTTTCGGAAATGAAACGCGTCGCCGCAAAAGCAAGCGCGCGACTTTAGTGCGTGGACGCGGGGGAATCAGTTCCAAGCGCGAATATTTTTGGATGGCGCTACGGTGCCACCCAGGTACTGATGAATAATAAACCGCCTCAACGAATGATTTCGGCTACGCGAGGTTGCCTGATTGCGTTCGTGATCGCAAACAATGCGCGAATTACGGGACAGTGGAAAAGCAAGCCACGCAGTTCTGTCGTTGTGTGTAACCAAACGAGCGATACAGGTTGAAGCGTTAACGTTTCGGTACGCGTACAGCGCCTGCTGCGAATAAGCCTGGCATGAGTAATTAACCCTCCCTAGTGTTCCCGCATGTACAGGGTCACTATAACTCTCCCGAACGCATTCCACGGACCATGGATGACAGCAATATAATTACGAATTATGATTTGTCTGTGTAGCACTGTATCTCGCACGCGTGTCAGGGTCATGGAGAAAAACATGACGAAAACGTGAGAAATGTATAGTCGCTCACAATGTGGAAAAAGCATTCGTTTATCTGCGAACTCAGACGTTTCAATGTTTAACTAGACGCCACGGCAAGCTCGTCACGCAAACGCGGCACGCCCATCCAAAGGTAATTTCGAGGAAACAATTCTCAGAAAAACGCAGATTTCATGCGCTACGCACTTTTATTTTTCGACGAAACGCTGGCATCGACAAGGCACCATCTGTTTTCCGAATCAAAGAAGCGACACCGAGTAATCCAAGGGTCGACGGGGGTCGTTCACAGAACACCTATATAAATTTAAAGAAAGAAAACTGTACCTTCCACAGTTAACGGAAATAAGAGTAGCTGTGGCCTTGTGAACTGAAGTATACAACCGAGAGACGGCGCTGGAAAAATCAAAACTAGTATAATCATGATTACCTAGTGAGCAATATGGCCGCTGCGGTGGCGCCTAGTTGAGTGGGACGAGCGGCTGGGGACGAGCACATGAAAATTGGATTTAACCGCTTTTTCTGCGCATGCTTGGGGAGCAGTGGTAGCGAGAGAGAAATGTGAGGACTTTCGGTCCTTGAGATTTGTCTTTGCCTAGGTATTAGGGGGAAAAACGTTGATTGCTCCGTTCGTCCCTAGCCGATCTGGCAGCATTGAATCGACAGAAGACGTGGCTGGCGCGGCGAAGAAGCCGTGTCCGAGGCGAGTTTGTTGCGTTTTGTGGCGACGGTAGCGTATTACATTCTGATAGCTGCAGGGGGATATGTTTGGAAGTGAGGTGTCTTCTAGGATGGCCTTAATGGCAAAGCATTACATCGTGCAGATGCATTGTTCGTTAGTGTCGTTGAGCACACTGCACACTTCAAGAGATTCGCGCGGGAACGGAAACAGTGTGTGAGTTCAACTTTTTGTATGTGAAAGTAAGAAAATTTAACGTCGCTGCGCACTTTGATAGCCGTAATAGATAGCTGTCATCATTCATTGTGACAGCTCTACAGCAACACTGGAAAAAACATTACGCAGCACCGATGTTTACCAAAATGCTTCGATGAATTGAAACACAACTTGCATCCTTATGTTAAGGGGCGCCTCACCAGGCCACATAGCAAATTTTGGTTATACGCCGGAAGTTGTTACGTGTCCTCTAGGGAGCGTTCTGCCGCAATCATTTTTCAAGTCGGCTCATTAATAAGCCGAGGCAGAAATATTTCAGTGCCGCGAACCCATAATCTCAGCAGGCGGGCTCCACTGGCAGGCAAGCAAGACGTTCTCCCCACTCGCCCCGTCTAGCCTCGGCAAGCGAAATTCCTTCCCTGGGTTCTCCCATACCGGACCTCGAGGATCGCGTTAGGCATACATTACACGGCCCACCCTAATTTTTTTCTCTTTTTTTCGGCGTCGCGCGCGAGCTGTTGTCTCATTCGCGCAGCGCACGATTTTGCGCGCTGTGCACAAGGAAACATCACTAGCGGTCTAATTCAGTGCTACACGAATACTGAGGCAGAACAAGTGGAACACAGAGCGTGATCACGTGCTGTAACACGATAGAAAATTGCATAGTTCCGGTACCTGCGCACGTGACCGCACGACCGTGGGAACAAGCAGACGAAGCGGAAGTACATTTCTCTTGCTTCGGTGCGAAGTAAAACGAAAAACACGCAAACATTCCGTTAGTGCGTTTTGTTGTTTCTCTAAACATCAATTCGTTAATTCAAGCAACAGATCACACAGATAACAGATGTTGTCATGAATAATTCTCGAAGCCACATGTCACCACGAGAGACGTCACAGTGCGGACACCAGTACGTAGGCGCAGGCAGACGAGTACGTCTGCCTCCAGCTTGGAGCGCGGCGGCCGCGAGGAGAAGAAAAAACGGCGTTCGGTTTGAAATTTCATATCTTTCCGCGGCGCGTAGCGATGTAATACTCTGCAGATACGATTGTTTTCGCGCAATGTATGCTCTGCGATTGTTAGCTCAAAATGGCCAGACCTGGTGAGGGGCCCTCTAAAGTACGAAAAATGGACGTCGCCATGCAATATTTCACAGCCGTATATAGACCCATATAAAGACTGTAGAGCAACATTTATCGACTGCGTGGTACAGATTCGTAGTCATTCTGAGGAGTGTGCGCGCGCGTATGTAATTAAGGAACGCGTAGCCAATTCCCGTCACGATCTTGTCTATGGGGCGTGCTAGGTGGGCGATACAAGCGCTCAAATCACCACAGCGACGTCATAAATATCTCTGAAGGCCTGTCAACACATTTGTTAGGCATCTCTGCGTTTGCATTATAACGGGAGACGTGTCGACGAGCGCCGCGAGTAACACCCGTGACAGTAGCCCCTTTAATATATTGGTATACTTCACCGCATTACATCGCATATGCTTGACCGCGTAGCAACATTACGCTGTGGCGAAGCTGACAATAGGGAACCGGCATGATGCAGCGTTTGAGCCTTCTTTACAGTGACTGCGCACAGAAACACATACACGTTCAAGAGCTTTTCCTCTATCTTTACACTTCTTTATTGAATGAAAAGGATAGCGTACGCTTGTCTTCGTGAGTTAAAAGATTGGTAAAACCTCTGGGCACTTACATGCAGTGTGCGAAAAGTAGAAAACTTTATGCCGGTGTCGCTCCTTAAGAAACTGCTAATTCAGTAGTGACCCTGTGGAGCTGGATCCGGCCTTATGGAGACATAGCCAGCTCTTGAGTCACAAAGTAGGCGCTGCAGAGAACACTCTAATGCTGATATATGCACCTAATTGTTAGTGCTTAATTTGTATTTAGCCAGCGACAAATGCATTGCACTAAACATTGAGACTATGTTTTATCTTAATACGCAACACTAATTATGAGAAGCCAAACAAAAAAAGATGCCAAGGACAACATAGGGGAAAAACATGTACTTACTTAATGAATTGATAAAAAGAAATGATAAATTATTGGCCATGAAAATGGATGAAAAAACAACTTGCCGCAGGTCGGGAACGATCCCACGTCTTCGCATTACGCGTGCAATCGCACACGTAATGTTTTACTGGACTGTGGTGCACCTATCTTCAAGTACACAGATGTTTTTGCACGTCGCTCGTGTCGATGTGAAGCCACTGCAGCTGGTGAGCAATGTGCATGCACATGGCGCTAGCTAATGCCCCTTTGAGAAGCCATCCTCATAGTGCACAATGTAGTAAAAGCGAAGGCCTTCAAAGTAATGTCTATACTTGAGTTCTTATTTACTTTTCACCTACTGATGCTAACAGAAATGGTTTCTTCTGGTAAGGTTGACGTGCGTGAACGTTGCAAGGCAGTAGATCGGCAAGTTGGGCTAGTTGGTGGAAGTTCATATTGTAATACGGGGGTTACTGCGCTGTAAACAGGCGGACAACAGAAGTAGAAGTGAATAGGATGCGCGCAGACTCACGATGAGTGTGCGTGAGTCTCAAGACTCACAAGTGATTCTCACAGTCCAGGTCTGTTTTCCGCTTCCAGAAAAAAACTAAAATTTTATACCGTCATAGAGATCATCGTACACGAGAGCTGTTCGAGGCGTATGTTATAAAGAAGAAAGCGCGTGTATGTGTTAGCGATCCTTCCATCGTACTTGCCGATTGTGAGGTGCAATTTCTGGATACAAGACTGTGACGGTAGCAATTTTGGATGGCCTATTGACATAATGACGTCATTTTGAGCATTATATATATATATATATATATATATATATATATATATATATATATATATATATATATATATATATATATATATATATATATATATATATATATATATATGTATATATATATATATATAGCACCTTTCACCTAACAAAATTGAGTTGTGAGTCTGCGTGCGTCCTTCCACTTCTACTTCTTTATCCGTGTGTTTATAGCTAGCGCAGTAACCCTAGTATTACAAGATGTTGCAAGGAGGCAGTGTCGGCCAACCTTATATAATCTTCAGCATAAAACTGTAGAACGCAGCTTTCTGGTTTTTATACAAGAAATCAACAGGAAAGTAAGCTAGACAGACTAAACGCTGAGTAATTTGACAGCTCTACATAGCTTGTAGAGCAGGCAAGTCACATTGGTCACGGGACTTATAGTAGTTGCAAGCAGATTGATGTTTGTACTTGCAGTATATTATGTATCCATGTAACCTTTCGTAGAAATATGTTAAGTATTTAGACGTGCATAATTATTTACACTGCTTGGTCTTCAAATAACACAAGTGAACACTTTCTGCAGAGTAACTTTTATTCACATGAAATATGTAGTCATGATGATGATAATGAGGCTTTATGGCGAAAGGGCCACGGAAGGCCAAAGAGCGATAGCTAGTGGTATGATGTATTCGATGTAGTGGTCAATGTCAATTAGTATACGTATTGCGGCTGTAAAGTGGCCTAAAAGCGTTCGCTGTAAAATGCGTAAAATGAGGGTTTAAATAACATTATGACATGACATATCATACGAATTGTTGGGACTGATAGCGCGTAGCAGAGACTTCATTGAAAAAATCTAATACTGTTTTCGCGTTGAACAGTCATTCTTTCCAATAAGCAATGCTGGATGCAAAGAGAAATGTCTGTAAGTCGTGTTTTTTTTTTTCAGCGTCTGTTTCATGACACTCCAGTAGGACGTGGATGACGGTCAACCTCTCACTACATTTACCAAAGATGGGAGGTTCATCGCCGATCAACAAGTGGTTGTGTGTGCCATAAATATGTCCTATTTTCCACCAAGTTAACAGGAGATCGGCTTTCCGTGATTTAGTTGGTTATGGCCAAATGCGCAACTTTGATTTAATTAGGTGGAGCTTATTAGGCATTTCAACATCCCAGAGGTGCTGCCAATAACATACTAGTTTTGTCCGCACGAAACGTTTCAAATCTATAGCCGTGACAGCTACGGGAGTGTTGCGAGTTCTCGTTACTATGGATGTAGCTAGTTAATCAGCAAGCATACTACCCTTAATGCCTCTGTGGCCAGGAACCCAGCATATCATACGTTTCTCAGCTGCATAGCTAGAGCACAGAAGCGAATAAAGATCAATTATTACAGCATTTCTGTGCTTTTTGTAAACACATAAATGCCTTGACCGCGGTTAATCAGTTTGTAAATATAATTGACTTCTCTAAATTTGTTTGCCCAATGTGTGTTACAGCCGACAACAACGCATATGCCTCAGCCTTAAACATGCTAGGCAGTGGGTGTAGGACGTCTGATTCCAAAAATTATTGTCCAACTGTAGTGTAGGACATACCCGCATGTGACTTTGATGCATCTTTGCAAAGTTCCATGCATGAGCACTTTACTCGAAGTTCTAGAAAGTGCATTTGAATGTATTCGTGTGGAGTGTGCTTCGACACTTCAACAAATGAAGTGTCACATGATACTATCTCCCAGTGCCACGGCGGTAATGTCAGAAATATGTGGTAGTATTAACCTGTAGAAGAGTACACAATACCGAAATTACTGAAGCAGAATGTTCCAAACATGATAAACTTTCTCGAGTATTGTAACAGCAGAACTTATGCATCACGGACATAGAAGGAACTTATAGACGTCGACGCAACTGCTTTTACTGCGATAGCAATTACATGAACACTCCAGGCACATTTCTGCCTTTGGCGTCGCCGTCGCCGTGAGGTTCCGTATGAGTGAAAGCTTGTGAGGGTGAGCCGGCGAACGCGGTTCAATCTCGCGTGCGCGAGCGAGGAGCGCGGCCCGGATTCTTGCCCTCTCCTGTGGCGCGCGAGGCAAGGGGGGTCAGAAGAGGGAATATGGGCGTTCTTCTCTGGCGGCTGCCAGGGTGTCTCGATGTCCTTCTCGCCCGCCTCCCCGTACATAGTGGATTGCACCGTCTACTACGGCGTCGGCCACGCGAATCGCGGACGCCGTAGTAGACTCTTTTGGCTGATGCCATAGAGACGCGTTGCCGGCGCTCGTGTGTTTTGAAAGCAAACTGCTACGTGGCCAAAGAGCGCGCTTGCGCGAGCCTCATCTTCAAAGCGATATGTGATGTTTGCAGAGTGCGCGTAGTGCCGGTAGCTTCGTATGCGCTGTGCTTTCGACGTTTCGTTCGCGTCGAAACGACAGATGCACCGAGGTGAATTGGCTCGCGGCTTCTGCCGTGATTTCTAACTCCAGCGTTTTCACAGACATTTTCCGCTGTCATTGAGCGAGATGTGTTCATGTTTACCTGTACGCGCGTGACACCGTGCCGGTTAATTTAGTTAAAACACGTTGACGGGATAGTTCGTTTGAATCCATAATAGAATGGGTAAGCGCGATTGAACAAGGACGTAGAAAGAAACAGACAAGCAAGGACAGCGCTGTCTCTGTATGCCTGTTTCTTTCTATGTCCTAGTTCAGTCACGCTTACACATTCTATCATTGTTAATTTAGTTAGTAAGCGAACGTTCGCAAGCTTTTACGGCCGATAAAACTACTATTCTTACTTCGTACATCTATCTACTAATTTTGCTATCGCAATCGGTGCTACGTCTTTCGGGCGGTACTGCGATCTTTTTTAGCTAAAATTCCCGCGCATTTTATTTCGTTGTCATATCTCGTCTCTTTTATCTACTTCAGGCTTCTTTCAAAAAAGTGACCTTTTTTTTCTTGTCAAGGCCACTGACGGTGTGCTTACACATCGCACTCCTGTTTGACTTATCTTAAATGCCTCAAGAATCTCCCGAATTAGCCTATCGTCTTTCCTTTTCAGGACTTGCAAATCCTGAAATTCGGGGGTGCACGTGCGTATACATGGCTATCTTTTCTTTTGTTCATTTCACAACGTTTGCAGTGCAAGCCTAGATTGCTGTCAGGGGTCCCTGAAAGTGATGATGCGTGCTCTCGTGTTCGATCATTAAGGCATCTTCCTGTTTGCCCTATGTATTTTTTTTCCACGGGACAGGGGGATGGTGTACACTACTCCTTTGACGCAATCGCAGTATCTGCTCTTCTGCGCGATCTGGCATCGTGGTTTCTTTTTCTCCTGGTTCACTCGTGCGCACATACTTTTTCCCTTGTTTGTTGCGGAGCACACTACTTGGACGCCTTGCCTTTTACAATCTTGATTAGATTGAGCAGTTGCGTCCACGTCTATACGTTCCTTCTGTGTCCGTGTTAATTCTACAAGTTCGGCTGCTACAATCCTTGAAAAATGAACCAACTAGCTCATTTAAACACACTTTCGACATAGTAAATTTAGGTGGGCTGACAGACTGGAGTGTGCAACACAGGTAATATAGGGTAACTGCAAAATACTTCTTTGATGGCCTAGTTCCTACAATATATTTTAGAACAAGAACACTGCAAACTGATTGGGAAAGGAAAGAGATACAGCACTGACTTGTGACTTAAAATATATTTTATGTGTGGCAAAATATGCACGGAAAGGATCGGATTTAAGGCAGGGGCAACAGGAACACAATGTGGGGTCGAATATGGGAAGGAATGAAATGTCTAACCCAAGGCAGAAAGCTAACCTTGAAACGATAAACAGAACAGGAGTACTAGAGGAGCTTCCGTGCCTTTCATAAGTGCAACGACGACTCAAATGTTGAAGTGTCTTTTCAATGTCCCATTAATTTCCATTGTTTTTATTCTAAATGGGCAAATGCATCTGTGGTCATTTACCAGAAGACGCGAATTTTCACCTAAAGACATAGCGCACTAATGCACGTTCTTTCTAGCTCACCGAAGCAAAGTAGCATTTGGTTCAGTTACTATTGAAGTGAGCTCATGAAATAATTCAGTTGTTCACCTTGAGAAAGACAGTTATTAGCTGCTGTACTATCAAGATTTGTTTATCGTTTACCGATGATGACCTGCTGCTTCTGTTGATAATATAGTTAGAATATTGTTGCGACCACTCACAAAGCTTCAAAAGGAAAATAATGATTGCATTGTTTCAGACATCATTTCCTTAGAGTCTGAGAATTTATTCCAGTCATGCATACATAGGTACATGACTTAGAAAGGAAAAAAAAGCCACTATTTCGCAGCTTGACAGTACTCCCTTCCCCCTTATGTACGTCGGTGCAGTGGTACGCACAAAAAACAGACAGCACAAGCAAATATATTTACAAAGAAGACTCAAAAACAAAGAAAAGGCGGTGCTGCGTAAAATCAACAAGATAACAGACACAATAACATCTCATTGTAGGCATTTATTACAAATAAGAGGGAATAGTGGCAGGGCGATGCACACAAGTAAAAAAAATTAACGAAAGATGTCTCGAATAACACTATTAGAAATTTCACGAATCGAGGTGTAACTCAAACCTGCTTAGTAATGAAGGCAAAGTATATTTTAGAGTTTCAAAATCACAGTTCGTACGTGGGTGAGACACAGACCGCTGTTGATGATGTGGAAGGTAGCAGTTAATGTTCGTGTGGAGGTTGGCAACTTCAGATAAAAGTAACATGCAGTGTTCAATCTGTGATTTCCGTAGCTTTAAAAACGATAATTGTACATGTTGGATAAGCACATTATGCGATAGCTGGTAAACAGTAGTTCAGAATGTGTTCTGTAAGGCACGGTAGCAATTCCTCTAAGCGCGTTCTTCTGCATAACTAAAAGCTACATGATGTTTGTCTGTGTTGCACTGCCCAACACAAAAATGTAGTATTTGAATTGTGATTCAAATAATGAGTGGTACAGCGCAAGCTTTGCTTTTACCGGTAATAAATACTGGAATTTTCTCATGATTCCCACTACACGGGTAAATTTACCTTCCAGATGCTCAGTGGGAGCATCCCAAACCATAAATTCATTGAAATGCACTCCCAGCATTTTGACTGTGTTTCTAATTTCGATGGCATTTCCTCCCAAGGTAAGAGTAGCGCTGACAGAAAGAGCTTGATTTTTAGTTCTGAAAAATGTGGCTTTGGTTGAAGTTTATAAGGGGCGAATTTTTATAGACCAAGAGTTCAACTTATCTAAGAGACGTCCCCCTCCCCTAATCGTGAGAAACTACTCCCAATGTGCATATTGACACGTGTACTTGTTTATCTTTTTCGGGTGAACGCTTTTCACCATCTAACAAATGTTATCGCTCAGCGCGGGAGGCGCCTGCATGTATCGGAAGTTTCTGCAATGTTATCGATGGTTCTATCCACTGTCTGCTGTCGCCGAACCTTGTGCAATCTGATTGCACGTATGCGCGACGCCACTGACGTAGAACTTTCTGGACGACACGCGGGGATCAGCCATTACTCTAGATCGTTCTATGGCTCGTGTATAAAAGCCGACGCGCCTGACTGGTAGATCAGATTTCGACGATCACCGACTGTGTTCGCCGCTATCATTGTGCTTTAAGTGTAGCCTTTCTTTGTGGGCACGGGTTCGTCCAAAAAAAGTTACTTTCGTCAATCACACTATTGCTACTCTGTTCTTTACCGTCACTACTATATGACAATATCTTGTCCGTTTTTTTATTTCACTTTTTCTGTATTGTGTTCGGCTGGCCATTATAGTTTAAACCACTGAAAGTCGATGAGTGACATCAGCACTGCCGCTGAAAAATGACACTCTGGTCTGCATATAATAAACAGAAACATTTGGGGAAGAGAAATTACAAATCCAGCCCTCTCTCGCCTCCTACTTTCGAAATAAAGCGAGATTGAACGTCAAATCTATCGTCTCTTTCTATTTGCTCACTGTGTCACTAAATATTGCACACACGTTCAACGTTGTACTTCCATGAGCAGAGATGTCTCGAAGACCAGAAAGCTCGAAGGTTGTGTTCATTACTAAAGCTCTCGAAAATTGTTACTCCGTTCCAAGAGATATAAATGGTGGGCCATTTAATGCATGCTAATGTAAAATGAAAATGTTCACTCTAATTAGCGAAGTCTGCATGATTGATGACTGAATATAATTTATCAGTTATTTCATGCAACACGTGCAATTAATCTTGGAAATCAAGGGACGGGCGTTAAACCACGGGCTCTCAATTATTCAATTCCTACCGAAATATGTTAAGCAAGATGTTCACGCACCAGTATTAATCATTGTTGCATTTCTTCACCTGAAACTGAACAATATGCTAAATTCTGCTATAAAGTTGCAAACAAAACAGCAAGTTTAATTGTTAGTAGGGCACGAAAGATAAATATAACTGTCAAATTACAGGCAACAATTTGGGCGTTGCCTTTTTAAGTTATTTTATATTTACTTTACAGTATGTGTGTTAAAAGATATGATGGAGTGGCAAGAGAAAGAAGAGGGGAGAGGCAGGTGGAGCAGCCACCCCGGGCGCCGGGAAGCCAAGTGACGCCATTGGGTGTGCATACGGTTATAATTTCTCTGAAGAAACTTTCTGGTCAGAATTTATCTTGCCGTACAAAGAAGACTATGCCCTAATACAGGCATCATTCTGTGTTCCGAGAGACTACGCAATTTTCATGTTTGGCAATTTTGGACATGTATTGTTTACGGCGGCCAATGTCTTGTGGACTTATGTATGTTGACTAAATTGGTCATTGTGCTAATGCACAATTAAAGAAACACTTATCATCCTTGAATGTATTTCGGGTAACTGCCAACACATAGGAGGAAATGCGGAGGCATCTAACAGAGAGATACTGATTTTCTTTAGTCGCCACCACCAGAACACAATGGAAATATTGGAGGCCTTATGTTAAGAGGGAAGAGGACAAGTACACTATCAAGCCACCAGCTGCATTTAGTGGATAACTGTGGTTTATACAAGAGCTAAAGAGACTCCTCTCCAGATATGTTTCTGTTTACTAGGGTTTCTTCTCCTTAAGCTCTGCGACTCTCTACAAGGCACCCTCCACACCAAAAAAAAAAACAAAAAAAAAAAAGAAACGTGGGCTATCTTGAGAAGCATGATGGACCCCACAAACACGAAAATGTTTAGTGAACACCATCCTCCCACATATAAGCAATAAATTAGAGGGAACAGACACGGAACTCGTGGAACACCTCAACAAGACTTACCTTAACATAGAACAGACACCACATACGTACGCCACGTCACCAGCATACAGATGCATCAAATACGACAAACTCGAAAGCCCCATAACGGCGGCAGAGGTCTATGCATCGGCACAGTCATTCAGAAAGAACACCACCCCAGGTAGTGATCGAATCACGAACGCTACGATTTACAGCTTAAATCACGACACATTAGCTCAACTAACAGACTTTTTAATGACAGCGTATAGACCCCTGGTACAAGTGCCACGGGAATGGAAGGAAGCTAACATATTTCTCTTACCGAAACCAGCAAAACCCCCAACACATCCAAAATCTACGACCTGTATCACTCACTTAGGCGTTGGAAAACTTTTCTAGAAGGCAGTCCAAACGCGCCTTATCAGGCATATTGAAGATTCGGAGCTCTTTCCACACTCCATGTTCGGCTTTCGACCACATATTTAAGCGCAAGACGTCTTCCTACTCTTAAAAGAGAAGGCCTTCAACCCACCAGACGTAGGTGAGGATGGTATAATCCCAGCACTAGACATCAAAAAAGCTTTCGATACGATCTCCCATCTCACTATTCACAAGACACTTGAGAAAACTGGATGTGGAGAATGAACATACAACTACATAAGATCTCTCTTATCGAACAGAACGGCAACAATAGGTATACGGTCAACGAGATCCGCACACATCACACTAACCAACAAAGGAACTCCACAAGGCGGCATCCTATCCCCAGTCCTCTTCAATATAGGAATGCAGAAATTGGCACTAGCTCTCGGAGTGGGTCAAGACCTGGGGCTCGCCATACATGCAGACGACATCATGCTATCGGCAACCAGGGACTCATATGGGGAGAAACAGGGCACACTACGAAGAGAATTGAGAAAGAGGAACACTTTACTGGAGAGGTAGGCATGAAATGTCCACCGAAAAAATCGGAACATATGCGAGTGAAAGCCAAATACTCGAGAACTGAGCTCCCGAACATAAGCGTAATATTGTACGGACATCCAATTGAAGAGGTACAAAAACTCAGAATACTAGGCATGTGGGTACAAGGCAACGGCAGGATATCACACATGCTAGAAGCATTAAAACAAACTACTACGAACGTGGCACGATAGATCCACAGGGACACAAAACATGTGACTCTGATTTAGTTGTCATCACCGTGGCCTTGGGAAAAGACGAAGTGTGTATAGCACTCCACAGCTGCACATCTGCAGCTGCGCTGGTCCTGTGCTCTTCCTTGTCCTTGTGTTTTTTGGCGTTGTTTAAGATGTTTAATGTGGAAGCCTTCCACATTAAAAGGAAGGGCTTTGAATGCATGAGCGAACCATGAAAAATCCTGTATAAAAGTGAAATGTCCTTTTTAGAAGCCCTTAGTTAGAACTGAGCATGTTGCTGCGCCGCCTGCGCTTGGTGAAAATTCTTAATCTTTTAGTTTTTAATGGGGTCCTCCCTTACGGCGGTGTTTGTGTATCGCGTAACCATATCATTTATAGCCATTTGGCCCTGTACACCACGTGTCATTGTCACGAATGTCACCTTCACAATCGTTCTATCGCCTTTGCCTTGGTTACCATGTGATTTTTGACAATGCACGAGTTGCGCCGCCAGATTTGCGTATATATATTGTGTGTTACCGTCAATAAAGCATCAGTTGTTAGTAAGCGTTCGTCGTATCTCTTCTTGTGTCGTCTGTTTGGCGCTTTAGTACTTCAGTAACATGCACCAACTAGCCCAACAAAAAGTTCTGCTGGAATTCTTGTTTAGGTTACATTCCAACACCTTACCTGTCAAAACTTGGCTTGTAATCATTCCCTGGACAACAAACTGCCACCTTTGCAAGAAGCACAAAACAATAGAGCATATCTTTTTGAACTGTTGGGATCCAATCTTTCATTGGAACGTCCTCCAGAGAACCCTTAAAAAAGAACTTTCAGTCTATATGGCATACAATTCCTACCAGTTGAGAGTGAAGGCATTCCTTTCGATGTAATCGTGCTCCTGGGCTTTCACAGCTTGTGGAAAACAAGGATGCAAGTCTGGGATGCTGATGTCAATATATGTCCTGTAGGTGAAAACATTATTGAGAGCGTGGTGCTCCTCAGAGATGCTTATAGGGCTCTTCCAGACTTACCAGACTGGATTACCCTATTGGATGAGCTGGTGATTCTGAAGAAATTTTGAACCTGTCGTGACAGCCGAAGTGTGGCTGTTGCATGTTTCATGATCCTTGTGAAAGGTTGTGCTTGAATGCCAAAACAGGCAATAAAGAAAAAAGTGTCCGTGGCTTTATGGTTTCAATATCAGGCTTCTGTGCTAGAGGTCCCGTGTTTGAATCCTGCCATCTGACAAATCCAATAATGTTTATTTATTTATTATGCCGTACATTGTTGAAAATTATGAGGTTACAAAGTCACAAAGCCATTTGAAGCCAGAACCACGAAGGTTAGGCACATCCATGTACTTCCCATAATTCCCACGCTGGCGCAACTGCTCCCATTGCAGCTCCCGTAGACACTAGGGCCAGAGTTCCCTCTAGTAATCATTGCGCGAAACTATATGGTGCCCAGTAGCTATGCCTGTAGTCTTTATTCGGTGAGCATGTGTTCAGCTGCCATGCCGTGGCTCTGCCTGTAGAGCAGCAACAGAAAAACCAACCACGCGCTTTGACGTGTGATCACGTGTTGGGCCACCACTGGCCCAGCTGATCTCCGCCTCAGTGCCGTCGCGGTATGCCCCCTCCTATTTCCTTCCTCCATAGCAGCGACACACAGCAAGAATGGTTTACAAAACCAAGTGACTATGACATTGAGGCTGCTCTTTCTTTTACCAATCGCTTATCTGAAACTAAAACCGCTAGCTGAGGAAGCCTATTTTAAAATTCTTCATTACACTCCGTGGGTGACATTATAATTTGGTTATAATATCGGATAATAAAATGCATCAGTAAATGTGCAATGAGCCGGTGGCGCCGCAGTGCGGGAGCAAGTGAACACATCTCGCATGCTCAGTGCAGCAGCCGGCCCATGAGTCGAGCCGTGTCAGGTTGTTAGTGGAGCTTTGCAATGTTGTCTATGAACTGCTACGTCGTAAACTGTGCTAATAGCTACAAGAGCTGCCCACCTGGAACGAAGTTTTTTAGTTTTACGGAGCGACCATGCTTCAATGACCAGTGGGAACGCTGGATTCACAGTGTACGCTATGCGAGAAAGAATGCACTTTCATGAAAAGGATGGCTCAGTGGCCTATGCTTGGGTGCGGGTCAATGGGGATCATAAAACAAAGAAACACAAAAAGCAAAAAAAAAGACAGAAGCAGGCATAAACATTGACAAATGGAAAGTTGAGGACATTTGAGTTTACGGTAAAACGCCATCCCGAAGTCGTTCAGCTGCTGACTATATTCTTGCATGGTTTGGCTAAAGACGTCACAAACGGCAGCCGTTCGGCATGCTTGTGGAACTGTGATCCACACCACTAAAAACTTGAAACAGATGTTGGTGAAGGTGCCCCACCACCGCATCTGGAGGTTATCATGCTCCTTGATGACATCAGGCAGCTGAAGCAGGAACTGGAAGAATTGGACACGGAGATCCTGAAGTCAGTGGACCAAAATGAACGAGAAAACGAAACGGTGTCCATCCACAGTTACCAAGACTTGTTGGTTCATTGCATCTGTTGCACGGGCTTCAGCGATTATGACAAGACTCTTGCTGGAATGGTTGGTGAACAGCGTCCACTAAGGACTGCACTTCAGAAGAAGGGCCAGTGTCTCCGCACTGCGTGCTGGTGACCGCACCCTTTAGGATGGTACTTTCACGTGAAAAGACACGGCCAAACTATGTGTTGCATTCACTCGGTGTTCTTTTTTTCAATAGTCCAATTTTTAGCGCATATATAGTCACTAAAGTGAAGCGATTGTTCTTGTTGTCGCATTAGCGCCTGTAGTGTTTTAGAAAATTGCAATGAATGCATGAATAAAGAATTTTTACTGTCCTACTTGAATCTTGACCTGCATCCACTTCTATAGAAAGCTGACAACGTAAGCTCAATTAATATAACCACAAAATTATCTTTATGAAGGTTTAAAAAATTGTAAATAATATCGAGATTGACTTATGTATTGCAAATGACAACGTGACGCTTTCGTACAGTGGACAATGCTATCTCTACAACGCGTTTTGTGTCTGGTATTCAGATCAGTTATCCGCTCCTTGCAGCAGTGGCTTAAACGCTCAGTAAATAAACAACCTAATGATAGGTGTTTATAGCGGAGGAGATGCTACAAGTATGTAGTGACAGTTAAAATACCGTATTTGCATGTAATAGCGCAATCACGAATATAACTCCAGGGGGAACCTTTCAGTTTTCTAGAAAAAAAGAAAGAATGTTTATAGACTATGATTATAACGTGAAGTGATGCTGCACAGGTACTGGAAACAATGTATACAAAAGTGAATGCGCGTAGTTGCCAAAATAAAGTGAGTGGACAAGGGCTGATGTATTTTGTCACTGTACTCCATGATACCTACCAAGATAACTTGAGACTGAAACTTTTTTTTTTCGCCAGAAATGCCTACTATACAATTTTAACATGATCAAGCGTTTCGCAGAGAGTGCGATCATCCACTGCACGACTTCATGGACCGCTTGCTTTACGCGCCTGCACAACATCGTCGATCGTCTTGCTCAAGGTTGCAATTACTATGCTATAACAACATTGCTGCGGCAATAACCACATTCTAAATCAGTAGAAGGATGACGGTGAAAAATTCACAGGTGGCAACTCTCGGTGTTCTTGCGCGACATGAACTGGCAGTGTGTAAGGCGAGGAGGCGAAAAGTAATGACAGGTAAATAGTAGAACAGAAAAATCTGTTGCATTCAGGTCACTAATTTGAATATAACTCGAGGTGTATTCAGAGACCAGACATTTCTAGAAGAATCGTTTTTGGTAAATACGGCAAATCTGCCAATACGGTAAATCACCAACGTAGCATGAACAGGTACGTAGTGATGGTAAAATAAATCAACAAAGCATACAAAGCTTATGAAATTTTGAGTTGAGTTGCTCCAAAGGAGAGATCCCACCAGGTATGTATGGGTATAGCCAAGGAGGCAGCGTGCTCTATTTGACGCCGGCAACATTTTCCTGTCAACATGCTGGCCTCGAGGTGATGTAACATGGATGTTGGATGTTGTTGGATGTTCCACGTGTGCACTGACTAATTATCTCATTATTATATGTATGACTGAATTATTACCATTATTACAATTGGGTTTTACGTGCTCTCGCTTGGCGGAACTGTATGCCATAGTAGGGGACTCTGGATTGATATTGCCTGTTTTGACCGGCCAGCAGGTGTTGGGCGTTGTCGCTCAGCGCAGTGACTCGATGTCCTCCGAGTAGTGGAGCTGCGCATTGAGGCACCTTAGATCAGCGCGGTCGGGGCGTTCTCGATTCTTGTAGCCAATTCTATGCATTGCATGTGTTCTCGGTCGGACCTTTTCTAATCAGATTTCATGCATAACTCAAATAGTGTTGTACATTCTAGAGCTTGTTCAAGCACCAGCGATTATGCCAGAACCTTCCATGAGTAAAATATATATAGCCGACACGTATGACCCGCATCGATTCTAGGAACACTAGAGGAGAGATGTTGGTAGAATTGGCGGAAAGGAATAGACTTTGAGTATTAATACCTTCTTCACGAAACGCAGTAACAGGAAATGGACCTGGTAAAGACCTATAATGGAGAAACAAGAAATGAAAGATATTTCATACCTCCTGCCGATCTCACCGTAGTGCAGAATGTAGAAGTGTGAAGTAGGGTAAAGGGAAGTGACCATAGTTTAGTGAGATCTACGATTTCTCAGAATTTGAAAAGAGAGAGTAAAATTAGTCAAGGATAACCAGGCCAACCTAGACCCAGTAAAGGTGAAACACGAATTCAGGCTGGTGCCCAAAAACAAATATGCAACTTTAGAATAGAAAGATTAAGGCAACATAAAGATAATGAATGAAACCGTAAGTAGGTTGACTTCCGAAGCAGAAATTGAGGTGGGAGGTAAGGCACCAAGGCAACCAGTAGGTAAGTGCTCTCAAGTAACAAAGTACCTAACAAAGAAACAACAAAGCATGAAAGTGTCCAACTCAAGATATGAGATAGAATTCACTGAACTGTCAAAACTGATCAAAAAGTACAGAGAAAGGGATATTCAAAATTATAACGTGGCAAAAATTCAGGAAGCGGCAAAATATAGCAGTAGCACGAAATCAGTGAAAAGAAAACTTAGTATAGGACATGGCAAGATGTATGCAATGAAAGATAGCTGGGTAATATTATCAGCAATTTCAATCATATAGTAAAAGCAGCAGAAGAATTCTATACTGACTTGTACGTACTCAGAGCAGCCATGCTATATAGTATACCTTCATTCGAAGTAGTATCTACATAGCTAAATATCTACAAAAATTCTACAGTTATCCTGGTTCTCCACAGAAAAGCCGGACCATTATCTGCCAAGAAAGGGGTCGTACAAAAATCGAGACACAATCTCCAATGCTATTCACTGCATGCTTAGAGAAGTATTGAAGCTATTAGACTGGGAATGCTTAGGAGTGAGGATCAACCGCAAATATCTCAACAACCTTCGGTTTGCAGATGACACTGTCTTGTTCAGCAACACTGGAGATGAATTGCAACAAATGAATGAGGACCTCAACAAAGAAAGTGCAAGGGAGGGATTGAAGATTAATATGCAGAAGAGAAAGTTAATGTACCTGGCAACTCAAGAATTCATGATCACCACTCGATCAGCCTTCAGAGTCTGTGCAGGAGTCTGTTTATTGGTCAATTGCTCACAGGCAGCCCCGACCATGAGAAGGAAGTTTACAGAACAAAAATGGGTTGGAGTGCATACGGCAGGCATAACCAAATCTTGACTGGTATCCTACCACTGTCATAGAAAAGTACAATCATTGCATTCTATTGGTCCTAACATATGGGGCAGAAACTTGAAGGCTAACAAAGAAGCGCGAGAACAAGTTGAGGACCCTGCAAAGAACGATGTCATGAAAAATGTTAGGCAACATTAAGAGATAGTAAAAGAGCGGTGTGGATCATAAAGCAAACAGGGATAGCCAATATTCCAGTTGACATTAGGAGAAAGAAATAGAGCTGGGCAGGCCATGTAATGCGTAGTACAGATAACCGGTGGACCGTTAAGAGTAACAGAATGGCTGCCAAGGGAAGCGCAGTAAAGGACGGCGGAAAACTAGGTGGGGTGATTAAATTAGGTGGGTCTAAGATTGCTACACAACATTTTGTGCTCGGTAGGCACCTTCCAGAAGCTCTGTGACACAAAGCTGGCGCAAGTGTTTACTTCCAGTGGTCGACATAAGCAAGATATATTTTGAATACTGCTGGGGAAAACAAAAAAACTGAAGAGGCACAACTGGGGTCGTTACAGATATTGGTAAATGCACAACACGGAGATAGAGGTTTTCATGAAGAGAGAAAAATTCAACGAGATAGGCAAAATCCTCCAGAGCAATATATGTAGTAAAACATAATTAACTCAAATCGAACAAGTGGCCATTTCTAGCCATCCCGCTTCAAAAGGGTTGCCAACAGAAATTAGCAGCAGATGTGGTCATTTCGGATGTTGATGACAGGAAATCACCCACGGATGATTTTTTCCCATTCTTTTCCTTTGCCCTAACAGAAGCGTATTCTCTAAGCCCCAGAAACAAATAATGCGATTCATAGAAGACATATCCAGACGCGAGCATCGTGACACCGGAGTAACCACAATCCTTCGCACAGTGTTCCTAAATTGCAATACTACTACTGCCCTTCCCTCCAGAGTGCATGTCGAGCAAGTTTGCAGTGTCGTTGCTAGTTTCTTCACAAAAAAAGGAGAAAAAATGACAGACAAGATAAACAGTCTTACGGGATGCAGAGTACTCAAAGACCTAGGCTAGCTCATGCCATTTAGTACTGCTATATTTAACATTAACAAACGTATAGAGGAAAGAAACATAAAGAATTCATTACTTTTAGTAATTATTCAACTACTTTTGTGGGGCAGTAATTGGTTATTGTGATCTGTTACGTTTTTATTTGTTTTACTTGTACAAGAATGGTCAAAGCGACATTTTTTTATTCCTGTAATATCATATGATAAAAAGCACATCTTTATCGAGTCATATGCTACTGTATAACTAACGTCATTGCTTGCACTAATTGTTGTTGTTGAGCCCCACCTATTAAACACACAAATAATGGGGGCAAGAATTGAGCGGGAGCAGGAAAACTGACCAGTTACCAAGCACTCTAGGAAAAACAATGCAAAATGAAATAGGTTAATGAAGCAAGGATAACGTGAAACTGAGAAAGACTAAGCCTAAAATTTTGAAAAGGTAATACAGGACAAGAGATTAAAAGATCGCCACAGTAAGAATTTAGGTTGGTTCGTTGATTGGTCCCAGGTGATACGAATCAACCCACTACAGGAGATAGGCCATGAATCGGGCAGCAGTAAGAGGGGCGGAAATCTAACTAAAAGGAACCTTGCAAATTCAAGGGAAGCTAATGGCATAATAATCGTACACACTTATGAACTCTTATGAAATTAAGGAATAGATTAAAGAAGAGATGCTATTAATATTATTGATAATTTATGCTGCGAGAGAAAAATACATATTGAAATGACAGTCTTTGTTTCACCTATAAAATTGAATACGATGTGGCATACAAGTATAAATTAGTGCTGTGACCTTCTGTATATCCCAGGACATTGTTCTCTTCGCCATGTAGCACAATAAAGCTGTAAAGAATCGCAACAGCAAACTCGAATTTGTCTTTTAAATGAAATACATCTTGCAATGTTCATGCACTAAAATTCAGGTTGCATGACCTAAGCAACAAAATAACATAAATAAAAAAAATATAAGAAGTCGTCTCATGATGGCTGTCATTGGCAATGCGATTAGAATTAAAGAAATTTTGCGACACACCATACTTCTGAAGTGCTGTTTGTTTAATGTTTGTAGTGGTCATTCTGAGACTTCCATTGCTTCGGCTATATGCCACATACGTAGTTCACTATTATCCCATTTTCCTAGGGCATTCACTTGCCAAGGTAAACCATGAGCAGGGTGGCATGAGAGCTGTATGATGCCGATGAGATGACCATTGCTAATGATGATAACGGTATAACAACAGTGTGATGACAACATGAGAACAATGGGATGATGACGAGTGTGACGATGGTGTGACACCGGATGACAACGCTGGCATGAGAACGACTCTGATGATTGAATGACAGCCGCATAATGACAAAATGATGAAAAAACTATGCTGATAGACAAAGTAGTATGATGGCATGGAATGACACCACTCAAGTGATGACAATGATAAAATGACAGTGTGACGATGATGGCATGGCAATGGTATGACGACTGTGTAACGGTGGTGGAATGATGACAGTCTGTTGATGAAGCTGGAGCGAAGACGATAGAACTGCGATGGTATACAATGAATGCCTGACGATCATCATGAAGTCTGTATGACAAAGGTGGCAGGAGGATGACGACAGATGAGAGCTACACGGCGAAGCTGTAATGGTGGCGATGGAATGACCACGATGATATCATGATAGCATAGTGACAATGAACGCATGACAACGTAGCGACAATGTCATGACAATGGCATGATTGGAATTGGATGACAGAGCTGAAATGACAATTCAATTGTTACAAAGGAGTTACGGCCTCGAGCACGTACCTTGTGGCCTTAGCTTTTAAAAAACTTGGGCCACTGGGTTGGTGTAGAAAGCATGATGATGATAGCATGGCAGTCGTCAAATCATGAAGCTGGAATGACGACATTGAAATGACCATTGAAGGGGGAGCATTGACAGTGAAGTGGTAAAATGGCTGTATTACACAAGTACAGGGCAATGAAAACAAATTGGTGGATTCGTTCAATAAGAACCAGTCAGGTACTTGTCACCACAATCTGTTTTCTTGATTTGGTGTCTAACCTTCCATGCTTTCTTGTGGCCTGCTGTGTAGCTTTATAGGCAAAGTAATGTAAAAGCTGGTCAATGTTGTGTTGCTCCTGCAATGACTAGCATCTAGAAAGAAATCACTGTACCTGTGTCATGTTATATCAGGCTGAACAAGTGAACATGTAAAGAATGTACTCCAGGTAATGCAGGCAGAGTTCATGGTTTGACTTGGTCCTGAAAATGCTTTTTGTTGTTAAGTAGACGCTGACAATGCCACTAAACTTACAAAAACTGGGTACTGGCTTTCTGGAAGGCGCTTAGCGGTCCATAGTGCAGAAAGGTAAAAATGGGGTTGTGGCAGCAGGCCACTACAAAGTTTCTGAAAATGGTCATTCTGCTGCAAAAAGATTTCACACCTGCACAAATGAGTGACTGATTCTTGCTTGGAAAAGACTGGGCATTTCAAATCTCGTAAAAACAAGAACTAATTTTTCCCCCAATATTTTGGCTATGCTGTTTCCTTAAGATCTTGCACCCGTCACATTGCGGAATTCCATCTTTCCTGATGTATTAGCTTGTTACGTAGATGTTACTTTCATGACAAATTCTGTTCATTTTAAGTTAATATATGTAATGTTCACAAAATATCTACCTAGGTGTAGGTGTAGGTGCATGCTGTTGCTGTGGAATTCAAAACATGCAGTAAAGAGGCTGCAGAGCAGGCCACAAGAAAGCATGGAAGGCTGGACACCAAATCAAGAAAATGCATTGTGGTGTTGAGTACTTGGCTGGTTCTTATTGAATGAATCCATCAATTTCTTTTTATCGATGTAGCAGCAATGAAAATGCCAGCTATGTGTCAGACATGTTCCTGCCAAAAATGTACACTACCCCAGGCATTTATTTTTAACATTATCAAAATTTTTAAAAATCGCTTTTGGCATATAGCATGAATTTAGTCTAGCGGAAGTACTACTTCAAAAGGCAGGTATCACTTACTCTAACTTAAATTGCATAACCGACTCATTAACAAAATTTCACTAATCTACTTTTTAAATAATTACATTAGCACACATATTGCGTACATGAATCGAAGCCAGTGATTTCACAAAGCACATCCACTTGGAAAGAATCTTTAAAGTAGCACTACTTTTAGGATAGGCACTGTCAGAATTGTGGTAAAAATGCACTATTCTTCCACTTACTCTTTCAACAAGTTTCTTTTTATACATGGAAGCTCAAAAATTACCGAAACACCAACAAACCTTATCACACACCTTGAAACCAGTGTCGACCTCAGAATTACTTCTAAGTGGATATGACTTTCGTAGTCACAAACTTCAATTTACAAACTGCAATATGTCCATAAATATTTTATAAGTTTAAAGAAACTAACTCATAAACTATGCTTTTTAATTTCTCAGGCAAATATTTTCTGCCTCGGAGAGCAATCTAGCTCGAGAAGTAGAATTGCACTGCATGTCCCAGGTGATATTAAAAAAAAATCTGTTAATGCTAAAAAAATAATACTATATATTGGCATGCCTATTGCTACTTTCCTGAAAGCTTACATTACACACTGCCATACAGGACAAATTTAACAGTAAGGCCAGAGTATTTGCCGTATTTGCACGATTCTATCGTGCCGCCGATTGCAACGCACAGTTATATTACCGTTCAAATAACCAAAAGTATAACTTGGTGCCGACTCTACAGCACACATCAAGTAAGGAAACCTGAGTCTACGTGTACCGTGCTGAAACAATATTATGGAAAATACAAAGGCAGACAGACACGCACACAGCAGAATCTTAGCAGCTACTGGCTATCAGAGTCCGACGACACCTGCTTTTTGCTGTCTACTGACCACAGAAAGTCATCTTCAGTTCAATTTAATGTGCTAAAAATGTCACTTCTGGAGGCTTGCGCAGCCATCGTCTGCGGGAAGGCATTCCTTGCACCATGGACCCACCTTGCAATGTCTCCGAGCGCCACTTTCTTAAGACGACCCGTTCGATGGCACTGTGGCTAGCTACCTTACATGGAGCTTCTTTTAGTAAGAATCAGATTCACTTTTTAGTTTGAGTAGAATTAGTTATGATTGCAACGTGCATGCTAATTTGAACGCACCCTTTATTAAAAAATAAAGTGTGCATTAGAATCGTGCAAATATGGTAATACCGTGTTTGGCGCATGAATACCTTAACAGTATTGCCAGTCTGATGCTTCCTGCCAAATTGGATATGGCTTCATTACCGCCCAGGTTCAATTTCATAGTTGCAACTTGTTGCAATTGCCATGCAAGCAATGTGTGCCTTTTTAACTAATCTGTGTAGAGAGGCAGAACCACATTACTTGTACCAGCAATTTTAAATCCGCTTTCTGAAAAAAGAAAGTGTTATACAAGCTGAAGGTGGTGGCAGAGAGGAAACAGTGACGCAAGATTCAAAACAAAAGCTTTTATGGAAGTGTGTACAATTCAACTCACAGGCACCCAGACATTGCACAAATCTATTGAACACTCACTGCATTCATTAGGATGCCTCTATAGATTGATTCACAAATGCGACCATAGGCTAATGCCCTATTTGTTTGCAAAAACCAAAAGATAAGAGAAACTTTCTGGTTTACATAACATATAAGCACTTTGTATCTCAATGAAGGAGTCACTGCACCAGTGTCCATTCACATAAGGAAAGTCACATATATGTACAGGCATACACAATTCCCAACACAAGGTCTAACATAGAGGTCATGCATTACAGGGAACACACGTAAAAAATTAACACTGCAATCATAATAGGACACTATAACACAGACATTACACACCAGGCTGCAGCTAGTCTGTAGTCCATTAGTTTCTCAGGTACTTCACTTTCGTGACTGATCTTCCTGAACTTGTATTCGAGATATCGCTGCCCAACAAACATGGAACTTTAACACCAAAATGAATGTGCAGAAGAGAACTTAAATTCAATAGGAAGCAATTGCTAATTTAGTAAGTTGACATCACAAGATCTACATAATTCAGAACTTCTTCCCAGCGTAAAGAAGTAGAAAAGAGGATGTGGAATGGCATGTAAAAAAAAAGCTTTCATGGTTGATTTGCTGTTCATTCAACCAGTCCCAGTCATTTTCAGAAACCATGAATTCAACGCATCCTCCACAAACAAAGAAATAAAAAAACTGATATTCCCAACGGCACTACGAAGCACAATCAGAGTGACTGCCACAATCAGAAAATAACTGAAGGTGGGCAATGCTCCCATCTTAGTTTAACCAGCACCACATATGAACTTGTTATCCTTTCTTCATTTATGCAAAATGAAAAGGCATTACATTCATCATTAGTTATAACCATGTTCAAGTTTGACTTGCTTTTATCAATCCCACACGACATTGATTCCACTGGTGACTTGAATGACCTGTGCATCGTGACCAGTGGTGCAGGAAATTCTGCACAACCGCTCAAAGTTCGTTTATTCAAACGTCAACAGTGAAGCTTTGAACCGTGACAGTGTCTTGGAAAACAGAAACAGAAGCCCATAACTAGGAACAAAAAGTGTACCAAAACTTTGCATCCAGGTATACACTAGTTCACAGACCGACAAAACAGTGCAGTTGTCACTTTGCAAGAGAAGCTGATGGATAGTGGTGTTGACATAGAGGTGGATCCACAATCACAACCCAGCAATAGAAAGTAATGTCGCTGCATTGGGAAGACTTCGTATCCTTTAGCAGTAAAGGTGGGACATGATGCACGTGCTTGGCACTTGCTTCGACACTAGCTGACTACGTAAATGGCAGAGCACCACCATATTAGTAATTTACAAATCTAGTTGTGGTCAACATGATTACAGCTAAAGCATTCCATAAAAAATTCAAAAGATGCATACTTTCTATACAATATGTGCAGCAGATCTTGCACAATACCACTCTTATGGCCCCTATGAAGTTTTATTACATATACAAATAGCACAGAAGACGAATCAAATTATTAGACTGCAAATGGAAATGTTGCGATTGGGATAATACCACAGTACTCTGCATTAATCCTACAGAAAGAAATGTTCAGCAACATGTCCATGTGCCAACAGACCACACTTTCAGGCATGCGATCACATTCACAGGTGTTCACAGACACCGCCTAAAACTCGGCACGTCACAAATGCAGATTTTCGCGGAACTTCCGTTTGAGCGACAACTTGAAGCAGTGTACTGACATAACTTATTCTTTTGATTGTTTCTTCACACAAGGTCCCAAGTTGTCTGGTTTTTCTTTTTCTGCACATTTTTGCATGATAATGGCAGTTCAAAAAACAAGCCAAGCGCATTTGCAGGGCACTTAAAGGTTAACCCTTTGATGCCTTTGATCAGAGCAAAACCATGACTAGACACTGCACTACACTGTTGTTGCACAGCTCTTCATATTACACTGCCAAAGCAACTCTCACCTACAACGAGGTTGGTGAAATTGAGCCAGTTCGTTTTCACTTTCATGAGCTCACGTATACATAGTGCAGCACAGATTTGCTCGAAGATATCCCATCAGCTTGTTCAGTGTTAGCCAAACCACCACATCCACTGGTTGAAACTGACAGTTCAAAGGCACGCTAGAAACTTGGCACAGTGGCTTCCATTACCGCAACGTTAGTCACTAATTCAACCTTCCTTAAACGTAAGACCGAAAAGGCAGCATGCTTCTTAAGTACGTGCAGTCAAACCTTCTGTATACTAATGATCAACCACATAACTAATTCTTGAATTTATGGAGCATACTAATGTTGTTTCTTATTAATACCAGCACATAACGAGTGTGCTTATAATGAATACTAGGATATAAACATACTTTTGTAAAGAATGCGACTTTGTTATTCTGAGATATAAGTGTAGAGTCCTTTTACCTAGAACAATGTGTAATTTTCCTTTTTTCAAGTGCAGCACAAGCTGAATTGAAATATGTTCATTGTAACAAACGAGCACTGCATGCTCATCGACAAGACAGCAGAGGTACCATGTGCCCATAGCTTGACAAATGAGATTGCAGACTGTACCAATGAACGGCGCATTTTTGCCATACAGTTCGTGTAATTGGTACGATGCTTCGTACGCCAGTCCGGTAAGGCTTAGTCAGGGTAAGGCCCATATTGAGAGTCTTAGTTCCTGCAATGGAGAAATTGAGCAAATGACACGGCTGCTATTGCCTCACAGAATTCAAGCAAGCCTTGCTCATTAGTACAGCACACTTAGCACAGGCTTTCTTTCACGCGCACAACTTCGTTCAACAAGCATTTCCATGGCAAACAAGCATCAATCTACTTTTGCAATCAGATAAATTAATTTGAAACTGTAGCATACCTGCCAAATTGTGAACTTTTAGATTCGCAACAATTGTGCGGACATCAAACCACAGGAGGGGGGGGAGGAGCAGGCATAGCACACATTTTTTAAAAAGCTTGCTCTGAGTACAGTATTTCTGTAGGATAACGTCAGCATTTTATTAACGATGATTTAGCTTTCGACACAGCACACAAGCAGCAGCAAACTTGGAGCAGCAGAGAATGCTGAGCAACGCATTGTTTTCTTTAGATCAGAGTAGATGTTCCAGCGATCTTACAATTGCTGATGTTGCCTCTTTCAGGAGCTGGTCTGTATAAATTTGCGCGAAGCAACTATCCCTCTGGCATCCTTTCACCATCAAAAGATTTTGACTAAAATGTGTCGAAACCAACAGCCATTTTTTCGCCAACAAAATGTATTTTTCTTAAATCTTGATGCAATGTATGTATAATAGCAAAACAAGCTAAAATTTGTGAAGGTTGTGAAAAATTTGGGAGAGTGGGTAGGTATTCTAATAGAAGAGCAAGTAAGCCCTACTTGGAAAAAAGCGAAGTGCTGGCTGAACATAGTTCACAGCTGACACGTGAAATCATTGAGACAGATCTCCTCAGGAAGTTTGATAGCTCGTGCGTGAGTTCTCCTTCGATGGCACTTTCATCTTGGGAAAGGGCATATCCTGACGAGGTTTCAATGGCAAACATTCAGTGTGCACTGTCGGCATGTGGCTATCATCAGCATTGCAAATGATGCTCCAGGATTTTTGCCGATTATTCACATGTTGCGCATGGTAGCACCCTATATATTTATTCCTTCATGGCTTCATAAATAAGCTGTTGCAAGTCAGCGCTGTGTGCGTGTCGCTCTCTCGTGCCCTTGTCTTTTTCGCTGTGTCCTTTTTCCAATGAATCACAAACAAACCCAAGCTACCACGCTGTCTCAAAGAAGGCAGCAAATATGGGAGACCTTGAACGTCATAGTGGACTCATCATTGACGAAATGAAACTTGCAGAAAACTACGGTGCTCAGTGAGAATGTGGCAAAGTTGATGGATCTGTAGACCTTGGTTCTTTCACTCCCGAGGCTGACAAAAGTGTTCCATGTGATCATGGTCTCTTGATAATGTTTCAGCCTCTGTTAGGCTCATGGCACCAAATCTTGGGGGTATTTGCATCTAGAGGTAATGTGAAAGCACCATTGCTTCCCAAAGTCATTTTGGAAGCAGTCATCCTGGCAGAGAATGCTGGCCTCAGGGTAGACTATGCTACATCGGATTGAGCATCCTGGAACCATGCAATGTGGCATCGATTTGAAATATCTGGCTTGGCATCAGCTATCAAGCTGTCAGCACCTCATCCCACCAATGTCAAAAGGCGGCTTTTCCTGGCGCCCGACTTTCCACATCCAGTAAAGTGCATCAGGAATGGCTTTATCAAAAACGGCCATTAAACGCTAGATCGTCATGTAGATGTTCAGCCAATAAGGATAGCTCATGACTTGGACAAGTGCGCTACAATGTTGAAAGTCGTGCTGAAGATTACAGAAGTATACTTGAACCCCAACAATTGTGAAAAAAAAAAGAAGGTTAATCATGCATTCCATCTTTTCAGCCTTGAGGTTACACATGGGCTTTTCTTGTACAAAGAAGAAATCACAAAGTAATGCTCATATCGAGAACAGACAGAAGAATTTGTTCACTTCAGGGAAAGCCTGATTGTCGAAATGACATGAATGAATGCCTTCAACAGCAGTAAGAAAAAGTTCTTAACAGGAAAGAGTACTGCAAGATGCTCTAGAGTACTTAAACCATTGCTTTTTGTCTGCTAGCACTACACATGGCCTAACAGTAATTCTGGAAAGCACTTTGGAACTTCTTACATACCTGTCAGAGAAAGTGCAATATAAATATTTGTTGATTCACGCCTCAGCCAAGATTCAATAAAAAGCTTTTTGGAATAATTCGTCAGTTATCTGGGTGCAACAACCATCCAATGTCGACCCAGTTTCTTACTGCTGTTAATTCTCTTAGCTTTTATAATTTGGCAACAGGCACCAGACACAGGCAATTGTCCAGGTGGCACACTCGCATCATTATTCATCATCACCATCATCATCATCATCACCCACCACCACCATTGAATTGAATTTTATTTCTCGTTCATTCAAATGAGGGTAGACTGAGACTAAAGGCATAAAGCCTGACAAAGGTTTCAGCCCCCGCGAATGACAAGTTTGACAGCAGATCACACACATATGCACAATTTTGCGCGTTACAACAGCGTTGGTTACTGTGAAAATTCATGGTAGCAATGTCCGTGTACAATGTACGATGTAGTACAATGTACAGTAATTAGCCCGTTTCATGTTCATTGCGGAATGAAGGCCTCTCCCTGCGATCTACAATTACCCCTGTCCTGCGCCAACCGATTCCAACTAGCGCCCACGAATTTTCCGAGTTCATCGCTCCACCTCGACCATCCTCGACTGCATTTCCCTTCTCTTGGTACCCATTCAGTCATTAGTTGAAACTAATGAAGCGGCCAGGTATGTTGACACATTACTGGGTGGAGCATGTATTCGCAAAACCTGATGCACCGTCCCTTCCACAAAATATTTCAAAAAAAGTATGTTGTCGCCCACACCTCTACATGGCACTGCAGATGATGGCTGCTGCGTGGGCAGCAACTGGACAGCCAGTTATCGCGAACTACTTCACGCACACGGGCTTCAAGCTCGGAGACCCAGACACCGGCTCCACTGAGGATCCTGCTGACAGCAATGGAGCAGTGCATCCGCCGGCAGACGTAACTGCGTCCTGGGCGGCCCTTCAAGGTGCCGAAAGTGTGCCATCTGGTGTCAAGCTGGACGACTTCATCGATGCTGACATTAATGTGATCGCCCATGAGGAATTGAGCAATGAAGACATTATAAAAAGTGTCCGCGACGACGAAGTGCCAGAGCTGCATCCACCAGCCACATCTCGCGTACTGGATGCATTCGATGTCGTCAGAAACTGCGTGGTTGTGCATGATGATGACGTTGCGATGCAGCTACTCGCTGAATGTGAAAATCGCGTCATGATGCTCCTGGGAAGAAAAAGGAAGCAGCCGACACTGCTTGACTTTTGGAAATAAAAGTTTGTGGTTTACCAGTTCAGGTTAGCCATATTTTTGTGGATTTCACAACAACGAAATTTTCGCTTCTACGAATTTTTTTTCGGGCACCATCAATTTCGTTGTAGCGGGACACAACTGTACCAATGCAAAACATTTTTTTCTCACTTTATGGTCCCTCTATAAAAATTATGGTAAATTTTTTTTTGGAAATGGGTCGTTCTGAAGAATTTAAATCTGCAATAAAAAACATCGACCCTGGGCAGACGCACAGGGTGAAAAAAAATCAACCCTGAAAGGGTTAAAGCTCAGCTGCATTGCAGAAGTAATGCTGGGTATTTTTTCAATACTACGCAGCAATGCAGAGTGCGAGTGGTAGTTTAGTACGCGAAAAAAAAATAAATAAAGGAAATGAGAACACAGTTCCGCTTGTCCATGTGTGATAAGACACTAGGAAATGTACTCCTCGCAAAATGTCTGAGAAATGGATTTTGTTACAATCAAACATACAGTGAAGAATATTTGATAGCGAAATCAGCGACAACGAAATGCTTGCAAAAGCGAGTCCTTAATATTCATGTGAATTTGGTCATTTGCAGGTGTAGAAATAAGATTAGGGTGGAGAGGCACTGCCATTACTTGAAAACAATTGTCATCATTGGGGCCGGGGGGGGGAGGGGAGGGGCCTGTCAGCCCGTCTGCCTCGGCAGGTATGCTAATGTGGACTTGATGTCGACCGTTAGCATTCTTGCTGATGCCTGGAAGACAGTGTCAGCAGACACACTCAGCCACTGCTTCTGTCATGATGGATTTAGCTGCAGTAATGAGCCCGACTCTGCAACTGAAGGAGGGAGGCAGCCCTTAAAAACTGAATCGCAGAAGGAGCAGATTTTTGGAAAACCTTATTTTCGGGTTGTATGTCTCATAAACTATCTATACTGTAATTAACAGCACCTAATTCGGCTGCAATGTACCAAAAATACATAATTTGTTAGGCAATTGTCACTCCCAAATTTCGCACAAACGCCAAAATAAATCCGAGGGAGCGCCACCTGCTGCCGTAGCGACTGGCCACACTGTATGGGCTTTCCATCTTGAACCTTCAATGAGCGGTTCCCCTGCCTTTTTACCACTGTAAATACCATCAAATGACACAACTCAGCAAGTGGTATCGATCGAGACCAGTTTCTCCAAGATCCGGTGACATCCTTGCATCTTATTGGCTTTGGAAGTTTAGGACTACCAGGGCCGCCACACTGAGCCTCACCCATCACCCACTCTCCACTTCACCAGCCTAGACGGGGGCGCACGTCCTTTCCCACGCCAGTTTAGTCCGCTCAAATGGAGACCGACGGCACCCGCTCCCCTGACACCATGGACGCCGACGCTTCGTCTGGCCATGCCGAGGAGGACACCAACTGGTTTCTCATGGCTCGGAAGAAGAAACGCTTAGCTGAAGCTACTGCGAACCTGCCGGCTTCTCCGGCACCCCAAGCACCCACAATATGAACATGCAACTCTTGCCACTGCCTACTGACAACTACAAGATTGTGTTCTGCACGAGAGATGGCCTGCATGGCCTCATCCTTCTGTTGCCCAAGCCATCGGCATAGCAGCAGGGCTAGACAGTGCCGTTCTCAACGAACTCATTATTCGCACCCGCACTGAGCAATATCTTGTGGTGCTCAGCACACTGGTCGAGAACCTCGCGGCACGGCTTCAGAAAGTTCAATTCATCTGCATGGGCCTTGCTCAACACGCCGTCCAAGCGTATGTAGCTGCCCCAAACAACTCTTGCAAGGGTGTAATCTCAGGCCTTGAGCCTAACACCACTATGACGACGCTGCTGGAAAACCTCCGGTGCTCAGAAGCGTCTTTTTTACACGCTCACATTATGGGACCTACGAATATGGCCCTGGTCACATACGCCAGCACCCGTGTACCCTGCTACGTCCGTATGTACGGAGCAGAACTCCACTGTCACGTCTATTGATCGTGCCAACAGGTGTGCAGGGTGTGCCTGTAGATGGGCCATCAGGCGGACGTCTGTACCACGCCCGACAAACCCCGATGCCCGGCGTCTGGCATTGTAAAGCCACCAAAGGAACATGAATGCACACTTAAATGTATTCAATGCAACGGCACTCATCCCGTCACTGACCCTCGCTACCCAACGTGTCAACTACCACCACACAACAAATGGCACATGCTCCGTGAACAAAACAAACATAAGGATCAGCGCCCCCAACCCGGACCAGCGTAGGGCCAGCCTCGGACAACGACTGAGTAGAGCACTCAGCAAAATATGAACCAATCGGCAATAACACCGGGTAGCTCGGCAGAGAACCCCTGGACTAGAGGATGCAGCCGCACTCGCGGCTCACCCGGGGATCACTGTCAAACTGACCGGTGTCGCTCCAAGGGCCGCTCCAAACTCCCAGTAGCGGCCGTTTGAGGGACCGAGGCCATAAAGGAAATGGATCTGCCAGGAAGGGGCAAGCAGTAAGCTGGGCAGTGCAGTTCCCACCTATATCCTCCTCTCCACATCTCCACACACCTTCCGTCACACAACACTCTAAGCCCAAACCCACTCCTAAGCGTGTGGCAATGGAATTGCAAGGGCTACCGCTGGAAACGTGGATCCCTTACACAATTCCTTGCCACACAGCCCCATCTCCTCGATGTAATAGCGTTGCAGGAAAAGCATTGTCCTCCTACACTTCCCGGCTACAACACGTACACAGACAATAAATAGCAGCACACCACACCTCACAGCCACATTAGTGTCAGAACATGTTACATGTTACCGAACACGCCCTTGAAACCTCACCCATACCGCACGTACTTCTCGAATTGGTCCTATGCTCTCACTCCCATAGCAGTCGGTGCTTAATATTTACAGCGCACCTAATGCGAGGAAGCATGAGTTTGGACATCTTTTCGCATATCTATGCAAAGAGGCTAAACAGATGGTCATTGTAGGCGACTTCAATGCCCTGCACCCAGCCTGGGGTTACCAAACAGAAACACCCAAAGGACACCGGCTTGCTCAGGTTCTTGCACTCCATCACATGACACTGCTGACGTAACCAGATCAACCAACACAATTAGGCAACACCATAAGCAGAGACACATGCCCTGACTTCACGACAGTGAGAGGGGTATGTCAACACTCTTGGAGCAATCTAGTGGAGAACCTGGGCAGCGACCATTACATTCTAGCTACTGAACTGCAGGTACAACCAGCACGCACTTCTGAATGTACTATTCAGATAACAAACTGGGATTAATTTAGTAGGCGTAACTTGTTCTCCTTGGCTCCTCCACACACCCCCTCCCTTCAGGAGTGGACCAAACAATTTAAAACTGATCTAAAAACTGGAACTCAACATATTACTGCGACAACAGAGACGCCCGATGTAGATCCCCATTTGCTCCATCTCAATGCGGCCCGCAGAGGCCCTACCTGGTGGTGGCGGCGGCAAAAACTTAATCAGAAACTTCGTCTCTATGCCACCCGCCTAACTACGAAGGCCGATGACTATGCGAACCCCCTCACTAACAACAATTAGCATAGCCTTTGTGATTGCCTCAGTGGCACCTAAGCACACCCTGGACCTGGTCGCTACTCTGCGCATTATGGCACGCTTCCACAGGAATGGCGCCATGCGGACATCATACTAATTCCTAAGCAAGGCAAGCCACTGTACCTTCAGAATCTCCGACCGATATCGTTAACTTCGTCTGTAGGTAAACTCTTCGAGCGTGTTCTACTTTCCTGGCTACAACCCTTTCTCGAAGACAGCCCATTATTTCCTCATGCACTCTTCGGCTACCACCCTAACTTCTCTATGCAGGACGTTTTGTTGCAGCTTAAAGAGGACGTGGTGGATGGCCCCATTGCATCCCAGGCCAGAGCTATTCTGGCCCTGGACCTCAAGGGGGCCTTCGACAATGTCTCTCATGACCTAATTCTCGACAATCTGGCTTCTTCCCAGTGTGCCACACGCATCTACAACTGCGTCAGAGTTTTCTTTTTGGACCACATGGCCCCTATTGGCATAAGAGCTCCGGTTGGATGTCATCACACTCACAGGTAGAGAATGCCACAGAGCTCGATTCTATCACACACCCTCTTCAAAGTGGCTATGGCTAAGCTGCCCCCCTTATTAGACCAGATACCCACCATCCGGCACGCTCTCTACGCCCATGACATTCTGGGCAACCCAGGGATCCAATGAGGCTATCCAGGATGCTTTCCAGGAAGCTGTGCGTGATGTGCAAAACTATGCAGCTGCAAGTGGCCTTGCCTGTGCAGCCCAAAAGTCCAAATTGCTCCTTGTGCATAGGCAGCGCTGCAGAACTGACGAATTCCCTAACGCAGTCGAACCTCGATATAGCGAACCTCAATTTAACGAAATTCTCAAAATAACGCACTTTGTATTTTCCCCTATCTCTGCCCCATTGAAAACCATGTATTTTTTTTCGCGATTTAACGGGGTAACTTTATACTGTACTTCTGATTTAACGAAGTCCTCGCACATCGCACGCACCTACCAGGAGCCTCCTTGACAGGCAGACGAAAACTTTAGCTGGGCATACAGCGATACAGCGATTTGCATGCGCCCTTTAATGCTCAAATTTTCCCGGCACGCTTCAATACATGGAGCAGAACGTGCCGCTGCACCATCTATCGTGTACGTATGAAACCCGCAGCAGACGGACTCCTGTAGTGCTAGCCAGAGTGCTTCAGAAGTTCTCGAATGCGTCACGCTATGACGTCACCGGCCTGTTGGAACGGGAAAGCGCCAACCGGAAGTAAGTTTATGAACAGCGGTCGTTGGGCATGTTTTCTCAGTTGGTTATTTGATCTCGTTGGGCCTAGGTCGTCGTCTTATTCACGAAGAGTGGTGCACCTCGCAAGAGAAAAGTTTTGAGCCTTGATGTGAAGGCCAAAATTATCACCGAAGTGGTGAGCGGCGAAAAGAAGGCGGCTGTTGCTGAAAGGTATGGAATTTCATCGAGCTCACTTTCAACAATTTTGAAACTGAAGGACAGTATCATGAGTGCCGTCAGTGCTGGTGGTTCAGGCCAACAAAGAAAGAAGGTAAAGGAAGCAGCTTACGTCGACGTAGAAAAAGCTCTTTTCTCATGGTTCCTCGATATGCGTGCAAAAGAACATGCCGTTGAACGGGGCCATTTTTCAACAAAAGGCCCTTAACTTTGCTTGTATTCTTGGGTACAACGACTTCAAAGCCAGCAGCAGGTGGCTGCGATTCAAGGAATGGCATAGTATTGTTGGGAAGGTGGCCAGCAGAGAATCAGCCGAGGCGAACTCAATTGGAGCAGCAGACTGGTTGCGTGATCGTGTTCCCAACATTCTATCACGTTACAATGTCTCCGACATATATAGTGCCGACGAGACCGCATTTTTCTACCGGCTGTTGCCAAGGAAGACGTTGGCTATGAGAAATGAAAAGTGCCATGGTGGAAAACACAGTAAACAGTCTCTCACTGTTCTGTTGTGCGAGAACATGGACGGCAACGATAAGCGTGTGCCATTCGTAATTGGCACAAGTGAGAAGCCGCGTTGCTTCAGCGGAAAAAGGAGCATGCCAGTCAAGTACGCCACAAACACAAAGGCGTGGATGACAAGGGATTTGTTCAGCAACTGGCTGAAGGATCTGGATGCTGAAATGCACAAAAGGGGTCGAAACATTTGCCTCCTTCTGGACAATTGCTCAGCGCGCATCATGTTCAAGATTGTGCGCTTTCCAACATTGAGCTTGAATATTTCCCTGCCAACTGCACCTCCCTGATGCAACCACTCGACCAGGGAATAATAAACAGCGTCAAGTGTGCATACCGCAAGCGGGTCATCAAAAGGCTTCTGCTGAACATCGAGCTCCGCAGAGAGACGAAAATCAACGTGTTCATGGCCTTGGAGATGCTTTCGCGGTCGTGGGAGGCAACAAATAGGGAGACCGTAGCCAAGTGCTTCAGGAAGGCGGGATTAAAGGAGAGCGTTTTTTTTTTAATGAAGAAGCGGAGTGCAGAGCAAATGACAGTGACGAAAGTATGGCGTACACAACAGATGTCGTTGACTTGTGGCAGCTGCTCTGCGATCAGGCAAGTGCTCCAAGCGACGTGAAACTCGAGGACTTTGTCTTCCCTGATTCAGTGATGCTTCCGCTGTGACAACTGAAGAGCTGGACGATGACGCAATAATCCAGAGCGTCACAGATACAGAAATGCAGGACGACGACTCGGACGAAGAACTCCAGGCGGCAAGCAGCATAGCTACACCGAAGCAAGTCATGGATGCACTGGATCTCTTACGCACGTATGCGGGCGCGCACTCGCAAGAGCAAGCCTTAGCAGTGCTGTCAACCTATGAGCGCCTTATAACCCCGACGCTTATTAAAAAGCGGCAGATGAAGCTGACGGAGTTCTTCGCTTCCACATGAGTTGCATAGAATTGCTCTGCGGGAAGTTAAATAAAATATATTCCAGCGTTCATGAATCAACGTCATCATTGCTTTACTGAGCGTGGTATCATCCGATGGCTGCGAGCGTTAAGCGCTCTAATGGTGAGTGGTGGCCTCATGGATCCACCAAGTTAATACTACTTTCAATTTTCTTCGAAAGAATATTCAAGTTGATAGCTCTGGTATGTGCACAATCTTTTTTTTCTTTGTACCACAGTTTGCCATGTCTTCGTGAAAGGAAATTTTTTTTTTTTTTTAGTGATGACAAATCATGATGACGATGGCACTGGTGGCCACCCACATCTAGTGGCAGCTATGAGCACTAGGCGCGACGCTTGCTGCAGACCTACTCTTCACCGTACGCGTAATGGAGAAAAATGCGTTCGTACCCGCTGGCTATCGGGCATCACGCTCTTGGTTGTGTTGTTAGTTCCGGGGTTTATTGGTTATCTTTGTGATTTTGCTGTCTACAAGGTGCCATACGCCAGGAGTGTTCCAAAAACCTGCATCTTTATTTGGACTGCTGAAACATGCGAACCTCGACTTAACGAAACTCGCGATTTAACGAAATTTTCACCTGCAAATTGGACTTTGTTATATCGAGGTTCGACTGATCTTCCCGTTTTTACATGGCAGTCTCATCCCTCAGGTAGCTAAACTCCATATCTTGGGCCTCCACATTCAGTCTGATGGCAAAGCCTCGCACACTATGCGCCTTCTGGGTCAGCAGATAGCACAGGTTACACATATGATAAACCGCATTTCTAATCATGAGAAAGATGTCCTCCACATAGTACAGGCTCTGCTAATCAGCCGGCTCACCTATCACGTCCCGTATCATAATCACCCTCTCATTCAGACTCAGAAGATGGATGCCCTTCTACGGGAGACAGTGAAAGAGACTCTTGGGCTGCCTCCACATGCTTCCACACAACAGCATCTTCAGCTTGGTATCCACAACACCGTAGGTGAGCTTCTCGAGGCTCATTGCAATGGTCAGCTCCAACGTCAGGTGCAGCTGTCACGGCTGTGCTATACGCTCTCATCTTGGCAACCTTGTCCCCGAGACACCCACACATGTCCCACAATATCGCCTCACTCCTGCTCTATGTGCTAGCATAAGTAGCTCTGATTCCCCGCATATCTTGTGGGTCTTCTTCCGAAGACCCACTTTTGCACGAGTAGAGTCGCAAAACAAGATTCAACATTTGCGCATGGGTCATTTGACTCTCAATAGCACGCGAACAGTCGTCGTGGAAGATTGTGACTCCTCTGATATTCGAGATGAGTCTGGCGAGAGAAAGATTATAACGCAGGAGAAGAAATACCAGATAACATCTGTTTTAGGCAGGCCCTCGGGCCCCTGTCCTGGTTGTAATGCGGTGTATCATTCTTTCATCCTTGCCATGTTCTACAATTACTTTGAACTCTATATATTGATTCTCCTTGACCATGTTTGTTGCTACCTCACACGCTTAAGCGATAGCTGGTTTCCTATGCTAAGGAAGACCTGGATTTGTCACACTGGATTCTGACCGTAAGTAAATCTAAAAAAAAACTATTGGCTACTAAACAGAGCACAGCAACGAGACAACAAGTTCAGTAGGCGCACTGAACAGTGTCGATTGTAAATGTAATTCCGCGAGGTAAAATTAAATTTTGAAGCTTTAAGTTCCAAAACCAAGATCTCGTTATGAGGCGCACGGTAATGGAAAGCTGCAGATTTATTTTCAGCAGCTTGGGTTATGTAATGTGTACGGAATGCACGGTATAGGCGCGTTTTCGCATCCTGCCCCCCTTGGAATGTGACTGCCACGGTTGTGATTGGACCTGTCACCTCAAGCTCAGCAGCCCAACACCAAAGCCACTGGGCTACGGCAGTGCATTGCGTTCTGCCACCGGAAACAAACATTAGCGTACGCAACACTGTTTTTGAATCCCCTAGAAATATAAAAACAAAAATATAGCAGTTTCACCCCAATGCTGCTTGAACCACTGCACGAACCAAGGTTCGTAGTTTCATCGGCTGAATAAACTGCGGTAAACATTCGCTTGCTCCTCAAATTAGCAAGCACTGGGTCACGCGCGCACATGCAAACATGAACAGATCTCATTCAATGACCGCGAACACTCGTTGTCACAGCGTTGGCGTGATGAAGGGCGCTAACAGAGCGGACTGAACGCTTCTGCTGCCTCTTCCTTCAAAGCGTCTTCGAAACTTGAAATTGCGCGATCTTAGCGCCCCCCAGCTTTGCATCCATTGGAAATTATCTCCAAGACAGAGCGAGGGTGGCGCAAGACCGGGCTAGAGCAACGGCCAGAGGAAAAGCACGCTAAACTAGCGCCTCCCTCCCCTGGCTTGCGCGTGTTTTATCATGTGACCTCCTATAGATACTTGACTTGGGGCGCCCATCTAGCCCGGCTCACCCTCGAACACTTCCTTTAGTGCACACAGCCAACGGCGCGGGACGGGATCTTATCGCACTTTATACATAAGCTCACGGCAACACCGACAGATATATTTCGACGGTTGTGTCCATATAATTGCTATTGCAAAATTCGCAATAAACAGAAAATTTTACTAAGGACCAACAACGCTGCTTCTCCACGCCGTGATACAGTGGTGAACAATATTTGTGGAAAATTTGTTGCTAAAAGGCCTAGTCAGGTGGATTTTAATGCCGCCTTTTGCCTTGGCACCAAGACAAACTGCTCTTGAGCGTTGTTTTGTCAATAAACAAATAAACAAACAAACAAACAAATCTCCACCAAATGACTACACTCGCATTTGGTGACAGTGGAACACAGTCGCAAGAAATTGTGGAGGAAATACCGGAGTTCTGGCAGCTTCAGGTGCACTAGATTATTCAGTAACATCGGCAGCTTCATAGTTCTACCTTACATCAGAACAAACTGCACTCGACAGAGATCAAGGGCAGCCGCACCATTATAGTTAAGCAAATTAAGCACAATTACGCCACATCCTCACACCTCGAGCATGCTCTGACAGCACAACGATAGATATTTAAAACGTAACCACACTCAGACGAGCAAATTTTGCTTATGCGAAGTGAACGTAGCGGGTATTTCAAGATGCATGTTAAATTCATGGCTGTTTCATTCGTGAACATTACTTACGTGACGTGAAATTATCAGTGAGCGAAGCAGTTTTTATTTCAACGCGAGGAAATAAAATCGAAACTAGCGCAACTGTTTTGCTCAGTTGTGCGGATACAAGATGATCCAAAGCCGAAGCTACAGTGTACTAGAATATTTACAGTGGCTCGAGCAGAGGCGCCTCCTATCGGGTGTCGCGTACCTGCTTTGGAAGAAGGTAGTGGTGGCGCTGTCGTTCGCATTGAAGCAAGTGTGCGCCACTTCTGCTTCTGCGTGTGGTTTGTCGTTGTTGTCGTTGCAGAGCGTTGCTTCTTTCTTGCCTTTTCAGGCGTCAGTGTTTATGATGCCGCCCTAGCGGAGGCTAAACCACTGTTACGTGCCAGGCTGCACAACTGGCTATGCAAGAACAGCTCAGGACCGTAAGTTATCGCTTTTTAAGGCTCCGAAAAATGAACAACAAAGGCTTGTTTGGCAGCGAAATCTCCACAGGCTTGACAAGCCGCTGGACCCTGATTGTGCTGTGTGTGAACTGCACTTCGAGCCCCATTTTATTTTGAGGCATTATGTACACATGATAAATGGAACTGAAGTTAGAATTCCAAGGGGGACTCCAACACTTGCTCCTGACGCAGTCCCGACCCTTCTGCCCAACTTGCTTGCCTATTTGAGCAAGTCCACTCCGACTCCGAGGCCTCAGAGGAAAAGATGGCAGCTACAGATGCCATGTGATACCAGCAGTAAAGCCCGCCGCACTGACCAGTGTCATCAAGAGGGCGATCACAGTGCGGGGGCTGCAGTGAGCAGCGAAGAGTGCGCGGATATTGCTGAGGCAGACATTGTTAGCGTTGCCGACCTCCGTGGACTCGCACTTCCAACGAAATTGTGGGCACTGCATGAGTTCCTGAATTTTACTGGTGTGTGCTACGTGTGTTGTGCACTGAATGAGCCCACGAGTGAAATTACAGTTGCGAGAACAGTGTTTTTCAACACTGGAATCGAAGGAATCGTGAAGTGCAAGGTACATCTTTTGGGCAAGCTAATAGAAGAAACACATATTGTGTCGATTCAGCAAGCTGAAGATGTGCTACAAAGAGCAGCTAGCATTCTAATATGTTGCGGAGCTGTGGAAGTGGCATTGATGTTGTTCGAATTGACGAGAGGTCTTCTGACACAATCAGAAATAAAGGCAGGCACTTTGTTCAGCGTGAACTGCATTGGCAAATCATCAAAAGAAGGTGAGTCCAATCTCAGCACAGCTGTTCTGCTTAGTTTGTGGCATGACTTGAATGGATATACTGAAAGTTAAAGCCAGTTTATGTTTTATTATTTCAAGGTACTTGTAATAATTCGTCGTCTTTTCTGGAATAGATTTAAAGAATCGGTAGGTATTTTATTCCACCTTAGAAGAATTTTCTGTTTGTGATCCGAAATGTAGTGTTTAATTAGACTCTTTTAATAAGTAGTATTTAAGTGTGGAATAATTTGGTTTGCACATAATAAAAAGGCATTTCATGTCGTTTCAGGGCAACCTTGCTTACGTTGCAAGTATATGCGTAAAGCTCTTCAAACAAAAAAACGTCGCCTGCAAAAGAAACTTCCCAAGCCAAGCTAGCTTCTAAAACATCCCACCGACTCCGAGCTGCAAATCGGAAACTCGAGAGGCTGGCATCGAAAGTAGAGACCTTGAGTGAAAGCATTTCAAGGATGAAAAATGCCACTGCAGCCACAACTGAGATCTTGCAAGACAGATTAAAATGCTTGTCTCCAAAGCAGCAACTAGCTGTAAGACAATGCTTTGAAGCTGCCAAACAAAAAAGCACACGAGGGATGAACTATAACACGGAACAGATGCTCAAATGCATCTTGCTGAAAATGCATAGTCCCAAGCTTTACGAATACATTCGGAGGCAATGCATCTTAGTACTTCCAGGAAAGGCGACTTTACGGAAGTACATGTCAAACTACATGGGTAACTTTGGCTTCAATGAAAAGTTGTTCGAAACGTTAAAGGAAAAGACATCTGTGATGGACCCCTTAAAATGTCACGGGGGTTTAGTAATTGATGAAATGAAGCTCTCGGAGCACCTGTCTTCTGACACAGCTGGTACAGTCACTGAATTCGTTGACCTGGGGCCATACACACCAAAAGAAGAAATACATGTCCTCTCCAACCATGGTCTTGTGGTGATGTTTGTACCTCTGACTGGAAGCTGGACTCAGATCTTGGGCACATTTGCGACAAACAGTAATGTGAAAGGAGATCTATTGTCAAAAATTATTCTTGAGGCTGTCATGTTAACAGAAAAAGCAGGAATCTTTGTTGACTATGTGACATGTGATGCAGCACCCTGGAATCGCAAGATGTGGAAAATAATGGGCATAAAAGGAAATTCAAAAGAAATATTTAGAAAACGGACACATCCTGTGGGTGACACAAGATCCCTCCACTTCTCGGATTTTCCCCATTTAGTAAAAAACATCCGCAACAGACTGCTGCAAAGAAACTTCAACACACCAGATGGAAGGTTATGCATATTTCTGCATTAGGCAGTAGTATTTTTTGGGTTTTAGACATTTGCATTTTGTATGTGTTTTTAAAATAATTCATTGCTTTCATTTCAGGTGTCACTGGAGCCGCTTCAGAGAGCTTTTGAACTCGATTCAAATAATCTCACCATGAAGGCAATGCCTCGGCTAAGAAGGACACACCTCGATCTAAACAACTTCGAAAAGATGCGAGTTGCCTGTGCTTTCCAGATGTTCAGCTCAGAGTCGTTGAGGGGACTTCAGCTCTACAAGGCACAAGTGGAATTGCATTGCGGAAAAATTGATGCAACCCAGAAATTTTTCAGGTTTGCACTTTAAGTTTATATCAAACATTTCTTTAATTCCAACTCTGAAAGTGCATTTGTGACTTAAATTTACTCAACGACTTCTTTCCTTAAGGTTTAACTCAGATATAGGTGCTTTCATTGCAAATTCAGTAAATTCCTATTTTTATTTAGATCACTTTTCTGTTTGGTTTCTTTTTTGTGCAGGAGAATGCAGTCTCTGATTCAAATCATGACATCGCTGTTCCCTGCTAAAGCTTTGAAGCCAAATTCGCCAAAAGTACAAGAGCTTGAAGATTTCTTGGACGTTATGACGCAGTGGGAAAAGCCCGCCGAGAAAAAACATTTCTTAAGTGACTCAACAGCAGAAGGCCTCAGAGTCTCCATCACCAGAACTTTAGAGCTCTTGAAGTATGTTACTTCTGAAGTGGGGTACTCGTATGTCATGACATCACGTCTTAGTCAAGGCAAAATTGAAAACTTGTTTGGTATTGTGAGACAATCCTCAGGTTGTAGTGCGCATCCCACCTCACAGCAATTCTTGACCACAGTCAACTGCTTGAGCTATTACAATCTGGCCAAGAGTGTTTCTGGTGCAAATGTAGATAGTGACGTCATAAATTCACTCATGACTGTAAATGACCAACCGGCAGCTTCACATAAACAGCAGTTGATTGATATGCTGCTCAGCAATGGAGACCTTGCAGCAGCAGAAGCTGCAGTCAGTGATATGCCTGAACAAGGACATGGCTATAATCTCCAAAGAAGTGACTCAAGACTGACATATTATGCAGCTGGTTACGTGGCAAGGAAGTGTGTTTTAAAGTCTAAGTGCCTTGTCTGCACAAATGAGCTATTACTTCCTGCCTCGGAAGGGAAGATGTTGAATGCAGCGGTGTTCACAAGAGCCTGTGACTTCGGTGGCTTGCTCTATCCCTCGGTGACACTATTCAAGTTCATCAGTAGCTTCAAGGACATATTTACAGGCTGTTTCAGCTCCAACAAGCTGCACCAAGATAGCATCATGGATTTGCTGGCTGTCATACATAGCAAAGAAATCGCAGCTATTGGATGTAAGGAACACAGAAAAACTCTGACAGCTAACATGATTGGATTTTATATAGTAACCATGATGCACTTTTACATTAAAAGGTTAAACAAGTCTCGTGATGCAGCGCGCAGAAAGTCGCACCAACACTTGAAGCTTAGTCGCTTGTGAGGGTAATGATACCAAGCCGTTCAGCAGTAGTTAACTGAAAAGCGATCATGTTGTGCAAATAAATGTGCACTGGTGTGCTACACGACAACTTCGTTGTTTATCCTTTGTAACTCTGCCAGCCATCTGTGCATACTAAGATAGCAGTGGTAAATCCATTGAAAATTCCTTAAGATGCGAAAATATAAAAACTAAGGTATTGAATGATAATAAAAAGTAATGAAATGTCACCAAGAAACCTAGAACATCCATCCAATACAACGCAGCATATTCCAGTGTGCTACGTTCCAAATGCGGCGCAAAAAGAAAAATTAGAACATCGGCATCACTCAGTGTAAATGCCGCAGCGATTTCTAAACTTTGATACACGGACAGGAGCTAATATGAGTCGTCAAGAACAAACCTCTAACGTCGCGACAAAGCACATTAAGGAAACAATTATTGTTAAGCGTCATTGCATTTTATCTGTGGCAAACTTCCTTCTTTATGCGTTCCTATCTTGGGGTAGGCGATTTCATGTTGAGCATAGACAGAATTTTTTTTTTTATCTCGTCATTAAAGGATCTTGAAAGCGACGAGACAAGCTTAATTAGGGCACGTAATTTGTGGGAAGTGCACCGTCAGTGGGAAGAGATGTATCATACGAAGTGTATATATTGCAGCCCACAATCCAGCTCAGCCACTCGCAAATATCATGGTAAGTGTTTGCAAATATTCCTTTTACGTTTTGCACGTTCATGGAAAAAAAAGCGCGATAGTAAGCCATGGCAAACTGCAATAAATACCATCACGAGATGTGAAGTATTGCGGCTATGTCTCCGGCCAGACGATTCCACAACTACAACGCGCACAAGCGACACTATTTGAACCTTTCCACATTCATAACGAAGCTGCAAAGAGCAGAAATCGGAAGCAAAATATTTTGTCCCTTGCTAGCCTTGCATTACTTCGTGGTGACAAACTTAAGCCGCCCAAACCGATGGACGAAGCGGTTGTCCTAGCAGCGCGACGGTCAGCTGACGGCCCAAAAGCTGACGCGCTTTCAAGTGCGGTCGACTACAGCGCCAGCGCATCTTTCTTCTGCTTCAGGCCCTCTCCAGGGTAGGCGGTCGCACCACTAGAAAGTATTCTAGTTCACTATACCGAAGCCGTCAATAGCATGACACCATTTTTGCAGTTGTGTTGCATCACGCGCGAGTACGTTGTCGTTGAGTGGTTCTGAAAGCGCTGCGTTAGGGGCAACTGCAACCAGGCGTTGCGGCAAGTTACAGTGGGAACTTCTGTCCGTGCTGTGTGATTGCGACGAGGAGGACCGCCGCCAGCAGCGGCGTGTCGCCGATTTCGTCTTTGCCGACATCGAGCAAGTGTAGCCCGCCGGACCGTCACAAGCACCCGAAGCGTTGCGGTCTGCAGTGCGTCTTTCATTGCGATATGAGAGATTGCAATGCACAGAGACGGCCAGATGCATACGAAAGACTACCAGCGGGGAGTGACCTGTGCCATATTTCTCTTAATGTCTCAGGTAAGCATATCTGCTTTTGTTCAGAGTTTACAAACGGCGTGCACTCGGCCGTTCCGGTACGGCTACATTTTGCGCCACATTTCTCTTGGAAGTACACGGATGTTTCTTAGGCATGCGTGCACGTATGTATGCGAAAATACTACTGGCAGACGGAAGCCTCAGGAGAGCATCTGAAATTACAGCAAAGCTGAACTGCCAGGGGAAACACCATTCTTAACGACTCCAGTGACGAATGGCCTGTTGCATCGAAAAATCCATAGAATATCAAGTACTGCACTGCTTGAAGTCTAGATACAATAGTAGCACCAGTGTGACTTTCGCTGGCGAAGACAGGTCGTTGAAAACATTGAAGACAGCTTGTGTATTCTGAAGATTTACTAGCGCTTTAGGTATGTAATACCTATGTATGTAATACCTCGAATAGTAAAAGCGCCACAATGCTCTATTGAGCGTCAGGTGATGTGGCAGCACAGATATTTTCGTAGCGGTAAGGCGGCTGCATGCACAAGCGAACAGACACAACGCTTTAAAAGTGCTGAAACAGTACAAATTTCATATGCATTTGGCTGCAAGTCGGAAACACATTAGCTCATAATCTAAGCCAATGTATAATATTATTTGTTATGTAATCTTTATTTTCACGGCTGTGAATATTGTAAGGAAGAGAACAAACGTGCGCACAGAGTCAGCAGCATCGGCAGCATCAAGCGCGCAGCAGAGGCTCGTGCTCGGCAACTGCTCGGTGCATCCTAGAACCGGCGGCCGCTACGAACCCCAATATCCAATAAATCTCCTGTACAAGTGGTGGAGGTGCTGGGTAATGTTCCATTCTACTATCCTGGAACTCCATTCTCGGACGCTACCCTCCGCCATTCCGGACGCCGACCAGCAGACTCTTCCATGGCCACCCGTCCCTTGCGCTGCCACCACTAGCCAGCGGGAGCCTCCTATCTTCAGCGGAACCGACGACAACGATGTTGAAGAGTGGCTTTCGTCCTACGAACGAACGGGTGAGCGTTCACAACAAATGGAATGACTCGGACAAACTGGCTCACGTACCATTCTACCTTGCGGGCGTGGCCAGTCTCTGGTTCAGAAATCATGAGAGGGATATCCGAACGTGGTCGGCATTCAAGACGTTGATTACAGAAGTATTTGACCGACCCGCTGTCAGGAAACTCCGAGCTGAGCAGCGTTTGCGTACACGCGCACAGGACATGGGTGAGACATTCACCAACTATACAGAAGATGTTCTAGATTTGTGCAGGCGCATGAATGCTGCCATGACGGAAGCGGAAAAGATCAAGCACGTCATGAAGGGAATCGATGATGACGCATTCCAGATGCTTCTGGCCAAGGACCTGCGCACTGTTGGCGACGTCATCAGCTTGTGCCAGAGCTATGATGAATTACGCAAGCAGCGAGCTATGACAAGGTGACATCCCACACCAAATGCGGCGTCACTCTGCAGCCTGACCACCGGCCCAGAACAAGCCTCCCTGATAACCCAAATCAAGGATTTCGTGCGCGAGGAAGTCGCTTGACAGCTATCTCCGGTGTCCGTCACTAAGGAGTCTGCCAGCACTTTGTCGTCTCATCTCCGTAACGTGGTCCATGAAGATGTCGCGGAAGCGCTGCCGGCTGTTCACCAGCAGGATGTCATGACTACACCAGTCACTTATGCTACGGTTGCTACAATGCATGAATCTGCTGCAACCTTTATATAGTTAATCTTACTAGGCTTACAAAACCTGGCTGTGTTATGTGGAGAATTTGTAGTATTGCTACTGGATTTTCTATTTTGAGTGTTTTATGAAAAAAGTGTCTTTTTATTTGTAGTCTTATGTTAGTGCATATATTTGGCAAGCAGAAATGAGTTGATTGCAAAGTTGTACCTCCAAATGAGCTGCATATGAACCCAAGTTTATCCTGTCTTGGCTATTGTAATGTGCACTAACAATTTTAAGTATATACAGCTGTAGTTAGCTTAGTCGCTGTAGCGTATTTTGTAAAAGTAGAAGGTTATGATTGTTTTACTGTTTTCATGCAGAAATACCTTTTTTTCTTGTACCAAGAGACGCTCACAGCATTGATTGAAATAGAGTGTGGTGTATTTTTCTACTAATTTAATAAAGGAAATTTCGTCTGCCGTGTATCAGAGATTAGTTTACTTTCTTGTACTAAACAATGTGTTATGTCCTCGACTACTGCTGTTGTCTTGTGTATTTTTGTAATTTTGAAATGTACTTTATTTTAGGCATTCAAGAAATGGGCAACAGCCAGAAGAAGTTGCCATCTTATCCAGCATGTTTTGGGTGAGACAGATCATAGCAGGCACTTTTGCATATCTCATTAGCATATGATGCTATTTGTTGTAATTTTTGTGTCCACTTTCCTGGCCCTTATTCATTTTAGCATTATTGTGCAAAGGGTAAGACTTTTACGTAGAGATAGATTAATTGCCCAAAGGCGAGACCTGACTGGAGGAGATGACACACATATGCCTCCTTTGTACATATCTCAACTTCGTGCAGTTACTCTGTCGTTACCTACCAACAAGCCCAAGTTCTTCATCAGCTGCATTTACTAATTCTCCGTTATTACAATTTCATTGATACTGAAAGTACAGAGGTACACAGGAAGACAGAGACTTGAAATGATGAAGAGCCATAGAACAAGGACCATCGCTGGAGCCAATGTTTCGACAAAGAGAAGGAGATAAGTTTTCTTGTCAAAACGTTGGCTCCAGTAAAATTTCTTGTTCTATCACTATTTACAATTAAAAGACAGCATTATTGCTCTTGCTGAAGTATTGTGCATTATAGAATAAAAATTAACCGGGGTGAAATGTCAGGAATGTGAAATTGTGTATTCTAATGCTACAGCGAAAGCCAGAAAAACAAGATGTAGAGAACCACATTGTTATTTTTCACTACCCAGTTCGGCCAACTTCATTCAGAGCTTGCACTTTGTTGCATTAACGACCACTGGATTTTGTTAATTGATTTAGCTTCGTGATTTATTTATGTTTACAGATGTTGAACTTGTTTTAATGCATCTTAACATAACGCATGTAAAAAATATACAATGACATTTTAAGAGGCTTGCAGTTGACTAGCAGATCACTTGATGGTATGAGCTCAGGTTTCCACTGAGCTTCCATGCACATTCTGTTTTGTCATTGCTTGGATTTTCATAAACAAAAGTACCATTTCTTCTTTGTCGACATTATAGTTGTGTTGTAGGACCTAACTGTACTTTTATTTGCATTGCTATCCATGTTACACAGACAGCTGAATTTTTCTTGTATAAATTGTGACATGGTAGGACTAAGAACATTTGTGCAAATTTGCTGCAGGCACACTCTGGCAGCTCTCACCCCTGCCTCATACCCACCACCGTATCCCGATTACGTCCATTAGGGAGTTGGAGGCCTTTGGCGGCTTCTGCCACTGCGTCCTGCCACCACCGTGTCCTGACTACGTCCACTAGGGAGTTCGAAGCTTTAGTGATAATGCCAAGCAGACTGACAGCCGACAGAAAGATTCAGGTAAATACCTGTAATTAAGCGGTGTCTTTTTGAGTGAAGTGGCTTGTATCAACTCAGCAATGAAAGAATTAACTTCGAAGCAGTTTAGACTCCCTGCTATGGGTGCAGGAATGCTCAAGTCCATGCATTTTGTCTTAGCCGCGAAGAGGCTACGTGGAATTAAACGAAACGCGATGCAAATTTTGAAACTAGTGGGAAACCACTTGTACGATTTTTTTTCTTGCATAACACAAAAACTGCTTTGATAAAGCTTTAGGAATTTAAAAACAATACAATGCACTCTCATACATGGTATTGGGCATAAATTTACTAGGACTGCCTCAATAGTAAGTATGCCGATAAACATACACCAAAACTGACTTCTTTTCCAAGTTCATCCTCATCTCTGTGCACTGCTGCATAATTTACCTTCCTGAAACCAGTTTTTGCATACAGCACAAGACCTAAACACGTGGATTACATAAATTTGCAGCTTTTGCTGTAAGCCAGTTCTATGAAAATAAAGTTAATAGGCCATTTTGTCCATTTTTAATGACCCATAATAAACTGAGCAGTGGCTAATAAGCAGTTTAATTTTTGGTGTAAGGCCTTTCTTCATTGTCCTGAAAAATTTGGCCCTCTTAATGAAGGAACCAATTTTTTGGCGATGCCTTTTATGACGCATAGTTTCGTGCTTTACACAAAATCTCGCTTAGTGCTTTTGCCAGTAAAAACACTTTTTGAGTTAAGTATTTCTCGAAATTAACATTTGTCCTATATTGAAGGGCCTCCAGTTTTTTACAAAGAAATTTCAAGTGGTCGTGTGCCAGGTTGGGACAGTTCGCATGGAATACCCTACTTGCACAAATAGGGAAGGCCATGTACACTTGACTTTATGTTAAGATACTATTATTGATCTACAAAAGACAAAATGAAACATTCCATCCTAGAAACAGCTCTTCACATTTATTTACACTTTTGCACATTTATATACCTCAAGTCTTGTGACTTGTGTCTGTTTGCATTATCTGCTATGTGCAGATGGTAAACTTCAGGTTTGCCCTATGGTGAAGAATATTTTGGTGTTTATAGATATGGATCTGTGTTTTTCAGGTTGCCTCAAAATTTTACCCAAGCCATACCATACATTTGGGCCAGGCCTCTTGCAAACGACGTATAACCAGGCTCAACACACGAGTATCGAGTGAGTCCGGAGATCAAGGCAACCAGCATGCAACCTTTCGTGACCCCTCTACATGTTCCACCTATTTCACAGCTGTACCTCAGCTGCATCCATCCAAACAGCATCACCAGCTGTGGTCACTTATCGAACCATGGATGAATGTTGGGGTGGAGTGATTTGAAGAGACATTCTATTTGTCTCTTCAAATTCTTAGCAAATACTTGTGTTATTATAATTTATATGTGTCTTTAGTACCTAGTTTTTAATGGTTTGTTTCTATTATAATTCTCACCATCGATTCCTGCTGTTATAATGTATGTCTGTCTTTATGCCCAGTTTTTTGTAGTCTTTTTGTAATTGTGTATGTAATTGATAGGTTCATAATTCAGAAGGCTAAAATGCAAAATTACGGCATTTTTTTCTTCCTTTTGATAATCTACAGCACTGCAAAGTGTTCAAGAAATGTAACCTAACGTGGGCTCTGGTGCAGAAAAAAATTTAAGAGCAATATAGAGTACTTATTTCAAACACCCATTATTTTTGGAAAAATCAAGAATATAGGAGCACAAAAAAGAAAATATTAAACTAGAGAGACATGAGCTCCCCTCATAAGTCTGGTAATAATGTGACTTCCTTTCACTGCAAAGATACCAGTGGTACTCGCATACAAGGTTTGAGACACGAAAGCTATGATACCCTTGGCATTTCTCAGTGCCTATTTGCCACACTGACGAATGTCAAAGGCATCGTAGGTTTCATGCACACATTGGTTGTGTTACACTTTTGAGTATTGCATTTCTCAAACACAAAGGTTTACAGCACTGTTTTAAGTAGCAAATGCATTTCCTAATTTATTAGTGCAAGAGTAACAGTACAGATCATGTAAAAATAATTTTACAGACTATATGTCCATGGATGCACGCTTCTGATGACATAGCAGTGACCCGGTCGTGGGATGAATGTTCTTATTTCATATTTAAATATTGGCTTCCAGGTCTGGGTTAGCCTCCTACACTGAGTATTCTAGGTCAGAGTCCATTTACTAGAGAAAGTGAATTAAACTAGGAATTATAAACATCAAAAGAGCTTGCTTAGGACACTAATGTGAAAATCAGCAAGGTTCTTTGTGCATTCATTTCCAAATTTGTGAGGATATATTTTATGAATGGTTTCATTATTGCAAAAACAAATATTTGTTTATTGTCACACGAGAGTTGGCTGCCCCCATTTGTATACAACCCCTTTACAGGCTAAAAATTCAGTGTATTACCCTATTTACTCGCATAGTGATTGCACTTTTTTGTAAAAAAAAATTGACCCAAATTCAGGGGTGCGATCATTACACGGGTTAAATTTCCCACAAAAAGAAAAAAACAATTTCATCTGGCATTTGCTAAGGGGACCAACAGGTCAACAAACAGGCTGCCGCTGCATGTAGTGCGGGACACCAAAAAAATTGGCGGCCGGCGGAGCAAGCCAAACGTGCCGAACACGATTTTTTTTCTTCTCGTGAGTACATTACGTGCATTCAAACAGTTTCTTCCATATCAGTAATGAATAATATCGGCAAGTTTGTGGCAATAATGCAGCCATGTCCACTTTGAGGGGGCAGAAACGGATGGGCGCGCTTAGCTGCCAGTGACATAGAAACACATGGCGGGCATGCTGCGGAAACTGCGACATCTGTCTTCACTACTATCCTAATACCGCATGTTTGCGCTAAGGGTGGGTGAATATCTTAGCTGTGTTACAAGCGTTGGCATATGAATAAGGTACACTGTTAACGCATCAGTGTAAACGTGGCTACTATCGTCGCCGCTCGCGATTTATTGCGTGTCCACGAGTGCAGATGAGAAGAAACGAAAGGAGCCTTTTTTGTTGTTTTTGTTAACCACAACCATTATAAAGCCTACACATAATAAAGGCAAGTTTGGTTGTACCTCTTTTTGTCTTAGAAGTGCGGAAAGTGATGAAAATAATGAAATGAGGCATCTACTTAAGAATGTTTGGTGCGTGCAGACCGCTTGGTTTGTATTGAAGAGTCGTTCGCGTAGCATTCGACAGATGGTAAGCGCAATCATTATTAGCTAGACTTGGCACACGACATATTGCTGCGGCAGGTTCGGGGTGCGATCATAACACGGGAAATAAAAAAAATCGAATTTTGACGACAAAATTTAGGGGTGCGATCATTACGTGAGTGCAATCATCATGCGAGTAAATACGGTAAATACGGTACTCTCCCGAAGATTTGTGGGAAGAATGCGCATTCAAGACCAACCTGTACTCTGTTCAGGCTAGAGGGAGGTCTGTGCAAACAGGTTCAAAAGAACTGAAGATATTTGTGGGCATCTACATTGCAATGGGGATCCTGAAGTTTCCAAGGGTTCGACTGTACTGGTCAAGAATGTTCAGAATCGAGCTCATTGCTCAGGCAATGACCCGAAACAGGTTTTTTTGAACTCGGGAGCTGCGTGCACTTCGTTGACAAGCTGTCAATACCAGATGAAGAACAGGAGAAAAAAAGGCTGTTTCTCGTAAAGCCTATCATCACCTCTTTCCGAAACGCCTGCGTTGAGCTACCGCGATCTCGTGAGGTGTCCATTGACAAACAAATGAGACCGTTTTCTGGAAGGTGTCCTGTGCGGCAGTGAGTTCCCTCAAAGCCAAATTCTGTAGGGCTTAAAAATTTTGTAATGGCACCCCCAGACGGCTTCGTGCTGGACTTCGCCATCTATGTTGGCAAGGGAACAGTTCCTGATGATGACATGCGGGAATTTGGTCTTGGTGGAAGTGTTATCAAGAAACTTGTCCAAACATTAAATCGAGATAGAGATACTTTCGTCTTCACGGACAGGTATTTCACAGGCCTCAAGATTGCTGAGCACCTGGTCGAAGGAAATGTGTTTCTAACTGGAACAGTGATGGGAAACCGGACCGGCGGAGTTGCAGCCGCAATGCCGCAGGACCGAGATATGCAGCGCAAAGATTCAGTGTGTAAGGTGTGGAGTGACGAAAAAAATGTGCATTGAAAAGTGGAAGGACAATAAATCTGTCCTAATGTTGTCTACTGCATTTGGCATCGCGCCAGAAGGAAGCTGCCAAAGATGGTGTAAGGATCAGAAAAAAAAGTCAAAGTGCAGCAGCCAGATGCGGTAGCGAAGTACAATAAGTACATGGGCGGAGTGGACATGATCAACTGTTTCGTCTCGTAGTATCGTATCTCAATGCGAACGAAAAAGTGGATGGTCGTTGTGTTCGTACAGTTTCTGGATATGGCCTGCTGCAATGGATGGATCGAGTACAAAAGAGGTTGTGAGCAAAGGCAGACCACAAAGCAGCAAATGCTCGACCTGCTGGAATTCAAAATAAACATTGCTGTTGCCTTAATTCAAGTGGAAATGTGGCGATCGAAAAGGTCAAGAGATTACGAAGCCAAAAGTGACAATGAAGAGGCGCAACCAAGTCCACCACAGAGGGCAAAGATCATTCCGCTACCTCCGGATGACGTCAGATATGACAGGACAGGACACTTTCCGGAGCAACAAAAGCTGGGATCGCATAACAGATGCCGAAATACAGGCTGCAGCGGTAAATCGAGAGGGAAATGCATGAAATGTGGCATATTTCTCTGCTTGCAAAACTGCAACTGCTTTCTTAACTTCCACACCCGTTGAGACCCACAGTCCCTGATTGGGTACAACCAAATTTCACCACTCCTCTTCGTTTTTTTTTACTTGTTTTTTTCCTATGCTCATTTGTGTCTAGAAGTGCCAAATAAACAAGTTTGAGACAGATTGTACGAAAACTTTCTTGGGACTGAAGAGGTAAGCTGTCCTCAAGCTTGTTGACAGTGTCCAAATGAGAAAGGCCAGCTCCTTCCATTGTGCCACAACAGCGGCGAATGAAGCTGAAAGCTGATGCAAGTTCAGCTGCAGTGCATGGTGGTTGGTCCTCTTCATCGGAACCTTCGCCCGCTGCTCGAGTCTGTGTCCTCGTCACCCATGATGTCAGCCACAATCTCCGCATCGGCGCGATCCGCTACAGCTTGCACGCCGTCGTCAGCGCTAACGAAATTGCGTGCTGTAACACCACCTGGGATGGCACCTGGGAATGATGAGAGCTCGCGAAATTCGCTGTTCAGGCATTCAGCGTCATCACTGTCAAGACATCCGTCGTCTGCAGCTACCACAAAGCTTGCTTTGTGGAAGCAGTTCACAATTGTGCTTTTCTTCACGTCATTCCAAGCACCAGCGAGCGTTTGAATGGCTCTGAGGAGGTCCACCTTGAGCTTGATTCCTAATCGAAGGTTGATTAGGAGCCTCTGCACCAGTCGTCGTCTGTACCCAATGTACCCAACCTTAAACGCTTTCACAATGCCTTGGTCGAGAGGCTGAAATTTTGCCGTTGTGTTTGGCGGCAGAAACTTGAGGGTGATCTGCTTTAATGGGCAGACAACATGATGGGTCGAACAATTGTCAAGAAGAAGACAAACTTTGCGGCCAGACTTCTCCAGTTCAGCATCTTACGCCTGTAGCCACTCAATGAAAAAATAGCTTGTCATCCAAGCTTTCTTATTGGACGCGTATCGAACCGGGAGGCCTTTCGCGTTCTTAAAGCAGCGTGGCGACCTGCTCTTTCACATAACAAACAGCCGTAGTTTGCATGACCCATCCATATTTGCAGCAAGCAAAATCGATAAGCGCACTTTGCTGTTCTTTCCACCATGGCATGCAGTGCCCTTCAGATGCAGAGTTTTGTTTTTGTTTGGCAGCATTTGCCAAAACAGTCTCATCTGTGTTGAATATTTGCAATGGCGAAAAGCCGTCGGAAAGATTTGGCCACTCTTCGGACAACCACTTCTCTACGTGACTTGTGCTAGTCGCCTCGCTTTCGTCCGAAAGGGTCTTTCCGACGATGCTGTAGCGGCTCTTAAATCGCTGCTGCCAACCAGTGCCGCCAGTGAAGCTTTCTTCTCCGAAGGCCACAGCAAACCATTTGGCCTTCTCCATGAGCATTGGGCCATCAACAGGTATGTTCTTGGCACGTGTCTCCAAAAACCAGGCGTACAATGCCTTCTGACCTTGTCAAAGGTTGGGACGAGCACACGACACGCTCCAGGGTGACTGGACTGCACTGCCTTCAGCTTAACATCGGCTTTGTTCTTGAGGATCATACTCAGGGCGTTGCGAGTAATTCTGAATGCCGCAGCGACCGACGACTTTTTCTCGCCAGCCTCCACCCGTCGAATGATGTCCACCTTTGTTGAAAAATCCAAATTCTTGAGTTTTTATGCGGCCATGGCTCCAGAACACGTGCCAAAAGCGGAAAGAAAAATGAACTGCACCGCACGAGTCTCAAGCCTTCGCGTTGGCCTCGTGAATAAAAGGAACAAAGCGAATTGAAAGACGCACCACTCTGCGTCTCCGCACTACCACAAGCCCAAGCTGCACTGACCTCGTTCGTCTCACTGCGCCAGCGGTGTCAGCCAACCAAAACACATGAAACGGGCGCCTGCGGGGTCAGCCAACCAAAACACAAGAAACGGGCGCCTGCGGTCAGCGTGGTTCCTCCCTGCCGCTTCTTTTTCACACCCAATTGCACTCCAAGTGCTCCTCGTCATGTGCCTTTTACCCACACGCCCCTTTCTAAGAGTGCGGGACAGCACGCATGAGATCGCGGGAACATTGCAAGAGCTTCGTGAGAAGAAGCGCACTTGCGGGGATGGGACGCGATGCGAGAAGCGCACTTGCAGAGGTGAGGTATGGTGGGAGAAGCACACTTGCCGGGGCGCAGCTCAGCACGGAGTTCGATACATAGATATGCCAGTGCACGGGAGTTCTATATACGTGAACAATAGCGCTATACTTTTGCATGGGATTCCCAAGGGGATTTTTCAACTGTTCGATATAGGCAATAATTCGGTATACCAGGTATCGAGTGTATAGCTTTGAAACGAAGATAATCCAGTGAGGGCGACGAGACGCCCGTGGTGTATCAGAGAAAACTTGCAGAAACATGTCCAGCACAGTGCTTGCGAAGGAAACACCAGACCAACTTGCCACAGACCACAACTTACAAAAACCAGTCAGTTGACACTAAATGTGCAACGGTGCATGGTGTAGCGACGCTGCATGTCTGAATCTTCTTTTCTTTTTCCAACATGTTCCTTGGTTAAACTGGCTCAGCCGAGTTCTAAATTAAAAAAAAAAAGCTTTCCTATAATATTGAACATCTGGAAGACATTTACACTGAGCAATAGAAATTGTTGTATAAATATATAGCGAGAGAAAATGTGAATCTGCAAACGTGGCCGACCGTGCATCATACTTCGCTATCCACGCTCGGCCGAACGAAGACAAGCCCAGCCTATGGCCCTGTTAAGCTGAGTCTCTCTGTCAGTTCAGTCGCTCTGTGTGCTGTACCAACGCGTTGACTGTACGCACTTGGCGTCTCGATACTTCATGTAAGCATCAATTATGTTTGCCCTGGTGCACTTCCATGATGATGAAATGAAGGTTGTGGTCAATGTCAACCAGATTAAGAATTTTACAGCCAAAAACGTCTTAGATTTTGACAAAACAAAGTGGCACCAAGTATACTGGCAAGACGAGCAACAAGAAGGGTACTTCAAGGCCCAAGCGCTCCAATTGTTCGGCGAGTTAAGGTGCATGGGATTTGCTCATATTTCGTGTGTGTGTGATTTCACTTTTTTTGCCCATTAGAAACACAGGAGGAAGCCGAAAGGCTGGCAAAACGTACCTCCCGCCCTCCGCGTCCGATGACAGCGAGGCCAGCAACGCCTCAATTTTAAGCGCAGATTCTTTAGCCAAGGTTGGAAATTTGTGCACGTATAAATATTGAAGTTTGTTTTTCTGCTTGTCAGCATGCATAAACAACAGAAATATAGACTTGTCAAGGACACGCCTTGCACGTGAGCGTTGTTTCAAGTCTCGCTAACTCTTCCTTTTTGTGTGCAAAAAAACGCGTTTATCGCCTTATAATATAACACTCTAATCGATATGATTTATATGTTATAGTGCGTGCCAAGCAGCTTCTCGATCTTATTGTTACAAGTATCGTTACAAGAGCCCCATGATGGTCAACTAATATGTCTATATGTTTAATTCATTACTGAATGCAATACCCTCGCAATTTTTTAACGGTATCGCGTGAGCATCGACCACATGGCATGTCAGTGGCCTTCTAGTGGTGAGGGGCACTCCTGAAGCGAACACAGCACAATACATTTGAGCTACCACTCGCCTCACACGACCGCACATAAAGCTGGCAATCCCGCCTATCTTGCCGCTACTAGGCTGCTGACAGGCCATATGGTCGATGCACGCGTGATATTGTTAAAAAATTACAAGGGTGTACATAATGTATATCTGATTGCCTCATACTGCCCTAGCTTAATTTATTTCAGGCCATCTTTAGATTGACATTTAGTGGCATACGTAGGGCATGATAGTCACATCACCATCTCGGAAAAGAACATATCAGTGATTGAAATTAAATGATGAAAGAGTTTTCTGAAAGAAACCTCACAGTTTCTTTCTCCATGTAGCAGCTTTAGGACATCTTGATGCATCAAATAATTTGCTTCTACAGGAAAAATGGCTGCATTTTCATAACAGCCTGCCCTGCATATGCTCATGCTGCAGTTTTTCTATTCAAGTTTTTACCCCGTAAAAGTGAGTAAATATTAGCTGGTCACATTTTTCTATCTCCATTTTAAATGTAGGCAATGGAAAAGGCTGCCAAGCGGTTCAAGTCAAAGAAGAAAGAAGTAAAGGCAGCATTTCAGCAGGAACAAATGGATGCGCTGTTTGCCATAATTGGCCATAGTGAACCAGACTGGGAAGCCGAGGCCAAGTGGGTGGAGCAGGAAAATAGCCTGCTGAAAGCTACAAATGATCGGCTCAAAACAGAAAATGACAAGCACAACAAAAGAGTGGAAATGCTTGAGAAAGCACTGTGCAGCAAGATCTTTAAGACAGGTTTGCATTTTATAGCAGTTTTTATTCCATTTGAAATGGTAAATTTTTATTGCTAGATACCAAGACGCACATATTCGGTTGTTGTTTGTCATCTCTTTCAGTTATACTGAACACATGTGGTATGTGAATGTCGAAAGTTGTTTAGCAGAAACAATAATTTTCCATTGACTACCACTGTGTGTTTCTTTGAACAGAAAACCGCATGCTGTCTCAGGAGCATCAACCTGGCTCCTGCACAACAGTGGTCGAGAAATGTTCCATACACAAGAAACCACCACAGGTGCAGGTTTTCCCTGAGGGAGCAGAGCGTGTGTCACCTGCTGCACCCACACTTGAACAGTCATCGCCCACCAGGCCACTGTCTGCAGCAGAGGCCGAAGTAAGCTGGGAGGGTGCTGACAATGAGACGGTGGAAGCTGCGAAGCTGTATTCACCGACTGGGAACGAGGTTTGTGCTAATTAAGCTTCATTTGAATTTCATTTGTTTCAAAGTACAGGTGATGAATGGCCAGATGGCCTGCTCTTACTCTGTTTTGGTGGTTGAGTACTAAAATGTTGAGATGATTTCTTACTCTGACATGCTGGATCTTCCTTGTCATCCATATACCTTGTACTTGATTCTGCCGCCCTTGGTTTTGGTAAGTATTGTGTGTTGTGTACTGTGTAGCTCCATACAATGAAATAAGGACATGACGGAAAGCAGAAAAAAAAAAAAATGTGAAGGGTGATAGGATAGAGCACTACTAGCCTAGCGAAGCATTTTTCTGGAATCAAATAGTAATTACAGAAATCAACAGCGCTCAAAGAATGTGTTTATTGCACAAGGCCAGTAGTTGGTGCCAATATTTAAGTGCATGTGACTGTTGTTTCATAGCGAAACATTTTTTGGGGCGAGTTCATTCATACCTGAGCGCTAGACCTGTGTACTCATCTCATGCTTGCTTTTTTTTTTCACATTATTGTTTTTCCTTCTTTGTTGTTTCGTTCACCTGCACACACTGGCCAAGGCCGATGTTCTTTCCCGTGATAACTGTAAAACGCTGCATGCAAATGTCTACAAGCAGCTGCCTTTTATATTGACTGGTAATTGCATTACAGCATAATCTCGCGATTTCAATGACATATAAACCATTAATTAAAGATAGTATTGCATCGCTTCATATTCTATTGCAGTAGTAAAAGTCTGTATGTGACAGTATTGCTGTGGTTGTTTTATCGGTTCAGGTGTTCCTGGGTAGTGGCGTGTGGCTGCAAAAATCAGGCTATGAACATTTGATGGGCAACAAAAAGATGGTATTTTTGTTCGCGAGCCCAGTGTGCAAATATTTTCGACTGCAGGCCTCATTAACAGAAGTGTCACTGGTGCTGCATCAAACAGGACAAAAACGGAGGCCAAGCCACCTTTGGATACAACAAAATATGACATTCTGAAAGGTATGTGCTAACTCACTTAAAATGCTATAACGGGTGCATACATGCAATCTTTTGCTGTAGTTCATCTGTTGCAACATTGTGCACATTTGCAGTGAATTAAAGGTCTAGATAATTTCTCACTGTGCTCCCAACTTTCTATACTAATACTTTGCAATCGAAATTAAACTTTTATGGATTAAGAGAAAGTGCTTTAGTTTCTCATTTCATGGCCCTGTTTCTTTTCAGCATTTTTCAGGCACTACCTCGAGCGCCGATGCAGCACCGAGAAGAAATTGCAACAAGACACAGTTGCCTTGGCAAAATAGTCGCCTGTAAGATAGCAGACATCATGAAGGGACAGAAGAAGCATATGCAGTTTTGATTTTGAGAATATATTTGCACATATATATGCCTCAATCATCCACTCTGCTTACTATACTAGGGGTGTTGCCACATTGCAGACCCCCTGCATGAAGACAGACCCCCACGACACACATATACAAGGCTAATTCTAAAAGGCAAATACCTTACTAATAGGTGTCGATGATCCAATAGGCAAGTACAAAGCTAATACGTTACCAATAGGCCAATATAGTTCCAATAGACAAGTACAGAACCAATAGGTCAGTATAGTTCCAATAGGCAAATAAAAAACCAATAGACCAATAGGTGTCAATAACCCAATAGACTATTGGCTTTTCTATTGGGAATTTTTGCTAGGGAAGACCTTCATTACAATCGCGACCGATACCATTATCAATTATTGTGACAACTTCCAGCTTCACCACTGCCATCATAGGCTCAATGCATCATATTTAGTCGAATCTAGGCTGATAGTTTTAGGGTCGGCTTAGATTCGAGGATTAACAAAAATGTGCGAGTTTTTAGTTGAAACTGATAAATATGGTGCACAACTAGTGCCCATCTAGAAAAATCAGTATTGCAGCCGCTACTAACTGTGCCAGTAGCCAACTGAAGTACACGAGCGATGCCACTATTTTGGCCTGTGTTGGAAAGGCGTGTGGCATGGCAGTATCGCAATGGCACCAAACAGGTGACGCCACTATGGTGCCACTTTCAAATGAAAAGTTGTGCTAGCCACAGAGGCATCGTCGAACATTCAACCTGGGCAGGACTTCGGCGTTGATGCGAAAAATGTGTCATTGGAGTGGGCAACGGTTGAGTGAGCGTTCCCTTTGAAACGGGGCGATGGCAGTTGCCACCATGCTCAGATTTTTATTTTGCCTTTTATTTTTATCTGTGTTGTGTGTTATCGAATTTCTCGATCTTCTTTAAATACGTCTTCCTACCCTTTTAACCTTATGTCACCTCTATGCTTTTGAGCCACCAATCCTCCAATCGCCTTTTGCTAATTTCCACCGCATATTTATTTACATGACTATTATTATCTCTGAACCCTAGGGCCTCAGGAAGGGTGACTGTGGCCACATCGACATCGGGTTTGATACCATCACATTTTAGTACGAGGTGTTCCATTGTTTCTACATATTTACCACACACAGTACATGTGTCTTCTTCTTCGTTACATTTCTTTTTATAGCTCCACGTTCTAAGACATGCTGATCTAGCTTCAAAGAGTAGGGCACTGCGTCTTGAGTTATCATAAAACGCTTCCTTCCTGATCTGCTGTTTCCAGTATCGATATAGTTCCACACTATGCTTCTTTTCCATTGAATTTATCCAATTTTTACCTTCCGCATTTTTAACCTGTCGTTTAATGCTCCGTCTTTCTTCGTCGTCGTGTCTGGCATACTTACTGGTTAGCTTCCTAGTTCTTTTCCGCCATTGAGAGTCAACGCTCTTTCTGTATAGGTATTTAAACACCTTAGCTGCCCACCTGTTATCGTCCAATTTCCTCAGACGTTTTTCGTATAGGATTTTACTCTGAGCTTCCCCTGCTTCGAACGATGCCCAGCCCATATCTCCCTGTACTGCTTCGTTTGTGGTTTTCCCGTGGGCACCTAGTGCTAACCTTCCCACAGCTCTCTGATTTATTTCTAGTCTCGACTGAACCTCTGCCCTTAAACACAGGACCGCATTCCCGAAAGTAAGTGGCACTGTCAGTGTCTTGCGCTGACAGCGCCACTACGGTGTCAAAGAAAAGCTATTAGAAATAATTAAATAAAATATACCATTTTTATGATAGGAATAATAATTTTGACTTTTGTGTATTCGCATTTAATTACAAATTAGAGGTTATTCTGTAAGCAGCAAACAATAAGTTGTGCTTAGTTTTGAGCAAACCAACTTTACCAGCCTTCACCAGCCAAGCTTAGCCGTGTTAGGCCTACGAGCCATAAAATCCACAATCGAATTCAAAATCAGCGGCGTCTAATGAGTATCTTTATAACACACGCTAGTTGAGAGGAAGCGATAACTGTAGTCACTTCTCCTAGCTTGCGAACGTCACGCGTTACCGCGAATCGAACCCAGTTTGGTGCTAGGTTAGAGCCGTCGCTTCGATGGGTGCCGCTATGTTTGCCGACGCAAAACTTTTGGGGACGCTATTTGGGCTCCCGCTAAATCGGTGAAATAGCGTTCCCAATGCAAAACCCAAACGCAGTTTGTGTCTTGCGCATGCGCAGTGGCTTCGACACTTTGGGGCGCAAAAACGTTTGGGGCCCCTATTCTAAAACTCTAATATCTCTAAACAGAACTTGTCTGATTACGTGAAAAACAAAGAAAAGATCTTGTCTGCAGTCGACCAGTCGCACTGCGAAACTACAAAACATGACCGGTAAGGACAACATCCGAAGCTTGAGGAGGCCATGCAGCTGTGGTTGAAAGGAGTCCTAGCAAAGAACCTCCCCATTTTGGCCAACATGCTCAAACAGAAAGCCGAGAAGCTCGCTTTAAAAATTGGCGTTCAGGATTTCAAGTTCACTGATGGGTGGATCCATCGGTTTAAGAAAAGGCACGAAGTCTCTTTCAAGAAAGTTTGCGGGGTGAGCGGTGCCTTGGGTCAATCTACTATCACAGATTACCGGGTGAGTAAGCTGAAGGCTCTAAAGGTGGCACACTCCATTTTCCTGTGCTATGAACATTTTTGTGAATCAACCACGCCGCCGCCACGCATGCATGCGAGATGCACCAGCTGCGTGCCGGCTATGTGGCACACACTCATGCCAGCTCCGTATCGCCGATCAAGTTCTCTGCCTCACGAAAGAGCATGGATCTCAAAGTGACCGCCAAGATGGGCTGGCGAACAACTCGCCTTCGCCAACCGGTGAAGCTGAGTGATGACTCTTCAACCCAAACTGACTCCACCCAAACCTCAAGCACTCGTTCTCGCTCCAAGATCAGGCCACCAGCCAAAGCATAAGTTCTCAAGGCTGGACACATGCCTCCGCTGCCTTCCAACCAAATCAAGATTATCATTCACCCCAAGAGAGCCCTCAACATCGCCAAAAACTGGTAGTCCTACCGTGGCTACAGCCGTATTCCAAGCTGCACAGCTCAGCCCAGCAGATATTCAACAAGACACCGTGTGCCTCAACACCCAACAAAACATTGTCGTCAGTAAGCCAAATCTGCAGAACGGCGACCGGTATGTGTGCATAAAATCAATTCAAGTCAATGAGGTCACACACGATTTTAACGCATTTGAGATGGATGCCGAAAACACCACAAAGGGAGTCATCCGCGGAATCCCCCTCTCGATACCCCTCAGCAAATCAACGCCAATATTGTCAATACCTGCAACCCACTCGCACTTGCCGCAAAACGCATTGGAACAACAACTACCGTTGTTACCACCTTCAGTGGCCCCGACCTGCCATATCTAATCAGTTAAGGAGCCACTTTAATCTCACTCTCATTAAACCGCAAGCAAATAGAAATTTGCTACCAATGTGGCCGCATCGGACACCGCATGGATGTCTGCCCTTTTCCTAATAACAAGGTCTTCCGAGGTTGCGGAGTCCGCAACCCACCTCCCGATCACATGTGTAACCCCAAATGCTCGTTGTACGGCGCTCTCATCTTGTGGCAGACAAATCATGTACGGCTCACTACAAGACACCGTACGTTATTCGCAAACGCATTGGGGAACGCCGAGCTGCAATGCAAGCCACCCTTCAAGGAAGCGATTTCCCGCCCATGAACTCCAAGCCCCACTCCAGATACCGGTCTCCATCACGTTCGAGACAGCACCGTTCCCGATACAGATCTACCTCTACTCCACCCGCCAAGTCTTCTACTAACAAGAACCTTCGCAGAAGCCCTTACGGGCACCTCGCGAGAGGGTCGCAACACAACTTCTCCACAGACCACTAACACCAATGATTACGAAGAAATAGCTCACGTCAAAAAAGGAAGCACCATTATGTGCGACCTAATTCACAAGCTCTCGCAAGAGGCTCGCGACCTCAAATAATCTAAAACACCTGCTCATATACCACCTGCCGAAGCGTCCCCCTCCTCTAGCCACGACGCTCCACTGACATCGGCCCCCAAAAAGCGGGCCCTCCAAGAGGGAGCCGCGGGCCAAGTGCTCTTGGAGGTTGAGGACATGCTAGTCTCACTTCAAAGCACGATGGACACACTCCAGAACGCAGCTGAATCCATACAACTAGCCCTTCTCGCCCTGGCACAGCATGTCGCAAACATTGAAACCCACCCACAAACTCTCCCCATGCCCGCTCCCCCAACCCACGAAACCCCGGCACAGCTCATGATGGCATCCCCCAATCTCCATCATGGCCCACACTAACAGCAATACACTTATCAGGCAGTGGAACTGCCGAGGCTATCTCCGCATACAACCAGTCATCCGTCAACACCTTCGTACCCTCACCCGGCAACCGGATGTCATCATGATTCAAGAAACCCATATCGATTTGGTTACCCTCCCAGGTTACCAACCTTTCATTCTGTCACATGCTTCTCGCCACCTCTGCACTTTTGTCTGCAAGAGAATCACTGCCATTGAACACGATCTCCCCGTCCGAAACATTGAACACCCTCTCGAACTTATACCCACTAGGAAACGTAAGGAAAGTATTTTTCTCCTTAACGTGTACAGCCATCCCTCTGCCAAAATTCAAAGCCGTGTTCTCACCCTCTTCAAGAAGGCCATTAATGTAACTGGCACCAACCCCCTTGTTATCGGTGAAGACTTCAATCTACCCCACATGGTATGGGCATATGGTTACTTAACGACGGCGCCTCAAAACCTATGGCAAGACTCCCAGCACCTCGGCCTCACTTTCATTACAGACCCCACATTCCCCAAACGTCTCGACAACTCCAATTCCTGGGACACGACCCACGACCTGACATTTACCAAGAATGTCACAAACGCCCAGTGAAGCAACACACAACATGATCTCGGTAGTGACCATTCCATCATTGCCATACTTATCCCTCGGATAGCTGTAGTCACCACCAAACCTTGCAAGTTCACCTAGGTTGACTGGGATGCATTTCGCAAGCATCGATCCCCTAACCAGCATGTGGAACACATAGCGGACATTGATGCATGGACCCAAGATCTCTACTCCGATACCAAGGCAGCCAAGCACACCGTTACCACCGATGCCCCTGTCGAGCGCATGGACAGCAGACTGGCCCATTGCCTTGCGGCTAAAACATCCATCCTATCCCGCTGGAAAGGGTAACGTCTCAACAGGTGCCTCCGCGCTAAAATAGCCCTCCTCAACAAGGAAATCGAAGTCCATTGCCTCACCCTCAGCCGTCAACAGTGGACTGAACTGTGCAATACTGCTGATGGACAGATCCACTGTCCCTCTTCTTGGAAGCTTCTCAAACACCTCCTCGATAGTCAAGCCACTTGCTCTTATCAACAAGATCGCTTCACTAAACTTCTCTATACGGAAACAAACAGGGCCACGCACAAGTCTTAGACTAACTCACTAACAATTATTTTGCCATGGGACCAGTGCAACCTCCCGGCTCCTACACTGGGGCCCCCAAGCCCCCACTGGACAAAGGCTTTAGTGTCACTGAGATCCAAGCCGCCCTGCATAAATTAAACAGCCGCTCTGCTCCTGGCCCTGATAGGGTCACTAACAAAGAGCTCGGTAACCTGGATGACGCCTCCGTCAGCCACCTCACAGATTATATCAATGACTGCAGCCGTAATGGTGCCATTCCCCTGGCCTGGAAAACAGCAAAGGTCATCCTTATTCCCAAACCTGGCAAACCTTCTAGCCTCAATTATCTTCGCCCCATCTCACTAACCTCATGTGTGGGAAAGATTACGGAGCATGTCTTCCTCACCCGAATTAACACCCATCTGGAAGACACTGCAGCATATTCACACTCGGTCATTGGCTTCAGCGCCCACCTGTTGACCCAAGACACTATGCTACAACTTAAGCACCATATACTAGAAGGTAGAACACGTACTACTAAAGCTATACTCGGCATCGACCTCGAAAAAGCCTTTGACAGCATAGCCCATTCCACCATTCTTGATCGCATTTCACGCCTTAATCTCGGTGCGCGCACTTATAATTACGTCAGAGACTTTCTCTCTACTTGCAAGGCCTTCCTCTTGGTGGGGAATCTCTGCTACGACACCCAAACTCTGGGCAGCGCGGGAACCCCCCAGGGCTCCGTTATCTCCCCAATGCTCTTTAATCTCGTCATGATCGATCTAGCCAAGGAGTTGCAGCAAGTGGACGGTGTCGCCCACACCATATACGCTGACGATATAACCATCTGGGCCCACCAAGGCAGTGACAGCCAAATAGAAACAGCACTACAACCCGCCATTGAAATAGCCGAGACCTATCTCCAAGGCACGGGGCTTCGCTGCTCTCCTGCGAAGTCCGGACTCCTCCTCTACAGGCCTACTCTCCATGGCCGCCGTCCGACATACTCCACTGCTGAATGCCATTACGAAGACATTGCGCTTCACCTCACGGATGTCAGCCCCATACCCCTCGTCACCAATATCCGTGTGCTCGGCTTACTCATAGAGAGGCGAACGAAGCGAATGGCATTGGCCCTCGCCAAAATCAAGATGAATACAGCCAACATCATGAGACTTTTGAAGCGGGTCTCCAACGCTGTGGGGGTATGGGGGTATGAAAGAGGAGAAACTCCTCTGATTAATCCAGTCATTCACAATTTGCCACATTACCTACGTTGCTGTTTATCTAAACAAGGCTGAACAAACCAAACATCCCCCTATGTGGTGTCTATGAACAAGCCCTCGGCCTCCCCGCTTTCACCAGCACTGACCTCTTTCAACTAGGCGTCCATAACACACTGGCGAGCTCATCAAGGCCCAATGCTGCTCTCAGCTGGAGAGACTCACTCTCACAGCGATGGGCCGCCACATACTCGCCTCGATCGGTATCACCTACCACCATCAACACGGCCATAAACCCCAGATCCCCTCCACCTCGTATATACGAGCCTGGATTCCCGCTGACCCCATCCCCAGAAACATGCACCCCGTATACAACCACGCACGCCGCACAGCACGTGCTACGGCTCTCAACAAAGTCCTTGCTCGACACGACGGTGCGAGTTTCGTTGACGCTGCCAAATATCCCCACGGTCCCCGTTTTGCAGCCATCACCACGTGTGAAGGCTCTCTCCACCGTGCTATCAGTCTAGTAACCCCACACGCTGAGGAAGCTGAAGAAGTGGCCATCGCACTAGCCACATTAGACCTAGCATGCCATACCATCGTCTCTGACTCCTGCTCCGCGGTTATCAACTATATCAATGGCCGTATCTCACACCAAGCCTTGCACATCTTCCAACAAGCACACCGCTCAACTGACCATCTGGTTACACTCGTCTGGTTCCCAGCTCATGTAGGCAACGTCCACCCGCACCTCCCCAACCTAAACGAGGTTACCCACTCCCTAGCGCAAGGGCTAGTTAACCCTGCGGGAGATGGGGATGCTGCCACCATCAGTAGGAATCGCCTGACACGCTACAATGATCTTGGGAAATCCTTCTACTTAGAGCATAAAACCTTCCCCGGCCCACACAACAAACTAACCCGTGCGCAGGCTACAACTTTCTGCCTGCTACAAACCAATGCTTACCCCTCGTTACACTGTTGCAACAAGATCTACCCAGACATTTACCCCAATCCCGCGTGTCATATGTGCAAGACAAAGCCAGCCATACTTCCACACATGCTTTGGGACTGTACACAACAATACCCCGACACTAACCCCACGACTCTCTTGTCGAGATGGCATGCTGCCCTGCGTAGCTCCAACTTTGACGACCAACTCTGACGACCCAGCAAGCCTACGAGGCAATGAAGAGGCAACACCTCGACGTCCCCCCGTGGGAGACCTAGGCCCAGTCACCACCTCAATGGTTTCAATAAAGTTTATTGAGTCAGACAGTCAACTATTGATACCCCCCGAAACTGCCAAGCGGATGTACGCTTTTCGCTACTTTCACTGAGGCAGCTCGGAAAGCTGGGCAACTCTCGGAGGCCGGGCGACTCGACACAGGCGACAGTGCCATTGCCATAAACGCTCCACACAGGCAAAGAAAAAACGCCAAATCTCGCCACTTTGCAAGCAGCGTGCGGTTCGTGTTGTCGTGCGTTCTGCAATGGGGAAGTACAGGAGCTACACGGCTGCACTCAAACTGAAAGCAATGCAGCATGCACTCGAACATGGGAACCGTGCTCCAAGCAGACATTTCAGTGTCGGAGAAACCAGCATTCGCTACTGGCGAGGTCAGCAGGAAAAACGTCAGGCCACCAACAAGTTATGACAGGCCTTCCGCGGTGCAAAGTCCGGAAAGTATCCGCAAGTCGAGGAGCAACTCGTTCAGCACATATGGGACCTTCGACAGGACGGTTGTGCCGTGTCCCTCGACATAGTGCAGACTGAGGCGTGCAGAATTGCAAGAGCGCAGGGCATCGAAGCGAAAGATTTCAAGGCAAGCTCCGGATGGACGACGCGCTTCATGCGACGCCACGGACTCCCCCTGAGAAGGTGCACAATGTTGTGCCAGCGCTTGCCCTCAGCATACAAGGACAAGGTACTGGAGTTTCACCATTTTGTTATACGACTCCGGCAGCAAAAGAACTTCATTCTGTACCAGATTTTGAATGCAGATCAGACCCCCCTCTATTTTGACATTCCGTGAAACACGACTGTAGAGGAGAAAGGTGCACGAAGTGTGCTTATTAGAACATCTGGCGTGGAAAAAGAAAGATGTACTCTGATGTTGGCAGTCACTGTAGATGGGTGCAAACTGCCGCCCTATGCTATTTTTAAGAGGAAGACGCTCCGAAAGGGAAGTTTACGTCAGGGTCCAAGAGAAAGGCTGCATGTCCGCGGAGTTGATGGTGGATTGGATCAAAACCGCCTGGGACCCGCGGCCGGGCAGCCTGTTGTATCCGGCCATGCTCATTTTGGACAGTTTTCGCAGGTACCTTGCAGAAGGTGTACGAGAAAAGTTGATAGAGCTGTGCACGGATATTGCAGTGATTCTGGGATGCCTCATTTCGTTAATGCAGCCTTTGGACGTGTCAGGCACGTACCCAGGATTTTTTTTCGGGGGGGGCCCACCACCTCCATCATCATCATCATCATCATCATCATCATCATCATCATCATCCTGTTTTATGTGCACTGCAGGACGAACGCCTCTCCCTGCGATCTCCAATTACCCCTGTCCTGCGCCAACTGATTCCAACTAGCGCCCGCAAATTTCCTAATTTCATCGCTCGACCTAGTGTTTTGTCGTGCTCGATTGCGTTTCCCTTCTCTTGGAACCTAACCCTAATTGTCCAACGGTTATCTAACCGGCGCATTACATGACCTGCCCAGCTACATTTTTTCCTCTTGATTTCAATTTGAATATCCTCTATACCCATTCGCTCTCTGATCCAAACCGCTATCTTTCTCTCTCTTAACGTTGTGCCTAGCAATCTTCGTTCGATCGCTCTTTGCGCTGTCCTTAACTTGCTCTCAAGTCACTGCCCCATGTCAGCACTGGCAAAATGCACTGATTGCACACCTTACTTTTTAATAATAATGGTAAGTTTCCAGTCAGGAGCTGTCAATGTCTGCCGTATGCGATCCAACCTATTTTTATTCTTCTGTGAATTTCCTTCTCATGATCAGGGTTCCCTGTGATTGATTGACCTAGGTAAACGTACTCCTTCACAGTCTCTAGTGGCCGACTGGCGATCCTGATCTCTTGTTCTTTTGCCCGGCTATTTATCATTATCTTCATCTTCTGCATATTAATATTCAACCCCACTCTTACACTCTCTCTGTTAAGGTCTCCAATCATTTGTTGTAACTCGTCTGCATTGTTGTTGAATAGAACAATGTCATCGGCAAACCGAAGGTTGCTGAGATATTTGCCGTCGATCTTTATTCCTAAGCCTTCCCAGTTTAATAGCTTGAATTCTTCTAAGCACGCAGTGAATAGCTTTGGAGAAATTGTGTCTCCCTGTCTGACCCCTTTCTCTAAAGGTATCTCCCCTGCTTTTCTTGTATAGAATTAAGGTAGCTGTAGAACCTCTGTAGATATTCTTCCGCGAAGGACGAGTCAGTAAGACGAGAAACTATTTACAGATTATATTTACAACAACGGTTGCAGCGCTGACCGGTTAGATTCACAGCGCGAGCCCAGTTCGTTCTTCCTCCTCTTTTCTGGAGTGATGGCGCCCACGCGCATCGTTCAAACAAACAACTACCACACGCATGTAGCAATACTTTCCAAGCTTTTTACGTAAGCGTTCTGTACTCCTTGATTACGTAGTGCCTCTATCACTGCTGGTATCTCTACTAAATCAAATGCATTTTCGTAATCTATATAAGCCACATAGAGAGGCTTATTGTACTCTGCAGATTTCGCGATAACCTGATTGATGACATGGATGTGATCCATTGTAAAGTATCTCTTCCTGAAGCCACCCTGTTCCCTTGGTTGATAAAATCCAGTGTTGCCCTTATTTTATTGGATATTATTTTGGTAAATATTTTATATAATACTGGGAGCAAGCTAATGGTCCTATAATTTTTCAATTCTTTAACGTCTCCTTTTTTATGGATTAGTATGTCTGCATTCTTCCAGTTTTCTTGGACCCTTGCAGTCGATAGACACTTCGTATAAAGAGCCGCCAGTTCTCAAAGCATTATGTCTCCTCCATCTTTGATTAAATCGACCGTTATTCCACCTTTTCCTCCTGCTCTTCATCGTTTCATGTCTTGCAGGGCCCTTCTGACCTCATGGCTAGTTATAGGAGAGTTTCTCTATCCTGGTCATTACTGTTTCTAAGTGAGGTATCGTGACTCCTCTGGGTACTGTATACAGGTCAGCTTAGAATATTTCCGCTGCTTTTACTATATCTTCGAGATTGCTGATGATATTATCCTTCTTATCTTTTAGTGCATACATCGTGGTTTGTGCTATGCCAGGTTTCTTTTTTGCTGATTTCAGGCTGCGTTCATTTTTTACGGCTTCTTCAGTCTTTCTCATGTTATAGTTTCGAATATCAGTTATTTTCGCCTTGTTGATCAGTTTTGACAGTTCCGCGAATTGCGTAACGCTGTGCGGCCACCAGTCCCATACAACCGCGTAGAGCGCAGGACACTGCGATTCTAGACGTACTGCGCTCACCACGATAGGTTAGAAAAACACCCACATAAGCACAGCAGAGAAGTGGCTACGTGAGGCGGTTCGACCAATAACTGTGGAAGCGTCATTCAAAACAAGTAATTGTTTTCCACTTCTGGCAGCCTTTTCTCTACTTCCTTTTTAAATAAAAAGATGTTGATGCATAAATATTCTCATAAACAACGGTGAACTTTTTTTATTATTCGCTTTTGCTTGCAGTTTGGTTGTTGCCTTGGCTCTCTCCCTTAGTAGGTCGCTTAATTTCTCAACTCCTTGCGATTTTTTGTTTACAGTTGCCAATTTTGCACGAAAAGTGCTATACAATTAGGGAGAAACAGACGAGGTAACGGGCGACAGTCATCTTGCTTATGGGTTTAAGGGTTATTGCAGGGTCTCATGATGGACGCTCTTGCACATTATTTTATTTCCCACCTTATCTAACCCATATCACGTGTATATGGTTCCGGGCATCTGCCAGCGTCGCGGCGAGCCGTAACTCGAGGAAATAATGAAGCAAATTGAAAAGTTAAACGCAATTGGCATTTTCTCCGGCCGCAACTCGTTCCATGAGAGTACAGACCAGCTGAGTAACAGCCGTATCCCTCTCCTGGTCCCAGGATCTGCCTAAACAGAGAAGGTTGAACTAACAAAAGCAACAGCTATGCGCGTGACGGTTGAATAGATGGTGACAACTGAACGCATCTCGAGTTAATCGCACGGTTGCGGAATCTATGAGAAAACTGTCCTTCACATTACAAGAGATGCCGATAACTACCGCCATCTAAAAGGAGTGAAAAAGGCAGCATAATGCTGACCGATGAACAGCTGCCAAGTATCAACATTGATCTGGCGGCACTTTAGGAATGTGTGAGGAGTGGTGGCATGGGCGGGGAGGGGGGGGGGGGGGGGTATGCCACTTGATTTCGGGGGGGGCCCGGGCCCCCCCAGGCCCCCCCCTGGGTACGTGCCTGGGACGTGTCCTTAAATAAGCCTTTTAAGTACAACGTTCGAAGGCTGTACACTAACTGGATGACTGGAGGACAGCATCAACTAACTCCACGTGGCAAAATTAAGAGGCCGCCTGTGGAAATGTTGTGTAGTGGATCGTGGAAGCCTGGCGAGAAATCTCTGATGACGTCATCAGGAAAAGCTTCAAGAAGACGGGGACCTTCAACGCACTGGATGCGAGTGAAGACGACATGTTGTGGAGTTCGGACAAAGAAGACGAGTCTCCACTCGGCGATGATGAGTGTGTTCTCACCGACCCCAACTCAGACTCAGACTCCGAATAAGGGAAGGAGAGGAGCATCCATGACGTCTAAATAAATTTTACGTGTGTGTGCAGTGGATGTCTCTCGCCTGTTCATTAAAAGGTAAGCAGGTAGCTTTTAGTTTTACTTTTACACTGGATTTATTGGAAAATTATGTGAGAGTAGCAATATTTTTGACATATGTTAAAATTGAAAGCGCGAGAACGCAAGCTGAGAAGTTTTCAGAAATTTTATCCCGCGTAATAGCCACACCCCAAACTTTGAGCTGGATATTCTGAAAAAAAGAAAAAGAAAAAGTGGGCGTATTATGCGAGTAAATATGGTACGTCCGCCGTCTGGGCTGGATGTTTGAGCGCCAGAAGAGGCAAGTGATAATAGTCGTAGACAACTGCGGGGCACATGGCGCTGTAAACAACCTGCAAGCTATTCATCTTGAATTCTTGCCGCCGAATACATTGAGTGTGCTCCAGCTGATGGACCAAGGAGTCATTAAAAACCTCAAGGTGCGCTACCGGGCCCGTTTACTTAGCCGCACACTCATGTGCTTTGACAATAGGAAGACATACTCTGATAACCTGTTCTTGGCACTCGGCATGCTAGAGGATGCCTGGAAGGCTGTTCAGGCTTCGACGATTGCAAATTGTTTTAGGCATGCTGGATTTTGCAACTCTGAAAAAAAAAGATAGGTCTCTATGAAAAGTGGCTACGCAATTGGCTGAGAGCATCGTCTGCAGTGCGTCTCGGTCGGTTACGCGGGCGCCATTTTGTCCTGTCGTCGGACGCGAAAGCAACTTGCTGCGATGTCAACGAGAAAGTTTGTGTGCCGACATAAGTACGGCAAGAAAAGAAGGTTGTCACTGATTCAAAACATCAGAAGAGTAGCTGAAAGATCAAGAGGCACTGAAGACGAACTGCAAATTGAAGATGAGCGACTGCAGGCATAGAGCGATGGAGCCGCCGAGCTGCGTACACCAGGATTAGGCTTAGCGGCCCTGTCAATGAGTGACCGTGATCAACGTTACTAGACTAAGTTCAGTTTTCAGACATCTGTGACCGCGCGGACCCGCCACCGATTTTCGCATCTCGTGGCGCTGCTGTCGCAGTTTGGTCGGGCACCGCGGCTGGTGCGGCGCGGATATAGTGCGGACCTGGTGGCACTGGCGGTGAAGCGCTCTGCTATCTGTGCTCTCAGCAGTTGTTCACGTGGCTTGGTGGAATCTTTAGCTGCAGTGTCACTGCTTTCTGCGATTGTCGTAGCCTAGGTGCGTAGTGCTGACTGCCGTCAGCAAGTGAACAATGCCGATGTGCTGTGTGCATGGCTGCACGAGCGGCTATGCGACCGATAATAACAAATCAGCCCGGCATTTCTTCTCTGCTCCCAGCAACGAGACGCTTCGTTCCGCATGGAATTGTACAATTCCGCGAGCTGAAAAAGAGCTCTCTACAAAGTCTAAGGTTTTGTAACGTAGCCCAGCCTAGCGGGAGCGCATTGCCCAGCCGGCAACCCTGAGCTCCCAAGAGGTTGTTGCACGTTCTCGAGTCGTCGGCGTGCGTTGCAATAAAGTCAGTCTTTGTTCAGCACTCGCCTTGGTGTGCTTGTCGTTACTCACGCTCGTTACATGGTGTCAGAAGTGGGGTAGCCGTTCCCGCGCAAGCGACCGTTGCATAGCAAGCTTGAATTTCAAGCCTGCGCATGGAAGCCCTACTGCCTCCTGCTCCGCTGGTGCTCGCTGAGAACGCGGCAGCCAATTGGAAGAAGTTCAGGCAACGCATCGAGCTATATTTCGTAGCCACGGGAAAGGAACGTACCATCGCGGAGAAGGCTGCCATTTTTTTACATGTGGCCGGCCAGGAGGCCATTGATGTCTTCAACACTTTTCGACTTACGTCTTCCGCATGCGACTCCAGAATGAAGGTGAGCCATTTAAACAGTTCTTGCGGGACGTGCAGCTCAAGGCGCAGTCGTGTAACTTTGGCGATCTCAAAAACTCCATGGTGCGTGACCAGTTAGTCTGTGGAACTCGGGACAAAAAGTTGCGCAACAGGCTGCTGCGCGAGAAGGACTTGACACTCGAGAAGGCCATTGATTTCTGCAAAGCGGCGGAGGCTGCCACGAGCCAGGCGCGAGTATGGGAGCAGGCAGAGACGGCACAGGTGATCGGCATCTATTTTCCCGACCAAAAGATCCTGAAAAACTACGTGCATGTCATCAAAGGAAATGTTGTTGAATCGCCCCGTGGAACATGGAGCCTCGTTGAAGGTGCCATCCCAAAGGTTTTTCCAAACCTACCTTCTTACCTCTCCAAGCCTCCCCAGAGGAAACGGAAATAAAGAGAGAACATTCGGAAGACTACCTTTCAAAGTACTGTGCGTGGTATCGGAGAGCACAATGGGTCGAACGGTGAAGACGTTGAGCTCAATCTAGGCATCGGTTCTGCAGCTGTTCAAGAGCTCGCATTGAGTGACATAGAGTGTGTTGAGCTGCCGCCTTCGTGGTGGAAAATTACGCTTGGAGCGAGCAGTGGTGTCTTCATTGCATTTTTCACGGTCAGCTCGACTAGCAGGATTTTACAAATAGAAAAATGCGTTTGCATAGGAGACGAGAAACTGGCCACAGCAAGTGCACGTGGGCATGCAGCAAAGGTGTACTTGCGTGTCAGCATCACCACTATTGACGACCTGCAAAACCTATTAGGCACTGTTGACAGACTTCATGTTTGTCAAGGACAAGATGCACAAGGAATCAGCTGCTGCACGTCTCGCAAGTGCAAGGTCCTTTCGTTACAGGCAACTTGCGCGTTCTGCCACAGTCGGAAGAAACGCATGCAAGGAGCCGCGTCTAGAATTTCTTTCTAGAACGACAAGCGTGAATACAAAAAAACATGAAAAATCTCAAGAGGAAGGCAATGAGGGCAGCAGCAGCAAGAATTGCATTTTTGGACAATACGTATCAAGAAGTTGAAAGAGCAGTTGTCAGCTAAGGATTCAGTGCAGTTGAAAGAAGCACTTGGATCACTTCCACCAGTACAGCAACTGGCTTTCGAGACATCTCTGCTTTTTCCCCTTGGACTTCGGCCGCAAAGCAGGCTGGCGTGGTGGGTCCTTCAGGAACTGCGTCGCAGGATGCTTGGGGTCCTGCTGTGATGAACCAGTGGGCGCTTCGTCCGGCAGCTCCATCGCGTCGGCAGCGTTCTCGCGTGCAGCCGGACCGGGAAAAAGCAGCAGAAGCACAAGAAAGCTCCTGCCAATGTCTCGCCTTCGTCTCCCGACGCTACGGACGACTCGCAGCGCCCGCCCGCTACCCCGGTCACCCCCAGTGTGCCTGCAGTGGCTGTACAGAGGAAGACGCCACCCGCCCGCGAGCCGACCTCAGATGGCTTCACCCTGGTGCAGTCGAGGGGGGATAGGCGGCGTGCGAAGGCCCTGGAAACTGATGCACTCCCAGTGGACCCTGCGGTCATCGGTACCGTGCTGTTCCATCCTTCGGCGCTCGGCGGAGCCTTCTAGGGAGCACCGTGCCTCGCACTCGCTGCGGCCCTCTCTTCGTGGCCCGGGGTAGCAGCGGTTCGCGTCAACCACAGGCGCAACATCGTAGCCGCTGGTACCACCACCGAGCTGCACGTGATCCCCGTGACTGCTCGACTACCGGCTGAGCGCAGCAAGAGCATCGGCTTCCTACACGGGGTGAGCGGGCTGCCTGCAGACACGGACCTGCTGGGAGCGGCTGAGTCCAGCGTTTCTGTGCTGTCGGCAACGGTGGACGGGAGCACCGTCACCATCCATTTCGCGGGACCGGTCTCCCCTGAGCACGTACGCCTCCTCAAACGTCAGTTTACGGGTGAGGCCAGGGTGAGGCCAGCCAGGCCCCATCCAGTACAGTGTCGGCAGTGCGGCTGCTTCGGGCACGTCCTGGAGTCCTGTCGATGGCCGAGCAACTGCATCTCCTGCAGCAAAAGCCACGCGGCGAGCGTCCCCTGCCAGACCATCCGACGCAGGAACTGCGGGGGCTCCCACAGGGCGGACACTTCTGCTTGCCACAAATGGTAGGAAAAACCGAGGGTGGCCACAATCATGGCTTCCTCCACCTCGGCACTGTCGAGGCGCGCTGTCAGGGCAGCAGTTTGCGAGGAGCAGCGGCCACAGCAGTCCTCCACACCCCCGGCGCGGTCCTACACCAGCGCAATAAAGGGCCCCAGCCCTGCACCCAGGTGCCCAGTACCAGCCCCTTGTGCTTCCCAACACCGGCACACACAGGAAACCACTGCCCCACCTGCCCAGACCACTGTGGATCAGCTGGTAGCGAATCTGCTACTCACCATGCAAGCAGTCAGCACCATGCTGCCAGCTGCCCACCCGCTCCAGACCATCTGCCTGCAGGCAGTGGCTCGCCAACAGCCACCCAACCAGCATGGCTAGTCGCACTGCTAAACGTCGGCCGCAGATCCTGCAGTGGAACGCGCGGGCTCTACGCCATCGCCATGCCGAACTGTCCGAGCACCTACTCCTGCACGAGTACGACATACTCGCATTGCAAAAAACGTACATGCACGACGGCGACTGCAACCTACTGGGTTTTGTGGGCTACCACAGCGCGACCACCTGTGAGCTACGGCTTTGCACCAACGTGCCGTGTTGTGACTTGCTCCACCCGCCCGGTTGCTCCCGCGCGTCTGTTTACATCCGCGCGAGCCTTGCTCAAGCCGTCGTTCGCGTGGCCGACATCGTCCCTGCCTCCGTAGAGTGCGTGGCTGTGACTGTGCGCGTTGGGGGGGCCGACACTTGTGTCGCCAGCGTGTAGTGCAGCCCATATGACGGTGGGATATGGCCTTCATCTCGAGCCTCAACGCGCACATTGGTGGAGACTGTGTCGTGTGCGGTGATTTCAACTCCCACCACATGGTATGGGGCAGCACCCACAGCGATCCGAATGGCAGGGACCTGCTGAACTGCATACATTCTACGGGCCTGCTCATCGTCTGCACCAGCAGTCCCACTTTTGTTCGTCAGAGGGTACACAGGAGTGCGATAGACCTGTCGCTCGTGAGCGAGCGCTGCCACTACGAGTGGGTCCGCAGCCCTGACACGCAGGGGTCGGATCATTACCCGATCTCCCTCGACCCACTCGGCTTAAACCGCACAAGAACGTGTACATATCGCGTCACGGACTGGTCAAAGTTCCGGTCACTCTGCGCCACACCCCCTCCGGAGAACACAGATTTCCTCACGTATATTTCAAGGTGCGTGAACGCCGCTACCAAATCGTGCATGGTGCCTACTGGAACGCCGGCCCTTGATATGAAGCTCCTCAACCTGTGCGCTGTCCGTCGTTGCGCCGAACACCGTGCCATCAGAAGTGACAAGGCTGGTCTATATATAACCGCCTTGACGCTGCATGCTGCCATCACGCCAGGCAGCGCCGCAACCAGAGCTGGCAGAGTCTTTGCATGTCGCTGGAGGACCGTCGCGACAAGTCGTGCCCTTGGCGCTTTCTCACTGCCCTCCTTCGTCCGAAGATCCCCTGCTATCCTGCACTCTTTCTTGCAGTAGCTCAGGGCTTGAGCGCCGAGCAACTGGCTGAACTATTCGCGGATTCCTTCACTCCGCCGTCACCCACTGTACGCTCCGTGAGTGCAACCTGAGCACTCCCACCGTACAAGGCTCAACTCCTCACTCCCCTGCGCTATTTTCCTACGTGTGCAATTTTGGAGCATGTTGAGGTGTTGTGTTCGACCGACTTTACACTCAGTTGCAGAGGGTGTTGAACACGCGTAAACGATGTTCCGCGCCTGGCGCTGACGGACTAACACACCAGGTTTTCAAGAACGTCGATGCAGCGCAGCTCCCTTCACTGCTCGAGGCATTCAATGGTGTGTGGCGCAGCGGCATCATTCCTGCTGACTGGAAGGAAGCGATCGTCGTCCCCATACTCAAGCGCGGCAAAGCTGCCACGAACATCACCTCCTATCGCCCCGTTTCGCTTACCTCGGTAGCCGGCAAAACACTGGAGGCCGTGGCTTTGCACCACCTTGAGTGGATTGCCTCTGCCCTCGACGCTTCCGCCCCCAAACAGAGTGGTTTCCGATGACTGCGCTCAACAGCGGACTCGCTCGCGGACGTCGTGGCTACGCTCGAGGACGCGGCAAGTCGCCATGAGGCTGGATATCTCGTGCTGCTTGACATGCAAGGCACATTCGATGATCTGCCCCAAACCACCATCACTCAAGCACTACATGAGCTACATGTCACCGGCCGCCTCTTCGACTACGTTTCGGCCTTCCTCACTAACCACACGCTCAGAGTCCGAGTTAGCAGCGCACTCAGCTCCACCCAAGCGTGACTTTCGGCGTCCTCCAAGGTAGTGTTATCAGCCCGTTTCTCTTCAACCTGGCACTGGCAAGGCTCCCTGATTACATACCAAAGAGGACAGCCCACGAAATCCGTGTGGCGATCTACGCCGACGACATTGCGCTGTTTGCGTGCGGGCCCACGGGCCCCAGCTATCCAGTGTGAGAATCACTGCAGTCGGCGATCAACGCCGGTGATGAATAACTCGCCAGTATAGGGCTCCAGCTCAAGGCATCAAAAACTAAGGCGCTGTTGGTACATCCCCGGTCTCGTGTGCGCTTCGATGTACCTTCTCCCATGCTGCGTGGAAGCCCCCCCCCCCCCTCCCCCCTGTGGCAGAGAAAAGTGCGTTATCTTGGCCTCAACATCGACTGCCGGCTCAACTTTAATGCCGTCGTCTCCCAGCTCTGCAAGGATTCCAAGAAGGTGGCCTGCGCCGCACGCTCCCTGCTCGCCCGTGGTCGTGGCTGTACACCGCAACTTGCGCTTCGAGTCTACAACTCGGTTGCAACATCACGTGCGCTCTATGCACTGCCCATTACCAACGCCAGAGCCGCCAACTGGAAGGCAATCGATATGGAGCACCGCACCGTAATCCGCCAACTTTACGGGCTTCCTCGCAACTCGCAAGTAGGAGCAACTCTCGCCGAAGCGGGAGACTGGCTGCCCTCACTTTGCGCACGGAAGCAAGTGATGAACCACATCGAGCGCCTTCAACGTTCGCCATAGGGACAGCGCCTCGTGTGTCGCCTTCACACTCTCGAGGGCTCGGGCATGGGCCTGCGTGCCATCGAGTTCAGCGGATTCATCGCGTCGACGCCGCAACTCCTACCTCTGCCAGTCTCGCCGCACGCCTCCGCGCTACTCGATGTAAACACCACGGTGCCAGGCGTCAAGTCCAAGCGTCAAACAGCTGTTTGTGCTATGCATCAGGAAACGGCTGCACCTCAGCACGAGCGCCTAGGGGACCAGCTGCTCGTTTACACCGATGGCTCCGCGGCAAGTGATGGTTCCGGTGATGGAGTGTGCAGGGCGCCGGATATTTGCGCTACACGGCAGTGCTGCCTTTGTGTCGTGTCGTCGCCGACGGCGGCCGAGCTTGCTGCGATCGACCTAGCAGCTGATCTGCTGCTTGCGTACACGCGCAATGAACCGCTCACCCTGCTGCTCCAGCGAGTTGGCGCAAACAATGCTACTGCACGCTATGGTATGTTTCTATGGGCCTCGCGCATGGTGACTAGGGCATTCAGGAGCTAGGCTCTTTTATTACACGACACCTAGGGACCTAGGTGTCGTGTAATAAACCCTAGTATCTAGGTATTCTACTGTATCTAGGTAACTTTTTGCCCTTAGGGCGAAAAGTTACCTAGATACAGTAGAATCTCGATAAACGGAAATCGCTTAAACGGAATTGCCGCTTAAATGGAACAGTTGCCTGTAGTTTGGTTGGTTTTGTATTCAGATAATGTAAAAAAACTTTCGATAATCAGAACTAAAATTTCCGCGTCACTGTGTAAACGAAACCGAAAATGAAACTTCTTGGCACACCCATTGTCAGTTTTTTCCGGTTCCGGCTGTTTCTTGTTTTTAGTCGTAAGCCTCACCTCGTTGGTAGTCAGTCGTGTTTGCACAACGAATGAGCAGTTCTTGTGTTGTGTTAGTGCAGTTCTTATTCTAGTCGTGCGTCAGTTCAAGTCACCAAGGTTACAGGGCTTAGCCCCCGCCGCCTCGTTCGTGCTGTCGTGGTGCCATTCGTATATCGATGGCTTGTAAGCGCTCGCGAAGTTGAGGCCTAGCCTCTGTTGTTTCAATGGCGGCAAAGCGTCCACACCATGTGCTTACGTTAGAAAAGAAGATGGAAATTATTCTTGACTTCGAAAGTGGCTCTTACACGTAGTCGGTGCTCGCGACGAAGCATGGCATGCCGAAAAGCAGCTTAACGAGGGTCCTGCACGACAAGGAGAAGCTACAGGATGTCTTCGAAAGTTTGTGATTCGGGCCCCAGAGGAAGCGTCTGCGACAAGGCAACCACGAAGAACTAGAGAAGTGTCTCGTGTTGTGGCTTAGGAGAGCCCAGAGCCAGAACATTCTCATCAACGGACCACTAATCCGAGGCAAGGAAGAAGAGTTTGTCATTTAACTCGGGGTAACAGACTTCTTGTGCAGTGAGGGCTAGCTGACAAGGTTTAAAGACAGGCCTCGTTTTTCGCACCATTGCAGGAGAAGCCACAGCAGCTGATGCGACAGTGTGTCGCGACTGGCGCGCAGGGGGGCTTCTGGAGATTATGCGTCAATTCAAGAACGATGACATCTACAACGTAGATGAAACTGCACTTTTTTTAAGCTCCTGCCAAAGGTGAGAAATGCAGAGGTGGCAAACTGTTCTTGTAGGAGCGAACATGTCGGGCAGTGACAAGTTGAAGCTGCTTGTGATCGGGAAATTGAAAAACCCTCGCTGTTTTAAGGGGATAACTAATATGCCCATGACTTACGAGTCAAACTCAAAAGCGTGGATGACGCAAGCCCTCTTCGACAAATGGCTGCACACCGAAGATGCACGATTTTCACGGCAGAAGAGGAAAGTACTTTTCCTTGTTGATAACTGCCCTGGACATGGGACTGTAACAGGACTGAAGTCGATTCAGTTGGAGTTTCTCCTGGCCAACCCCACGGCACTGTTGCAGCCCATGGATCAGGGATTTATTCAAGCCCTGAAGGGAAGATGCGGGTCGAAAATCGCGTTATTTTTTCGAAAATTATCCATTTTTTGTTTTTACTTGTTTTGTCATGTTTAGTACCTCTACTTTTATGAAAATAAAAATCAAAGCTGAATTTAAATGGGAAATGGATTAAAAATGCATTTAAAGAGCTATTAAAAACCGAAAGGTGGCTATTAAAAAACCGAAAGTACGCTGTCTTCGAGCGTCTCGCCGCCGCCATGGCGCGGTTCCTCGCTGTTGCGGTTTGCGTGAGGAGATCAGCCAAGCCTCATTCTCTGAATCGCCACGGTTGCCTGGGCGTCTACAGCGCTAGAAATAATAAAAAAAGCATGTTATTGCCGCGTTTTCCGAGCGCTGCGACTGGTTTTTAAATCACGTGGTACGAATCGGGAAACGGCATTGGCCATCATGCACGTACATGTGGCGAAGCCTACTTGCTGGGTCCATGTTTCGTCGAGGTGCAGAGTGACGATCGTTCGGCAACTATATCTTCGTCATGGACGAAGCGACACCAAGCAAGCGCAGCCATCATGGAGTGAAACACCGTTCGGTCCAGCGACAACTCGATCCACGGCCGCCACGGCGGTTAGGCCTAGCGCAAGCGGCGCCGATCCCACGGATGCCTCCGGCGAGTTTGAAGCGGCATTAGAATACGTGGGTGCGTCGGAAAAGAAGAGTGGACATTTCCAAGATGAGCAAAGAGCGCGTGATGGGGTGTCATCATTCATTACTGATTTGACAGCGCTCAACATTCTTGTGAGCGGCGCGATTTGCCCAACATGCCAGCGCTCAGAACTTCGTGTCCGGGAACCGGCCGAAGCGCAAAGGACTCGCTTCATTCCTGGAGCTACACTGCGAGAACTGTGCGTGCACAAAAAGTGTTCTTTCCGCAACTTATTCATCGCGGCGAGTTGCGGCGTGCACGGACACCAGCAAAGGTGCGCGCCGAGACTATGACAGCGGGAGCTCGCGTGAAAGCTTTGCCGTCAACGTCAAAGCTGCTGTGGCGGCTCGTTCGATAGGAATTGGGTATGAGCAGCTAGTGCGGTTTTCATCAGTGATTGGACTTCACAAACCGATGCATCACAAATCTTTCGCTGCAATCAGCCGGAAGGTACACGATGCTGCGATGAGTGCAGTCTCCTAAAATCTCCGGAAATCGGGGGAGATTACAAAGAGAGATGCCGGCGGGGATAATATTGTAGCAAGTATGTTACGCCCCCTCGGACATAATCTTGGTTCGCCCGCCAAGCTCGGCGGCTTGCTATAGCTCGGCAGGCAACACTGGTCACCGCACCACAATAAACACCAACGAGCACGGCAGTTCGCCGGTCAGTAATCATTCAGCACCACCACGCTGCGGAGCGTCCGTCTATCGGAGGGTGCCAGAAGCCCTCCCTTGTTCACGACCCGGGGTGGATCGTGACAAATATTGCTGTGATGTATGATGGCATATGGCATAAACGCGGCCATAAAAGCCACAACGGCATTGGGACAATTGTTTCCCTGGACACCGACCTTTGCCTGGACTTCGAGGTCCTTTCAAACTACTGCCTTGCCTGCAGTCGGCACAGGGTCCTGCCAGATGAGGAAGAAGAAGTCTGGCAGGCAATTCATGGCCCTGTGTGTCAAAAGAATGTAGACTGTTCGTCCCATGCTACGGAGACTGAAGCAGCAGTGCGTATATGGCAGAGGAGCCGATCTTACGACACACCACTGCATTTCAGAAACTTTCTTAGCGACGGGGACTCGAAAGCCTATGCAGCAGTGGTAGAGGCCAATGCCTACAGTGGTGTCCTTATTGAAAAAGAAAATTGCACTAATCACGTGGCAAAGCGCCTCGGAACCGCTCTCCGGAAGCTAAAAGAACCCCTGCCAAGAGGAGAGAAAGTGAAGGAGCCTGCTATCCTAAAGCTGCGGACCTAAAAAAAAAAATTAAATTATGGGGTTTTACGTGCCAAAACCACTTTCTGATTATGAGGCACGCGAGCTGCGGACCTACTATCAGGTTGCTATTACTAGCAACAGGGGCAGCGTGAAAGGAATGTATAGAGCAATTTGGGCCTCATATTTTCATTCATGCTCATCCGATGGTGCTAGCACCCATAAGTTTTGTCCAGAAGGAGCAACATCCTGGTGCAAGCAGCGGCGTGCTGAAGCGTCGGGTGAGCCTGCAATAACCCACACACCGCTACTGACCAAGGCCCAGAGAAAAGCAATACTGCCGATCTACAAGCAGCTCACCGTTGAGAAATTGCTGGCCAGGTGCATCCAAGGCAAAACCCAAAATGCCGCGGAGTCATTGAATAGCAAAATACGGCTTCTCTGCCCCAAAACGAGATTTGCCTCACGGTATGTAGTGGAAATGGCTACTGCCTTGGCTGTCCTCTGGTTCAACAGAGGGCACACCAGCTTTGAGCGTGTCCTCGAAGAACTAGGCGTGCTTCCATCTGAAAGTCTGGTGGAGCTTGGCACATGCAAAGACATTGCAAGGCAGAAAAAAATGTCCTTGAAGCTGACTGCGCAAGCGAGAGCAAATCGCTGCACGCTGACAAAAAAAGCACGTGTTGAGGAGTGCACTCGCAAGGGCCGTGAGGGAGAGACATACGCTGCAGGAAGTTTCTAGTGGCAGTCGCTGTTTTATGAACAATTTTCTTCCTTTATGTCAAAATTTGATTGGAATTCAAGCCCTCTTTTGTAAATAAACATGCAATTATAACTTCAAATGCATTTTTCTCAAAATTAAATTTTGGGCAATTTTTTTAGATTGCTCCTCATGTTTTTGGCAATTCTGATGCTTGAATTTGAATGAAATTTTGCACACATTTTCTCTGAAGTGTGAGGAGTGCCATTATCTCTCTCAAACATAAATATTGGTCAAATATTTACAAAAAATTTTAAATTTCGACATGGTGGTGTCATGAAAATGTAGACTTGCCAGGTTCAAATTTTTCACGTCATTAGCATATTTTGTATGCACTTTATAATTAGTTTTTGGCACTCTACAGTTTATATGGATCAAAATGAGCCATCCATGATCTGTGATTATGGAAGTTAAGTGTGACAAAAAGGGGGGCTAAAAAGGTGCAATTTTGCACATTGGCATCGAATAGAACAAAAACTATGCAACTTACAGTGAAACTAATTGCAGTTTTAAAATCAGCATAAAAAAACTAAATTAATAGGTGGAGTTTCATAGCTCCAAGTCAAAAATTAAAGAAATAGTGTCTTCGAGTAGCATCTCCCCTGAAAGCCCGCTTCCGCAAGGGCCTCTTGCGGAAGATGCTGGTGTGTATAAACCAGAATAAGGAGTACAAGGTGGACGTTCTTGGCGCCATTCATCTTATTGCCGATGCCTGGAGGCAGCTGACTGCTAATACTACTATAGCAAATTGCTTTAAACACGCAGGATTTTTTTCGAGTGACCAGGCATCTGACTTTCAGGATTTGCCTGTGAAGATGCCCTTGAGAGGAAGGAGGTAGTAGAGCAGTGTGCTTTAAAGGAAATCCATCTGGGCTTTGATGAGTACGTGCACATCGATGGTGATGTTGTGACTTGCCCTGAAAACACGGTGGAGAGCATTGTTGTTCAGGTGTGTGATGAAGAAGTGAGCCAGAAGAGAAATCTGAAGGGGTAGCTACCGTAGAGCCTACGACGCTTCCAGGAACAGAATCAGCTGTGCAGTATCTCAAAAAATTTTTTTCTGAAGGAACCAGGATCTGAAATGTTTGTCCAAAGCCTAAGTGCTGTGGAAAAAACAATCAACAAAGCAAAATTGGTGCATCTTTTAGTGCACATTGACTAATTGCTGCCAAATAAACTTTGTGAGTGCTGTACCAAAACTTCTTGCAGTTCTCTAAAAACTTATCAGGTACATTCACCTTCTAGTGCTTAGAGTTTCATAAAATGGTATTAAGAGTGCACGCACATAAATCTGCACATTTGCACATCTCTCTCAGTAAACGGAGCTCCTGTTAAATGGAACTAATTTTTTCGGTACCTTGGAGTTCCGTTTATTGAGAGTCTACTGTACTCTGATGTTGGCAGTGACTGGATGGGTGCAAACTGCCGCCTTATGCTATTTTTAATAGGCAGACGCTCCAAAAGGGAAACTTCCCTCGAGACATCTACGTCAGGGTCCAGGAGAAAGGCTGCATTTCCGTGGAGTTGATGGTGGATTGGATTAAAACCGCCTGGAGCCGGTGACCTGTTGTATCCGGCCATGCTCGTTTTGGACAGTTTTCACAGGTACCTTGCAGAAGGTGTATGAGAGAAGTTGATAGAGATGCGCACGGATATTGCCGTGATTCTGGGATGCCTTATTTCGGTACTGCAGCCTTTGGACGTGTCCTTAAATAAGCCTATTAAGGACAATGTTCGAGGGCTGTAC